>NC_045780.1:23456725-23759756 GCF_008692025.1 Phocoena sinus | reverse complement strand
AAAATAACTCAACTTTTCAAGACTTTATGTTTTTCAAATATGCGTTTTTCAAAATGTGAAAATTTGGATTATCTAACCTAGAGAAGACCAATTCATTTTCCACGGCCTACCTCAAAAACCACTTCTGTGAGTTGTCTTTTACTTGGACAAATTTAAGAGTTTATGAAACATTGTTCGTATTTCTGTTACACCACTTACATTCCTAATAGCTAGTTATTCTTATTGATAACATTAAAGTGGTTCACGTTTACTGCCTGTTTACTATGTGCCAAGCCACTGTGCTAAGTCCTTTACCTATGTTATTAATATTATCCTCAGAATAACCCTAGAAGTGTAGATATTATTGCTTGGTGCTTGATGCATCGGTGGATAGAACAAATTTCACAAAGGCCAGAGATCTTTATATTCTTGTATTAATATTTCTACAACATTTTGGTTTGGTGTTTATTGTTAGTATTCATATGTTTATTAGCCATTTAGATTTTTTCTATGAAGTCCCTGACCTACTCTTTTTTTTTTTTTTAATATTTTATTTATTTATTTATTTACGGCTGTGTTGGGTCTTAGTTGTGACACACGGGATCTTCGATGTGGCATGTGGGATCTTTCATTGCAGCATGTGGGCTCTTTGATGTGGCACGTGGGCTTAGTTGCCCTGGCATGTGGGATCTTAGTTCCCCTACCAGGGATCAAACCCATGTCTCCTGTATTGGAAGGTGGATTCTTTACCACTGGACCCACCAGGGAGATCCCCCTGGACTCTTTTGTTCATTTTCTACTGGATCATCTGTCTTTTTTTTTTTTCTTTTGCGCTACGCGGGCCTCTCACTGTTGTGGCCTCTCCCGTTGCGGAGCACAGGCTCCGGACGCGCAGGCTCAGCGGCCATGGCGCATGGGCCCAGCCGCTCTGCGGCATGTGGGATCTTCCCGGACCGGGGCACGAACCCGTGTCGCCTTCATCAGCAGGCGGACTCTCAACCACTGCGCCACCAGGGAAGCCCCATCTGTCTTTTTAATGTGGAGGAATTCTCTGTATTTTGGGGCATGTGCTCATCGTTATGTGTTGCAAATGACTTCTCCCATTCTGTGGCTGGTTCAAGCTGAAATATTAAGAATACGTCAGATCTTGATAGCAAAGATAAATATTTCTGGTCAGATGAAAGAATGAACAAGTTTATGAGGAAGGAAAATAAATTCACACATGAAAACAGTTGAGTACTTTTTAAAAAATAAATTTATTTATTTATGACTGAGTTGGGTCTTCATTGCTGCGTGCAGGCTTTGTCTAGTTGCGGTGGGCGGGGGCTACTCTTCGTTGCGGTGCGCAGGCTTCTCATTGCAGTGGCTTCTCTTGATGCAGAGCATGGGCTCTAGGCGCATGGGCTTCAGTAGTTGTGGTGCCCTGGCTCAGTAGTTGTGGCTCGCAGGCTCAGTAGTTGTGGTGCACAGGCTTTGTTGCTCTGTGGCATGTGGGATCTTCCCAGACCAGGGCTCGAACCCGTGTCCCATGCATTGGCAGGTGGATTCTTAACCACTGTGCCACCAGGGAAGCCCCAGTTGAGTACTTTGGTTGGACTGAGGATCCTTAAAGTGAACCAATGGAAAATAAGACTGGAAAACTCAAAATATGTAGCCCCTGGGAAGCTCTAGAAAATGGCAAAAATATACCTCAACAGAACATCTTCTTGAAATCAATACTCATTTCCCTTCAGTTCAGGAGTAATTACATCTAGACAACCTGAAGGGAACCTCAAAGACTGTTTGGCCTCTTGCTAGCTAGCTCTAGGCTTGTCCTTCTCTGCCAGGGTAAGAATCTTCCCTTACTGAGATTGCCCTAGTGCTCTGCCTGGTGAAAAGGTGAATCTTAGAACTGGAGCTGAGGACTTCCCTGGTGGCGCAGTGGTTAAGAATCCACCTGCCAATGCAGGAGACACGGGTTCCAACCCTGGTCCAGGAAGATCCCACCTGCTGCAGAGCAACTAAGCCTGTGTACCACAACTACTGAGCATGCAGTCTAGAACCTGTGAGCCACAACTACTGAGCCCACATGCCACAACTACTGAAGCCCACACGCCTAGAGCCTGTGCTCCGCAATAAGAGAAGCCACCGCAGTGAGAAGCCCGCACGCTGCAGCGAAGAGTAGATCCCGCTCACCAGAACTAGAGAAAGCCCATGTGCAGCAACGAAGACTCAGTGAAGCAAAATAAATAAATAAATTTATTAAAAAAAAAAAGTCTAACTCTTTAAAAAAAAGGAACTGGAACTGAGGAGGGGAAACCTAGATGAACTTCCCTCATCTTGTCTATGAAGAGCTCTAGACTTCTAAGAGAGAGTTACTGGGTGTTAAAGTTAGAGCACGTTCATACAGTTGGCCTTTGTGTCTTGATGTTTATCCTTATAGAGTCTCCTCTTGAAGACTTGGGGCTTTGATTTCCTAAGATTTGCATTCCTTACAGAACTTGAAAACTGATGGCTATAGGGCTTTTCGGTTTTACCATCCATCTAGTCTCAGTCTCCATCTTACGATTTCTTTTGTACTGTTGTCAAATGACTCCATTCTGTTCCCTAGTGAGATTACTGTAGCTTTTTTTTTAGTTTTTGGATCTTATGGGTTTGCCTCTTTCACCACTAATCAGACAGAAACTGTTTCTGTAGTGTCTCTCCTTAATTCTGATTCCATCAAAATTTGATTTGGCTGCAAGTACCTGAAAACTGAAAATAGTAGTAGTATCTTAGGAAGACAATTTTATTTTTATCTCATGTAAATAGAAGCAGTCCAGGGGTGCTGTGGCAGCTACATGATCATCCAGGATGCGGTCTCCTTTCATCTCATTGTTCTTCCTCCCTTATCCGACATGGCAGCTCCTGGTATAATGTCTACATTGCAGCCAGCAGGAAGGAGGAATGGAAAGGGAGAAGGACATTCTACCGTCCCATGAAGGACTTCTCTGAGGCTGCACACACCACTCTGCTTATATCTTATAAGCCAACACTTAGTAAACATAGCTGTACCTAAGTCTAAGGCGGGGCTTGGAAATATGTGTCTGGCTAAAAATAGGAATTTTGATCCTGTAGAAGAAGGGGAAAATGGATCTTGGGGGGCAACCGTTGATCTTTGCTACATAAAACCTTTTTCTGTTGTGACAAATATTTTCCCAAGGTGGTTCAGGAGAAAAGCATAGACTGATATGGAGTATATAACTAATTTAAAATTTATCAGGATGAGCTCATAACTTTAAACTCTGAATTCTTGGCTCTTACTGTAAAATTTTTACATTGGTCAAGAAAGGTAGAAATAAGCTAGCTCTTAAGTTATTCATCACTTTTACTAATTTTTCACAGTTTGACTTCTTTTCTAAACATGGATACATTTTATCAAGTTTTTTAAATATAGCAGAGTCCATTGAGCATTGCATATGTAAATGAGGAGGAAATATTTACCTTTTAGCTTTATAGAAGATAAATACATTAAACCCACTATTAAGAATAGTCTATAGAAAACATTTTAGCAATAGGTAACATAAAAGCTCTTGATTAGAACAAATTCAAATACATGGAAATTAAATGAAATCTAGAATTATTTTAATTCACTGAAAATTAGCTGTAATCCTGAAGATTAAAAAAAATTCTACACCACAGAGCTTGAGGAAAATGTGTTATTAATCATAATTATTCTCATTATTTTAAATGATTTACTTTAAAAACCCAGTATGTAACACTATAAGTGATAATCATTTTTTCCTCCATAGGCAAGAAGTTTGATAGCTGTGGGACTGGGTATTGCAGCTCTTGGATTTGCAGGTAAGATAAATAAAGGATATATATTAATAAATGTTGCAGGAGAAATATTTCCAAGTAGCTTCTATAGTGATTCATGAGAAGGCTCTTAGTATTCTGAGGATTTTGATTTTAAGGCATACGTTCCCATTCTTTGCAACATTTATAGTCACTGAAGATTTGTCAGCACAGCAAAATCTAGATAAACTTTGTAGTGAAGGAAATTAACAATACAAAAGCTAGGAGAACTAGCCCCAATAATAATTGATCTTCCTCCCATTTTTTTAGTTTGAGCTATAGTGTACTATTAAAAAATAAAATCTCTTTAATATGAAGCAGTGTAAGTGATAATGGGGCTCTTTTATTCTCCCGTATTTTTTTCTTGCCGATAAGAATACACATTTTCTGAGCTGTCAGTTCTTTCTGATGAGCGTAGCCATTCTTTATAGTATATTTATCGTTCATTTTAACATGTTGGTGTAATTTCTTTGACAAACCCAGGAGAACTTCTTTTACTGCCAAAATCTTTTTAGAAAGAATAAAGATTTAAAGTAAAATTGCTGTCTCTTCTAACCATTAATTTATAGTTTTAAATTGCATAGCTATTCTCTAATTAAATGTTAATCTGAGAGCATTTCCTTGTTGATAAAGGTTTACATTTTTCATTTAGCATTTGTGTCTCTTAAGTTCCATGGATTTGATCTTGTTAATTGGATCTTCTTTTTAGGTGGAGCTACATTCCATTGTGGTTATATGCAGTGAGATCCAATAGAAAAAGAGACATAAAAGATTTTGTTTTGTTTTGTATAATATTTAATTCCACACAACTCTGTTTAAAGCACCTTACCAGTAAGAACTTTAAAATCAGGAAGATCAGTGGTTCAGATTCTCTTGGTTCTTGTACTGTCAAAGTCTTGTGTCTCATATAACTATAGTTAACTACTTACTCAGGTTTCATGAGAAGAGTATCATGTCTGAAAAGGAATTCTGACAAACTTGCCCATAAACATAAAGCAATTTTTATATTAATTACTGTAGCAGAATAGGCATAGTTATTTCAAATTCAAATGTAAGATTTTTATTTGAAATTAGAGAAAGATATACTTTTGCCAAGGTCTTGTTTCTACAATGAGAAGAATTGGTGTATGTATTCTATACATACTACTCTGTTGCCAAATTCAGTTTACTAACTAGAATATTAATAGCAGGCAGTTCTCTTTCAGGGTCAAATACGACTGAAGAGTAGAATTTAGGAGAAAGTACCCCTAGACTATTGGAACTAGATATTCTCCTCTATAGTTAAAGTAAATGTCCAGATGTCACTTCTTGAAGCCTTTAATTGCTTTTTTACATTGAGATTGCATGATTGTGGTTTTGAAGGAATTTTAAGGCACTTTAAAAGCCAGATTTTATACTGTTGTAGAATCAAATGGAAGTTGATATTTATATAAGAGATTTAGATGAGTTAGGGTTTCAGCTTCATTTAATTTTACATTATTTAATGTTCTACTTGATCTCAAGAGCTTTTTATCTCCTACTTAGATTGGCTACTTCACATCTTCCTATGTCTAGCATCCTTTGTTTTTCCCTGTAACATGTTGTTTGCACAGGAATGACAGTATGTTTAGACAGGTTACTTCTTATAAAACATCTATGTAGTTGAACTTTCCCAGTAGAAATCTTGATTTGCAAATAATGTTATGGTTAGAAATTGAATTTAAGTTCAGAGGGTCGTAACTGGTTTTCTAGCAGAGCTTTGGGAAAAGAGACCCTAGTATAAGTAGACACACATTCTGATTAGGGTACAAAAGGTAAATTAGCCAGATAATATTTTATTCTTGTTCTATGCCCTCAAAACAATTTAGGACCTGTTTTGCTGTTGATACTTAGTTGTCCAGACTCAGAGGAGTTTTGATTATTAGGATGCCTAAGAAAGGAAAGCACTAAAATAAAAGAAGCTTTTAGGAGAGTAGTCATCCTCAGTGAGAAATTGAGTACTAGGGTGTTATTGTTTTTATGACCTGTAACATTGTATAAAAGTAGGATTTTATACATAACCATTGAAATTTTCTAATTTTATAATTATGAACTAAAGCTTAATTTAGTAGCTATGAAAATTATATTAAAATGAAATCTGTCCTCCATTTAATAAATTAGAAATTTGAAAAAATGTGACTGTCTTTCAGGTAGATTTTGAGATAGGTATTAAAATAACATATATAAAGTAAACAATAAATACTGTGGTGAGCACTTTGTGGGTGTTGGCTTTCATTATAGAAAATATATTTGCTTTTATTCCTGTTACTATTTAGGTCGCTACACATTTCAAATCTGGAAACCTCTAGGACAAGTAATCACAGAAACTGCAAAGAAGATTTCAACTCCTGTAAGTTAAAAATGGCTTTAGTTAGAAATCTAACCTTGCTTTGATTTTTGTTTATGTGCCATTATTGATAGTAATTCAGGAAAATGTTTTGGATTTTCATACAAATGTTTGTATCATTGGCAACTTTACTTTATTGATTTAGTTTCTTTTAAGTTTCTTGGTCATGTTATTTTATATCTAAACTTATTCCTGACTTTGACTTTTAATTATCGTATTCCTTTTAGTAGTATTACATCAACTTTGAGGTAATTTATTTTCCTTGTTTAATTAGTATTCATTTAGTGATTGTCCTGTGCCAGGGGCTAGGCATAGCTGGTGAACAAAACAGACATGGTGCCTGTCCTGATGGAGCTTACCCAAAAGTTTATTTCATCTTCACATTTGAAACTAGTTCCCTCATACCACCACACCTGGCTATCTCAAACATAAAATTATATGATTCCAACCTTGAAACCTATAGGGCTTATACATTCATCTACCAGCATTACAGCTACTCTGCTGAGCTGAATATAAGTAAAAGATGAATGATAGTAGGTATCTAAAAAGCTATAGTGTGGTGAACTGGGTGAACTGTGGTTTGTGACCACTAGAGACCATGCAAAGAAAACTCACTGAAGCAGTACAACATAAACATTGATTTCTGGGAAACAGAAGATCTGGGATAGATCAGCTTGGCTTACAGCAATTTGAGAATGAATGGCTTGTTTTAGCAAAGGCATTATAGGCTTGTGAGGCTTAGTTAGTCATGAACAATAACCACGCTTTCAAAGGATGACATACTATATTATGACAGATAATTAAACTCGGGGTCAAAAGAACTGCAAGTGATTTTGCAGACTTATAAATGCATGTCTGTGATTAGAGGGAGCATGTGTTTATTTTCTGTTTTCCTGTTTATATTTTATTTGGCTAAAGTATTAATAGGTATTTAGCATTCATTCAATAAATGTTCATTAAGCACCTACTATATACTGGACATTATTGTGGGGAGTGGGAGGTAGTCATGAACCAGACAAAGACACTGCCCTCTAGGAGTTTACTTTTTAGTGGAAACAATTAACAAATAAATAAGATATATAATATGTAGAGGTGTTGAAGGTAGAAGTTTAGTTTTCTTTAGAGAACTAAATCAGTGTAAGAGATTGATTCTTTAACAGGAGAGAGGAATCTATATTAGATAGGTCCAGGAAGGCCTCTCTGAGAAGATGAGGGATGAGGCCATGTGAACATCTGAAGAAAGAGCTTTCTAGTGGGAACACTGCAAAGGTCCCGAGGTGGAAATGAGTTGAGCAGCAAGAGTAACTCCAGTGGAGTATGTGGAAGGAACAGTGGTAGTTTGGGCCCAGATCACTTAGAGCCAAATAGACTGTGACAAAGATAGCAGGTTTTGGTTTAAGTGTGATGGAAAGCCTTTGGAAGGTTTTGAGCTTGTGGGCAACAAGATTACCTATTTAGGTGATCACTCTGCCTGCTGCAAAGAGTATAGACTAGAATGAGTCAGAGGAGAAGCTGTGAAACCTGTTAAGAGGGTACTGAGATGGTCCAGGGACTTAGGTGATGGTGGCTTGACATAGTTATTTAAATGTATTTCCATATGTTTATGTAAAGCAAATTTAGAGACTTTCAGAAATCATTTCTCTCCTGTTATGCTGATCTTCAGTAGATATATTTATACCATAAATAGACTTGTGTTTTATAGAACTACATTATTTAACACTGAAAGGAAAAGAGAGAAAGAAAATGAGAAACATTTCACTGCTCTGTACAGGCTCACAGATAAGGTAGAATAGTTTAAGAGATTATTATGGGTATCCTGAATGCAACCCCTGCATTTCTTTTTTCTTTTCAAAGGTGTCTCTATTTATTTATTTATTGGCTGCATTGGGTCTTCGTTGCTGTGCGAAGGCTTTCTCTAGTTGTGGCGAGCGGAGGCTACTCTTTGTTGCAGTGTGTGGACTTCTCATTGTGGTGGCTTCTCTTGTTGTGGAGCACGGGCTCTAGGCACACAGGCTTCAGTTGTCGTGGCATGCAGGCTCAGTAGTTGTGGCTTGCGGGCTCTAGAGCGCAGGCTCAGTAGTTGTGGCTCACGGGCTTAGTTGCTCCGTGGCATGTGGGATCTTCCTGGACCAGGGCTCGAACCTGTGTCCCCTGCCTTGGCAGGCAGATGCTTAACCACTGCGCTACCAGGGAAGTCCCGGCCCCTGCATTTCTTAAGGAGAGAAAAGTGATACGTGCCCCCTTTCCCTCCCTTTTGTGGGCTTCAAGTTAAGACAAGTGCCTTTTGATAAATCTGGCCCCTTTTCCACAAGTACTACTCTTACAGTTTGCAGTGAAACATCTTGGAATATCTTTATCATCATCATAATTATACCTCAGTGAAGATAGGAGTTTTTAAAATACTTCTTTAAATATTAATTGTTCCAGGGAAATTGAGGAATGAAATATATACATACTTTCTCTTGGCACTGATTCCAAAAAGCCAAATTCATAAGCACAGCATTTACAGTGTTCTGATTTTGTAACTGTGTTCATTATTGAATCAAATAGAGTTACTAACAAATAGGGACTGTAGTCGTGTGTCAATAAATCCCTGTCACTCGAAAGAGAATGTTCAAGGCTCAAGTTCCTATGGGTTCTTTTTTCATTTTTTCTTAAACTTTATTTGCTTCTTTGATGCTTTAGCATCATCTTTTTCTTAAATCTCATCTTTCTTTTTTTCATGCTTTTTTCCCCATTCTTCTGGAATATTGCCTAGAATAATTCTGTTCATATGGAATGCATGGAGAGTTTGTTTCTTTCCCTCTCACTGTTGTCATGTAGCTGCTGGCTCCTTGGAATCTGGTGGAGCCAGTATTAGAGGGATGCTACAGAAGTCTGCTCAGACGGAATCTCCGTGCCCACCTTTATACTTTCCGCCATACTTTCAGCCACATTTTTTGGTACTTTCAGACTTAGCCAGATTTTCTGGTGTTCTTTTTCCTTTGTACACTGCTTGTTTTGATTTTGATTTTCTTTTGTTTGTGCTTTTGGTTTTTAGGTTGGGGTGTTTTTTGTTTGTGTGTTTGTGGTTTAGTGCTGGAAATTTGGGGAATTTTCTCTTTATTATTGATGTTCTGAAATTTCACAGGAATTTTTAGCCTTATGTGAAAATTGTCTATTTTTTGTTCTGTTAGATCCTCATATATTTTTTCTTTATTTTTTCCTTCCAATGTGTCTCTGCTCCTGGAACTCATATAAGTGGCCTTTCTTAGCAGTTTGGTAGATTTACTTCAACAGTTTAATTGAATGAGAAGATTGGCAGTGTGCTGTGAGCATGTAGGTGGCTTATATCAACAGTCATGTCTCTTCCAAATCAAGGAGCCCAGAGGCAGTCTTGGAACCTCCAGAACCCAGGAGTGGTTGAGTACTATGTGTATTTTACTGCTTGGCATAACTGTCCCCCTCTTCAGCCCTCTGGGTTCAGTGTGATCTGTTGGTACTCGCCTTTGCTTCTCTTGGGACCTACCACCCACAGCTGGGTGCATCCCGGGCATATGATTCTCTTTCTTGGCCTGAGGGCCAAAGTGGTAGGTGGCAGGCCCTTATGCCCTATGTTAATGGAGTTAGGAATCATCTCTCTCTGCTGTTCTGGTTTAATTAATTACCCTGATGTTATTTTTTGTATTTGTTGACTCTGAATTTAGTCAGAGGGGCTGCTAAATTGGGGCTGCTGTGATTTTTTCTATATGTGCAGTCTTACCTGTTTTCAGTCTTCCAGGATTTCTTTAAACTTTCTGGTTTGCTACTTGATCCATTTCTTGTTTTCTAGGCCTCTTATGGATTTTTCTTGTTTAAAATATCTTTTCTCATTTCAAAGGCACTTTGGAAAGCAAAAGACTTTTATTATTCAGTCTGCTGTTTTGAACCAGTACCTTTTACTTGATTTTTTTAAGGTATTAATGTATATTATTGACCCAGCTATTGTCTAATTGCCCCTAATTTTTTTCTTGGGGAAAACAGCCCAAGTCATTTATCTTCTTTTGAGGCTTTTATTTTTCTATTGGTTAATTTTTCTTTTTACTTGAATACAAATTTTTTAAATTGGACTTAACATTGTTTTATGGTTAAGTGAAATTCATGGAAATAACACTAATTAAAATCATCCTGTGGCTCTATAAATCAAATAGATTATTATACATAATTAACGTTTATAGTTTATGGTAAATGTGTTTCTTCTCTTAAGACTATGGAATGATATATTTTCCTGGTTGTTTGGAGGGCTTTTATGTTTCAAGTGATTGAGTAAATTAGCTAATGAAGACTTTAACTTGGTTCGTTTCACATCTTCTTTAATAATATATAGCACTACAGCATTCAATGTTAACTTTGGAAGGAAAATTCTTTTGATTTTTTTGTTTATATATATATATATATATACTTTATATATATATACTTTATAAATAAAATAATACAAAATAATAATTTGTAAGGTTCAGGGTGTGTTTCCAATAGACAGCAGAATAAATCCCACTATTTCTGTTCTTGGAAATTCTATTAGAAAAATATAACTGTCTACTCCATCTGTTTGGTGTTCCTTATTGTAATCGCATCTTTTTGAATTTAAACATTTCCTTGACCCACCAGTGTTGTCAGAAAATAGTTCTGCATTCCCTATGTCTGTATATCCTAATATAATGCAGTATTGGTGTATTACTTGTAAGCTTCAAAGGGCTTACAATTTCTTTTTAAAATTATGTAATGTAAAACCTAAATTCCATATGAGTTTAGAAGGCATGATTTTTCCTGAAGTAGCACGAGCAGTTGTTTTTCGTCGTTTTCTCTGTCTGCCTTTCTGTATATAGCCCCCAAATATTAAATGTCTGTCCTCAAAAATGACATAGCTCCTTTAGAAGGATTATGATGATTGTATATTTACTTGTAAGCTTATTTGTAAACAGGTCAGTGTTTTAGGGTATGAGCCTCATCCAGTTGCTAGACTTTAAGTAACCTTTTCTTAGTCTCCTTTTCTACCTGGAAAAAAACGAAGTAAAAAATTTGCTTAGATATAATGGCTACTTTTAGGGTTAATGAGCTTTGTGAATATAGTGGAAATGACAGTTCATGAAACATCATCAATTTATTATGCTGAAAATTTGGAGCTCACAAAGGTAGATACTCATAGAAATATTAGGGAGTAAGGTATGCATCTAGTAAAAATTTTGATCACCTGAGAGAAACCTTAAAACCAGCCGTTCTTCCTCTGTTAAGTTTTCTATTCCTTTATATATATTCCCCTATATATCTCTTATTCCTTTATATATTCCCCTGTGTGTGTGTGCTTGTGTATATATACATAATTTGTCCACATTAGTATGTGTACTTAAACAATTTGCTTCCCTTCCTCCCCTCACAATTTGGAGGAGGGGGTTGTTTTTTGTTTTCTTACTAGATTGTTAATTACTTGAAATTTGGAATAGTACATCATATTCCTCACAGTACTGGTACATTGATAGATTAGCATCTATGTGATAAAGGACAGAACTTCACTTGTCTCATTTGAAAGGTCCTGGCACATAGTAGGTGCTAATGTATTTGTTGAATGAGTTAATTGCCAGGGAATTATTACCAATGGAAATTTATGACAAGCTGTTCAAAGAGAATAGCTTATACAAATGACCAGATCTGGCTCCTTAGGACTCATTTCTTAAGCTCTAATAATTTAGTTGGTTTCCTTTTAGTCCCTTTTTTTTAAAAAAGAAATTGTATTTGTAACTGTGTTTATTGTTGAAAATCTAGAAAATAAAAATAAACATGAAGAAAATAATTATTCATAATTCCACCACCCCAAAATAACATTTTGGTGTGTATACTTTCAGATTTTGTTTTATGCAAGCATACACTTTGTTTTTCCTTAGAAAAAGATGGGTTCACGTTTTAGAAACATGCACGCATTCAATCATGTGTGAATTTTTTTCCTTCTAAAAGTTGAGTTCATGCATCTTGTTTTCTCTAAGAGCTCCTGAAGAGTTGTCTCTCTTTGCTGTCTCCCATTCCTTTCCTCCTGTTCTGTGTTTTTGTTTTTGTTTTTTTAATTTATTTTTGTCTGCATTGGGTCTTCGTTGCTGCGCACGGGCTTTCTCTAGTTGTGGTGAGCAGGGGCTACTCTTCGTTGTGGTGCGCGGGCTTCTCATTGCAGTGGCTTATCTTGTTGCGGCGCACAGGCTCTAGGCGCGTGGGCTTCAGTAGTTGTGGCGGGCGGGCTTAGTTGTTCCACAGCATGTGGGATCTTCCCGGACCAGGGCTCGAACCCGTGTCCCGTGCATTAGCAAGTGGATTCTTAACCATTGCGCCACCAAGGAAGCCCTCTCCTGTTCTCTCTTAAACTCACTCTTAATCAAACCTTCACTTCCAGTACCTTCACTAGACTTAGATTTACCAAAGGGTAAATCCAGCCGTCAGCCCTCAGTTCTTGTCTTACTTGACCTATTGGAAGCATTTGAAACTTTTTTTTTTGCTACGCGGGCCTCTCACTGTTGTGGCCTCTCCCGTTGCGGAGCACAGGCTCCGGACGCGCAGGCTCAGCGGCCATGGCTCATGGGCCCAGCCGCTCCGTGGCATGTGGGATCTTCCCGGACCGGGGGACCGGGGCACGAACCCGTGTCCCCTGCATCGGCAGGCGGACTCTCAACCACTGCGCCACCAGGGAAGTCCTGAAACTATTTTTCACTTCCTCACTTTTGGCATCCGCTTTTCCTCCTCCTGCACCACTAAGCCATCACAGTTTCCTTTACTGATTCCTCTCCATCTCTGTGCCATTAAATGTTGCAGTTTCTAGGGCTCAGTCTTTGGACTTCTTATCTACACTCCCACTCTAGGTGACCTCATTTAGTCTCACACTTTTAAATACCGTCTGTGTACTCATGACTCCCAAATGTTATCTCCAGGTCAGACTTTTCCTCCACTTACATAGACATTTTTGAAACTTAATGTAACCAAAACCAATCTCCTGATATGTGTTACCCACAAGAAACAAGTAACAAATAACCACGCCTTGTCTAAGTCTCTAATGGCAGTTTAGGCCAGAAACCTTGCAGTCATTTGCAGAGTGAGACAAAGTTTAGCAAGCTGTTAGTTTATTAGAGAATGCTCTTAGGATCAACAGCTCCAGGAGGCAAGAGAAGGAAGAAGAATGAAGGGATAATTTAGGCTGCAGTGCAGTCTTAGTAAGAGGCCTGAGACAGCCAACCCCCCGGGACCTCTGACGCTCGGGTGACTCATTGTGATTATCCCGATTTGGGGCAAGAGGCCACGAAGCTAAGTGACATCACCTGGGAGGTAAATATAGCTAAAAAGTCCAAGGACTGAGCCCTGGAGAAGCACAGTGTTTATACCCTGACGTCAGCCAGTCATCAGCTAGAGACCCTCCTGCGAAGGGGGCGTGAGCTTGACATTCTTCAGCCAAGGCAATTGCTGGAGTTTGACAGCTAAGTGCTGTCTGCCAGCGGCAGCCCCAGTGTCTGAGGAGTAAGTGCCTCCGCTCTGAAGGGGGATCTGTGCAGCGTATAGCAGCGTTTACTGCATCATCTTTAGTTCCCTGCTTTTTCTCATATCCCATATTCAATCCAAGCAAATGTTATTTCTGCTTTCAAAATACATCCAAAATCTGACAGCTCTCACCTCCTCCTCTACTACCACATTGGTCCTTACCAGCATCATCTCTTGCCTAGATTACTGTTATGTCATCTTAACTGGTCTCCTGCCTGCACTCTGTACCTGTCTTTCTATTTTCCACACAGCAGTTAGAGTAATTCTTCTAAAACCAAGTCGAATCTGTTACCCCAGTGCTCTGGTTCTCCTACCACTGAGAATAAAATCCTAAATCATTTCCATTGCTTCCAATGCCCTCCACAATCTGGTGCCTGTTATCTCTCTACTACTTCTCTCCTCCTTGCTCAGGCCTCTCCAGCCACATTGGCCTTTCAGTCTAGTTTTCTGGTCTCTTGGCCTCCCTGTCTAATATCCTGATGTCCTCCTCACCTTGTCAGCTTCTCCTCTTTCTCAGTCAGCCAGTCTAGTAGGTTAAAAAGATGTCTGTCATCTCTACAGTAAGTGACTTGGTCAAGGTTATCCAATGAGAAAATTACCGTAGAGCTTAGATAAAGTTCAGGCCTTTTGCTTCTACTGACCTCTTTTATTCCTTCAGTGTAGTGTTTATCTTGGTCATAATTTCTTGTAGAGGATTATTGTTTAGTGCTCTCCCTCCCCACCTCCTACAATTCCAAGTTGACTTCTGGAAAATACATTGCTCTTTTTTTTTGAAAAAAATTTTTTTTTAAGAAGATGTTGGGGGTAGGAGTTAATTAATTAATTTATTTCTGGCTGTGTTGGGTCTTAGTTTCTGTGTGAGAGCTTTCTCTAGTTGTGGCGAGCGGGGGCCACTCTTCGTCGCAGTGCGCGGGCCTCTCACTGTCACGGCCTCTCTTGTTGCGGAGCACAGGCTCCAGACGCGCAGGCTCAGTAGTTGTGGCTCACGGGCCCAGTTGCTCCGCGGCATGTGGGATCCTCCCAGACCAGGGCTTGAACCCGTGTCCCCTGCACTGGCAGGCAGATTCTCAACCACTGCACCACCAGGGAAGCCCCGGAAAATACATTACTCTTTTTTTTTTTTTTTTTTTTTTTTTTTTGCGGTATATGGGCCTCTCACTGTTGTGGCCTCTCCCGTTGCGGAGCACAGGCTCCGGACGCGCAGGCTCAGTGGCCATGGCTCACAGGCCCAGCCGCTCCGCGGCATGTGGGATCTTCCCGGATCGGGATACGAACCCGTGTCCCCTGCATCGGCAGGCGGACTCCCAACCACTGCGCCACCAGGGAAGCCCACATTACTCTTATTGCAGCTGTGTGATGGGATTGGGGTCGTGCCATCTCATATGTGGAACTAATTATTTCTTGCTCTTTCTTTCCTGTATAGAGTTTTTCATCCTACTATAAAGGAGGATTTGAACAAAAAATGAGTAGGCAAGAAGCAAGTCTTATTTTAGGTGTAAGGTAGGTGTGCTGCATAAGTATTATTTTGTTCTGTGGCTAACTTTGTCTTGAAAAAGAAGAAAATGTGACAGTAAAGTTATCCTTATATTTTAAATTATGAATAGGAGGCAGAGGAGAAAATATCAAATATTTACATTTTAAAACCTCAAATCTAAGAAATTATCCTACCACCCCTAAAAAAAATCAGGCGTATTTGTGATGTGCCTTTATTTCTTAACAAGGAGCTATTGTATTTTAATACTAAAGTTCCCATGCACTTATCAAAATAACCTTTATTGTGACAATGAATTCTTTCTGGATTCAGTTTTCTAATTTGATATGTATCATATTTTTGGGATCTGTTTCACAGTTCTTTCTTAGTTCCACAATTTGACATCTAGCATATTTCATTATACTTGTTTTACCTTAGTATCCATTTATTGTCTAACTTTGGATGGCTTGGAGAAAGTTAATGATATTATGTGATTGCTGTATATCATTTAACACTTAAAGTTAATAATACATCCCCTACCATAGATTTACCAGTATCTATATTTGTTTACCTTATGTTCCCTTAGAGCTCACTCAAATTTTTATGGGGATTGGTTACAATATGTTAGCTACAACACATCTTATGGTGACTTAGTCAACATAATTAAGGAGAATAGATCGTAAAGTCCTATATCAACAGAATTTTTAAATCTCTTTTAGATTAGCAGATATTTAAGGCCAAACATTTTGTAATTTCTTATGACTAATCAAGAAAAAACAAAAAGGTGGGTAGGGGAGGAACAGCTCAATTTAGCTTGGTGCTTCATTTAAATATAAGAAGAGATGGGGGCTTTCCTGGTGGCGCAGTGGTTAAGAATCCGCCTGCCAATGCAGAGGACACGGGTTCGAGCCCTGGTCCAGGAAGATCCCACATGCCGGGGAGCAACTAAGCCCGTGCACCACAACTACTGAGCCTGCGTGCCACAACTACTGAAGTCCATTCCCCTAGAGCCCGTGCTCCACAACAAGAGAAGCCACTGCAACGAGAAGCCCGTGCACCGCCATGAAGAGTAGCCTCTGCTCGCTGCAACTAGAGAAAGCCCGTGTGCAGCAATGAAGACCCAATGCAGCCATAAATAAATAAATTTATTTTAAAAAATTAAAAAATAAGAAGAAATGGGCTCTCTCACTGAGAATACAAAAAAAAGAAATGATTTTAAGCAGGGGAACCAAACTAGGAAATTAGCTGTATTGCTAACTATTTTTTTCTTTAATATTATTCAGAGTGGCATTGTTATTTTTCTTGGGCCCCCATATCATCCCATTCATAGTGTTGAAATGTGAATATGATGCACATTATTAAACCAAACACAAAAGTTTTTGAGGGTATCATTTAATATCATCCAAGGTACTCCGGTTTTTAGGAAAGATAATTAGGAGTTGACTTAAGATACATGGTTATAAAGTTTTATCCCATTGAGCTGGAAGCTGTACAAAATTTCACAATGAAAATTGAGTGGCTAACAGCACAGACTCTGATAACAAGTGAATCTAGGTACAAATACCATTTTTACCACCTGTTAGGTGCGTGACTTCAGTCTCATCATTTGTAAAATAGAGAAAACATTAGTTTCTACTGCATAGGGTTGCTGCGAAGATGAACACATATGAAGTTTTACCATAAACGTAGAACTTGGTAACTACCCAATAAATATCAGGTAAGAAGACAGATCCTCGTCCTGATTCTGTCGCTGAGGCACTTATTGTTAGCTTTTCTGCACTTCAGCTTCTTCGTTTTTGATTTGGAATTAATAATATCTGCCTTGTCGGAATTCATAATGACATGAGTGATACCTTTTTATCCAAGTGCCTGCCAAATAACAAGTGCTGAATAAATGTTGGCACCGCTCTATTCCCATCTCTGTCATGAATGCAGAAGCTAAATATTTGCCCTTAACACATTAAATAGAAAGGTGGACCTTATTTGCTTTCCTCTAGCCCTTTCTTTCAGTCAGGCAGCACTGATTTTGAGGAGATTCTCAAAATGTGAATACATTGCTGTGGTTCCATTTTCTGTGATAAGTGAATCCAAATGATTTAGACTACATAACAAGTAGGTAAAGACAAAATGGAGCTGACTCTGTTGATACGCTTTTTAAAAACAAAGAAACCCCTATGTTACTAGATGACTATGTTACCAGATGACTCTGTATATTCTTACATATTGCGTAAGCCTGAAATATTTTACTGAGCTGCCCAGGAAAACTTAATATACCTGATATATTCTGAAATTATGCACACATTTGTGATTTTCACACTTTCTAAAAACTTCTGTGGAACTCTGTTTAAATGTTATTCAATAGACTACTAGTAGAAAAAGATGAGACCCAAACTGCTCCATTTGCTACAGGATCAGGGAACACTACTCTGTTCTATACACCCCACTCACCTACTCCCAGTCAAATGCATTCCAGGGAGCAGTTTGAAATCCCTGATCTAGGCAAAATGATATTTAAAGTTACATTTTCAATTTGTGGTGGAATTGTCTATACTGGAGATATATCAGAGCTACGTTTAATTCTTAATGCTTTGTTTAAGAACTAGGGTTCTCTCATCTTGCTTAATCTTTACAAGACCGATATCAAGGAGCTTATATCCTATATTTTCTTCTAGTAGTTTTAAGGTGTTACATCTAAGTCTTTAATCCATTTTGAGTTAATTTTGGTGTGTGGTATAAGATAAAGGTCCAGTTTTATTCCTTTGCATATGACTGTTCAGATTTTCTGTTCCCAATAAACACCATTTATTGAAGAGACTATCCTTTCCCTTACTGTATATTCTCTGTTCCTTTGTTGTAAATTAATTGACTGTATAGGTATGGGTTTATTTCTAGGCTCTGTTCTGTACCATTAATCTATGTGTCTTTTTATGCCAATACCATACTGTTTGATTACTAGAGCATTTGTAATATATTGATAGATTGAAATCAGGAAGTTTGATGCCTCCAGCTTTGTTCTTCTTTCTCAAGATTCCTTTGGTTATTTAGGATCTTTTGTGGTTGGTTCCATACAAATTTTAGGAATTTTTGTTCTATTTCTGTGAAAAATGCCTTTGGAATTTTGATATAAGTTGCATTGAATCTGTATAGTGCTTTGGATAGTATGGACATTTTAAAAAAATTACTTCTTCCAATCTATGAGCACAGAATATCTTTGCATTTTTTTGTGTCTTCAGTTTCTTTCATCAGTGTCTTCTGGTTTTCAGTGTACAGGTCTTTCACCTCCTTGGTTAAATTTATTCTTCGGTATTTTATTGTTTTTGATGCAATTTTAAATGGGATTGTTTTCTTGATTTTCTGATAGTTTGTTATTAGTATATAGAAACAATAAATTATTGTACATTGATTTTAGAGCCTGCAACTTTACTGAATTTGTTGATTAGTTCTAACAGTTTTTTGGTGTAGTCTTTAGGGTTTTTTATAGGTAAAAATGTCATCTGCAAATAATGACAGTTTTACTTCTTCCTTTCTCATTTGGATGCCTTTTATTTCTTTTTCTTGACTAATTGCTCTGACTAGGACTTCCAATGCTATGTTGAATAAAGGTGGTAAGAGTGGGCAACTTTGTCTTGTTTCTGATCTTAGAGGAAAAGCTTTCAGCTTTTCATCATTGAGTATAATGTTAGCTGTGGGCTTTTCATATATGGTCTTTATTATGTTGAGGTTCGTTCCCTCTATACCAACCTTGTCAAGAGTTTTTATCATTAATGGATATTGAATTTTGTCGAATGCTTCTTCTACATCTATTGAAATGACTATGTGATTTTTATCCTTCGTTTTGTTTGGAATAAATCCCACTTAATCATGGTATATGATCCTTTCTTTTAATGTATTGTTGAATTCGATTTGGTAATATTTGTTGAGAATTTTTGCATTTGTGATCATCAGGGATATTGGCCTGTATTTTTCTTTTCTTGTAGTGCCCTTGTCTGGTTTTGGTGTCAGGGTAATGCTAGCCTCATAAAATGAGTTTGGAAGTGTTTCCTCCTCTCCATGTTTTGGAAGAGTTTAAGGATTGGTGTTAATTATTCTTTAAATGTTTGGTAGAATTAAGTGAAGACATCTGGTCCTGGACTTTTCTTTGTTGGAAGTTTTCTGATTGCTGATTCAGTCTCAGTAGTAGTAACTGGTCTGTTCATATTTTCTATGATTCAGTCTTGGTAGATGCTTTGTTTCTAGGAATTTATCCATTTATTTCTCCTAGGGTGTCCAATTTGTTATTGTATAGTACAGTTCACAGTAGTCTCTTATCCTTTGTATTTCTGTGGTATCAGTTGTAATCTCTCCTTTTTCATTTCTGATTTTACTTGAGTCCTCTGTTTTCTTGGTGATCTAGCTAGTGGTTTGTCTGTTTTGTAGATATTCTCAAAAAACTAGCTCTTAGTTTCATTGATTTTTGGTTTCTTGGTCTTTTTAGTCTCTATTTCATTTATTTTCACTGTGATCTTTATTTTCCTTCTACTAATTTTGGGCTTAGTTTGTTCTTCTTTTCATACTTCCCTGAGGTGTAAAGTTAGGTTGTTTATCTGAGTTCTTTTTTTTCCCTCTGAATGTAGGCTTTTATGACTATAATTCCTCTTAGAAATGCTTTGGCTGCATCCCATAAGTTTTGGTAGGTTGTTCATTTGTCTCAAGATTTTTTTTGATTTCTCTTTTGACTTGCTTTTTGACTTGACTTATTTATTTTATTTATAGAAGAATGTTTATATGCGTATGTAGCAATTGATAGTGTATTTTAACATGTTTGATGATCTGTTACTTAACTGCAGGAGATTAGAAGTAGCAAGTAACTGGCAAGTAATAGCTAGAGACTAGAACACTGGCAGAATTGAGGATTGACAACTGACAGCAAGGAAGGCAGTGTTCAAAACAGACAGAAGAACTTAAATGGATAGCATTTTATGACCATTTAGGAGAAGGGCAAGCAAATCTCTGCAGACCTTGAGAGTTTCTTTGCACTTAATTGATACTCATGATAATGCTTTTTGAGTCATTCAAGATATGCTAGATTAGATTATTTATACCCCATTTTTTAAAAAGTAGGAAATGTAATACACTTTCATAAGCATTCTATATGTTCATGATAATAACTACTATTCTTTGAACACTAACTTTATGCCAGGTCATGCTCATCCTTTTTGCTTATATAATCTGACTTGTCCTTAAAATAATCCTAGGAGGTATGCTTATGAGAAAATTTTGCTTGTGAGAAAATTATAAGTCAGAGAGTTCAAGTAAGCAAGACAAAGTGTTTTTGTTTGTTTGTTTTTGCCGTACCACACGGCATGTGGGATCTTGGTTCCCCAACCAGGGATCGAACCCGCGTCCCCTGAAGAGGAAGTACGGAGTCTTAACCACCGGACCACCAGGGAAGTTCCAAGACAAAGTTTTATAGATTATGAGTGATGGATTTAAACCAGTGTCTGAATATCTCTAAAAGTTCCTGCGTTTAGCCCCTACAGTGTGGTTCATCCATGTAGATGATTTCGAGTTTCACAGCAACCACTGTGTACTTTGAGTCAGCTACTGTTATTTCCATTTGAGGCTCAGAAAAGCAGCTTAGATAAGCTAGTATAAATATTAAGTAGGAACACCAGGATCTTGTTATTATTAGTGTTAATTTTTTTCCTTACCTGGAAAATGTACTAGAGAGAAGGAGTTCCAGTACTGGATAAATTAGGTTTTGCAGGAATAATTTTAGGTTTATTTAACTTTCTCCTTTAATTTTTGTTTAGAGCATAGGCTCTAACAGCCAAGCTTTTCCCATAGTTTTCTCACAAAGCTAAATAAATTATGAGCTATTAAGGGTTTTGAGATGTTCTGTTGAAAGATAATAATAGTAAAAGCTAACTATTATGGAACATTTGCTACACACCAGGCACTGCTGTAGCACTTTGTTGGCATCAACTAATTTAATCCTTGTAATTCCTCTATGAGGACTACGTTGTTCCTATCCCTGTTTCACAATGAAGAAACCGAAGCTCAGAGAGGGTAAAAATTTGACCAAGGCTACCCCATCTTTCATGGCAGTGCTGGGATTAAAATCCTGAAGTCTGGTAGCCCTAGAGTTCAAATACCTGTTTGTTACATTATATATACTGCCTTCCCCTCAAAGAGCTTGAAGCATAAATTTTCAAACTCACAGTAATAGTCTACAGGCTATGATTCTCCTATCCTTATATTGTGTATATGTTTTTTTAATTGAGAATAAGGACTGAAGGAAAGTACATGCAGCATTGAATATGATTTATTTTGATGGTTGGTAGAATGAAGTGACAAGCTGTAATTTCATATTTATCCACAAGATGGTGAAATTCTCATTAGTTTTTAATTTCTTAAAACTCATATAAACCATTAATTTATAATCTGCATTTGACACTATTTGTTACAAGCACTTTAATTTCTTTTTACAGCCCATCTGCCGGCAAGGCCAAGATTAGAGCAGCTCACAGGAGAATCATGATTTTGAATCACCCAGATAAAGGTAGGTAGAATTCCTGTTATATAGCTGAAATGGAAATTTATGTGTCACACGTGTTGTGATTTTTCTTATAAATAAATGAGCCTTTAGATTGGAGTTCAGTGACCCACTGAAGTGATGCATTTATAGTTATCAGTTTTGGAAAACTTCGTTAGCAATTTCTATATATGAGTATCTAACCCCTGTTTGAGGCTCCTAGCATTTTTTAATCTTTTTTTAAAATATTTATTTATTTTACTTATTTTCTTTATTCTTTTGGCTGCGTCAGGTCTTAGTTGTGGCATGCAGGGTCTTTTGTGGCACACGGGATCTTCTTTGGGGCACGCGGGCTTCTTTCTAGCTGTGGCGCTTGGGCTCCAGGGCACATGGGCTCTGTAGTTGTGGTGCACGGGCTCTCTGTCGAGGCGCATGACCTCAGTAGCAGAGCTGTGTGTGGGCTTAGTTGCCCCGCAGCATGTGGGATCTTAGTACCCCGACCAGGGATTGAACCCACGTCCCCTGCATTGGAAGGCAGATTCTTTACCACTGGACCATCAGGGAAGTCCCGAGGCTCCTAGCATTTTGATGGAGAAAGAAAAAACATGACTTGTGGACTCTTTGACTGTATTAACTGATTTGGGCATCATGAATTACATTTGTTTAACCTTACACATAAAAGTACAAGACTTGGAGGATATTCTCTAAATCTCTTAATGTAGTATGTCACAGATGATTCTGAATTTCTTAATTTTATTCTGGAAGGCTCTGAGGCTGAGCTATTTTTTTTTAACTGGCCAGGTTTTAAATGTAGATTTATCTTACAGAAAGACAATTATTATAACTTTAACTACCCTACAGCTGCTTGAGAGAGAAAGCCCATATGTTTATTACTGTTTCTGCTCTAAAATAACAGATGGCAGAAGGTTACACTGTATTTCAGAAGTCAGAAGTGGGGGAGTAGGGGGCAGAGAGTGAAGGGTTTCTTGGATTCTTACAGACTTTCAGTTTTCTAATTATTTTGCAAAAAATTAAAAACAAATTTTGGATTTCTACCCATCCTGACTCCAAAATCAGGCATTCTTTTTCAGCTTTCTGAATTTTATAAAAATTCTTTTCACTAAATATCATCTCCTTTGGTTTTTGCACTTGCTGTTCTTTAGTGTGAATAAACAAGAGAATAAACTTTGAAAAGAGGCTTTGCTTAAAATTTCTAAACAGCTTCAACAGTTACTAAAAGATCCATTCAACTAATTTACTTTGCATTGTGGGCTTTCAGAGTAATTGACTCAGAAAGAAATGTGTTTAAATGGTTCTGATGAACCTAGGGGCAGGACAGGAATAAAGACACAGACATAGAGAATGGATTTGAGGATGCAGGGAGGGGGAAGGGTAAGCTAGGACGAAGTGAGAGAGTGGTATGGACATACATACACTACCAAATGTAAAATAGATAGCTAGTGGGAAGCAGCTGCATCGCACAGGGAGATCAGCTCAGTGCTTTGTGATCACCTAGAGGGGTGGGATAGGGAGAGTGGGAGGGACATGAGGGAGGAGATATGGGGATGTTGTAGAGCAATTATATTCCAATAAAGATATTAAAGAAAGAAAGGGAGGGAGGGAGGGAATAAAATATTAAAGAAAGGTAGGAAGGGAGAAAGGAAGGAAGGAAGGGAGAGAGGGAGGGAGGAGTTTATCAAGTGTATGCCCTTCTCTCGTTGATTGCAGTGGGATCAAGCACTCATGTATTTCAGATGATTGACAAGTTGTTGATTGTGTCTACTGGCAAGGAAGTGAGCTCTAAAATGTGTCTAAAAGAATATATATTTTTAAATACCTTTAGTAAAAATATAGAAAATGTTTATATATGTTATGAGCCAGTAGTGTTTAAAGAATTACTTGATTTATTCTGAGATTGTATATTTATCAGAATTGGGGTTGTTGGCTGCCCTTAGTGTGCTTACTAGTATCCTCTAGTCTGGCCTTGCATTGGTGGCAGAGTGGGAGGGAATGGATCCGGAAGTAGGAGCCAGCATTCTTCTTCTTCATCCTCTGCCTCCTAGCTAGCAGCATGGCCTTGAACACTCCCCTAACCTCTCCAAATGTCAGTGTTATCATCTACAAAATGAAAGGATTTATTTCTAAAGCTTTATTTGGATATATGATATAATACTTTTATATACCTATTCAATTAATTAAGAACCCGTACCTTGTATTTCTATTCGGATCACATTTTTAACCTAAGAAAGATGCTTTTAATCAACAGTTGTCAACAACAAATGTGACAACTGTAGACATCTTGTCCATATAATTGCTCATTCACCCAAAATTTTATAATATTTGGAGTTTCATAGAGTTCATAGACTTCTTAAAACCCATCCATATATACTCATAGTTAAGAACTCCTGCTCTAGTACAAGTATGATGATTTAAGGAATATTGCAACTACTTGAGGGAAAAAAATTCATGTTTGATGGAGTTGGGAGATGATAGCTCATAAATCTGGAAATTATCTCTTGAGAAAGAAGGCTGTTTTGTTTTGCTTCATTTTTAATGGGAAGAAGATAATGGATTTTGTTATTTATTTTCACAATGGTTTATATTTTCTGATTTCTAACTCTACAGTAGTTATATTTAGATAAGGGTATTCCTCATCTGGTACAATCTGTCTCTATAAGAAGATAATAGATTTTCAATGAAAATGTCTGTCCTTGCAGAGAAAAAGCCAGGAATATTTGGGGAAGTATGAGAACGGGCAACTCTCAGTTTTGCCTGCTCTTTTTACAATTCTTTACCATATTTGCTTGGCCAGGTCACCACTGAGTGTTATTTATAGGTGGTTGCAAACACTTGACTCCTCCACCCAGTGCTCCTGAAATTCATGCATATTCTTTCTCTCACCACCCCACCCCCACGTGGCTTTTCTCTTGGTTTTGCTACCAGCTGGTAAAACAAAGCAAGAACTTCAAATGTGTGATCAAGATAACTTGTTACATATTTCATTATTAGCTTGTGCAAAGAAAGGGACACCAGAAAATTAGGTGTGGGAGATAACTGGAAATAAATTTTTTGTAACCAGTTTTAAATGAGCATTCAGATGTGCTTTGGTAAAAGTAAATTTTGAAAAACAAAAAACCCCTAAAATTTGCCTTTTCTTTTAGTGAGATAAAAGGTTAATGCAGTAAAAATGTCTCCGCTCTTTGATCTAATGCGTTTAGAATATCTTTTAGCTTGTATTTTTTTTAAAGTACTGGAGAAAACGATTAGTTATGAAGTTAGTAGTTTGATATTAATGCCTAACGAAAATAGGAAGACAGACTAGGTAAGTTTGAAAAACTGTAGAACCTCAGAGATCTCTCATAGACTGTCTAATCCAGTGCTTCTCAAAATGTCGTTTGCCTGTTCATGCCAGGCCAGTTTGTTACCGGTGTGCAACAAATCAAAAACTGAAATCAGAAGTAAGCATTCAGGGCTTCCCTGGTGGTGCAGTGGTTGAGAGTCCGCCTGCCGATGCAGGGGACACGGGTTCGTGCCCCGGTCCGGGAAGATACCACATGCCGCAGAGCGGCTGGGCCCGTGAGCCACTGAGCCTGCGCCTCCGAAGCCTGTGCTTCGCAATGGGAGAGGCCACAGCGGTGAGAGGCCTGCGTACCGCAAAAAAGCATTCAGAAATCTTTATAGCCATTTGACATTGCTGTGACATCCAAGAAAAATTTTTTAAAAAGTGCTTCACCATAGTTTGAGGACACTGGTCTAATCAATGCTGCCTACTAAATCTTTCTGCTCCATCCTGGGAAAAATGCCCTGTTAGCTTTCCTTAAAGATATTTAGTGATGGAGAGCTTCCTGCTTTGCAAAGTAGTGCTCTGATAGGCAGCGGTAACTACTAAAAAGTTCTTCCTTACACTTAGCTGAAATCTGCCTGCCGCAGCACATTCTCAGTCTTTTTTCCATGTATGTCCCCTTTCAATAAACATATAATGCTCTCTCTTCTTTAATAGTATTTAAATCAAAATTAAATTAAATATTGGGATTAAAAGCAAGTCAAAGTAATTATACTGTTGAATGGGTTTTCCTTAATTACCCTTATTGTAAAAGAAGCCAAATTTGACATGAAGCCCTGGTAATAATATATTACAACTTATTATAATATATTGCATTTAAAATATGTATTTCAAACATTTAGAAAAAGGAAGAGATGATCACTAAGAGTCAACATGGAATTACTAAGAAAAAGTAATGCCTAATTAGCTCAATTTCCTTTTTTGATAGATGTACTAGACTATTATTTGTTTTAGAGGGCTCATCTTTCATTTCCCTTCATTTCAACATTTTAATTAGATTTAAGACTTTGTATAAGATAATTTCGTTTTTCTCACATATTAATTTTCCTTGATAAGTGGTGAGATGTTTAAAAGTAAAGAACATGGCTTATTTATCTTTAGAACCTATGTGTTTGACATTTAATAAATTCTAATTTTTTCATGAGTGAATGAATAAGCAAATCAATAAAAAGAAGGCATACAAATCAAATGTACAGGTAAAATAGTGTTGTGAAAATGAATATATAATGATCATATCAAAATTTTAAAAGACTTATTAGCTTGATGTGAAATGACCTGAAACTATGCTTTTTATTCATTCAGAAATTATTTATTCAACTTCTACAAGGTGTCAGAACATTGTGCTAATAAATCTTGGGATTTAAACTGTAAAGCAGAGCGGGGTTTCCCTGGTGGTGCAGTGGTTAAGAATCCGCCTGCCAGTTCAGGGGTCACAGGTTCGAGCCCTGGCCCGGGGAGATCCCACATGCTGTGGAGCAACTAAGCTCGTGTGCCACAACTACTGAGCCTGCGCTCTAGAGCCCATAAGCCACAACTACTGAGCCTGTGTGCCACAACTGCTGAAGCCCACACGCCTAGAGCCCGTGCTCCTCAACAAGAGAAGCCACCGCAATGAGAAGCCTGCGCACCACAGTGAAAACCCAATACAGCCAAAAATAAATAAAAATAAAATAAATAAAATTTTAAAAACCCCAAAAACTGTAAAACAGGGCAACTAAATCCTTGTCCTCGTGGAACATACATTCTAGTGGAGGGACAGACAAAAAACAATTAAACCTATTTCAAATTGCAATAAGTGCAATAAAGGGCACAATGGCCTGAGATTATAGAATACGGGAAAGAGGCAACTTTACATGGGATGATTGGGGAGGCCTCTCTGAGGAGCTCTAAGGGATGAAAAGAAGCTAGCCATGTGAAGAGTGGTTGGAAAGTTAAGGAACTAGCATGTTCCTAGGAGGAAAGAACTTATTGTGCTTAAGGGAGAAAACTAGTGTGATAGGGGTGTAATAAGCAAGGGGAGAAGCTGCATGAGATGAAGTGGTGCCCAGAGTTTGAAAACAGTATGCTTTATGGTAGTGAAACACTATAGGTTTTGTATAATATTAATATTCCGTAAGATGTCACAGAAAAACCCGAACGACCTAATATTTGGGTCGTTTTTGGCCAACCCAATATTTGAACTTTATTCTAAATAGAGTGGGAAGTTACTCTCAGGTTTTAAGCAGTAGAGTGATGTAATTTGATTTCCTTTTTTTAAAGAGATTATGTTTCTCCTCAATCTCTTATTTTTAGGTTCTCTTTGTATTGAAGTAGAAAATACAGGCAGCAAAGTTCACATCATAATATATATCTAAATAAATTTTTACAAACATACTCATATAAACAGCCGCCAGATCAAGGACGAAAACATCACCATACCCCTGAAAAGTGTGGGGTACTTTCAAGACCCCTTTCAGTCTACCGCAGCCTTAAAAGGAGCCACTATCTTGATGTATATATCGCAGGTTAGCTTCGTCTCTTGAATGTCGAGTCATTTGCATCTGGCTGCTTTGGGTCAACATTATCTTTGTGCGATTCATCCATATTGTAATGTGGAGCAGTCATTTGTTCGTTCTCATTGATGTATAGCAGCCTTAGCAAGGCGTGCACTGTGGACCCCCAGGGGTTCCTAATACTCCTCTAGGAACTTATTTTCTCCCTTTTCAGGCCTTCTTTGGGTATACAAGGTAATTATTTTTTTGAATGCCATGTATTTTGTATGAAAGCAACAGTTTTCAGACTTTTTCGTCTCAGACCAAAAAGTGTGTCAGTGGAAATGATCAACTAGAGAAATCAATGAATTAGAAGAAATTAAATTTAAATTCAACAGGGATAAATGTAATGTTCTTTTAGGTCCCCAAAATCAATTGTGTAAATATAGGGCAGAGACTTGGCAGTGTTACACATGAAAAAGAGCCATGGGGGTATATTTGATCTTAAAGGCTATAAGATTCAATGGTGTAAAAGCCACTAGAAGTAAGCCAGTGCATTCTTAAGCTGCATTAAAGGGCACACAGTATCTGTATTATGAGACTGAATATTACCACAATCTTCTGTACTTGGCACTCACTTTTTCAACTAATATTTATTACCCAGCTATACTGAGCTGAAGTTAGATCTTGTCCAGAATTTTGTGTCCCTTTCTGGATGCTAGGTTTTGGAAGACATGGACAAACTAAGTAGTATTCAGAGGAAACCAAACAGGATGTTGAGAAGCTGGAAGCAGTGTCATATGAGCAGTCATTCATTCATTCAACAAAATATAGCAGAAGTAACACTGTATGAATTCTGAGTCTAGGCCTCAAGAAGCTTTGCAGCTTCAGCCGTTACCCTCTTAGAACCTGGAGACTACCATGTGAAGAAGACCAGGTTGGTCTATGCCTCCTGAAGGATAAAAGACCAAGTTGAGAGTAAGGACTAGCCATCCCAGGTGAAGTCCCAGTGAGGCCACCCTGTACCATCCAGCCCTGGCTCCCCTGACCCAGCTTAGGAGAACTGTCCAGCTAATCCATGGAATAGTGAGGGAAAAAAAACATTGTTGTTGTTAGCCACTAAGTTTTGGGAGTAGTTAGGCAGAAAAGGCTAGTATGAAAAACGTCACATGATAATAAGAGCTTTTAGAAAAATTAAGCAGAGTGGGGGAGGGGTAGAGATCAGCAGCTGGAGAGGAGGCAGTTGCAGTATTACTTATATCATCTTAAAATTCTCTGTAAGGGAATAATATTTGAGCAAAGACCTGAGGGAGTAGGAAGTCATGCAAAAATCTTAAGAGTATTTTAGGCAGAAGGAACATCAAGTGCAAAGGTCTTGGAATGAGAACATACTGTGTATTTCTGGAATTGTAAGGATATTGGCTAGAGTGTAGTGAGAAGGAGAAAAGTGGTAGGAAATATGATTGGAGAGAACATCCAGGGCCAGATGATGACGTAGCTGGAGAGCTAATGCTAAGAACTTTGGCTTTTACCTTCAAGTGTAATGGGAATGATATGATATCTGATTTACAATATGAGAAAGTCTGCTTTGGCAGCTATGGAGAAAAGATAGCTATAGGATGTCAAGAGTGGAAGCAAGGAAGTTAGTAGAGAAAATTGTTACCAAAGAAAGAATGATATTGATTTACACTATGGGTTTTGTAACAAAGGAGGTAAAGAATGGTCCAGTTCAGGATATATTTTGAAGATAAAGCCAACAAAGCTCATGGATTGGAGGTAGTAAAAATGAAGAAGGGTAACTCCTAGGTTTTTGGGTGAAGCAATAATGAATAAGAAACCTTGCTATCGTGAGAAAATTGGAGGACTTCTATGCAATATCTAATACTTAAAATGTTGCATGAATATGTGAAGTCTCTTCTGTGCCTTTATGGAGGCAGAATTATGTTCACTTAGAAGAAACTATGAGCAGTGAAGATTGGACCTCTATAAGGAAGACTGTGCTTGTAGTTGGAGCTATCCTAGTTCCCCTTCATGAGATATCAGTCAACTAGTAATTACAAGTACCTACTGGGAGCTAGGTACTGTTCTAGGCACTGGAGCTACAGCAGTGGAAAAACTGATGTTCAAGCAAAGCAGTAAAGGTAATCTGAGATTGAAAACTGTTGGAGGACAGTTTGTTGGTGATGTAATAGGAGGTGTTCATGTATTGTGTAACAGGTAAGAACCCTTTAAGATTCTTCCAACCCTAGGTTTCTGTGATTCTCTATAAGGATCTGATAAACTGAATCAGACTCAAAGTATCCTTCAGAGCCTTCTGTCTGTTGTTTTAAAATAGCTATATTGAGATACAATTCATGTACCATATGATTCATCCATTTAAAGTGTACAATTCCGTAGTTTTTGGTATATTTACAGATGTGTACCACCTTTACCACAGTCAATTTTAGAACATTTTCATCACCTCAGAAGGAAACTCTATCCTTTAGCTCTACCCGCACCCCATCTCCCAATCCTCAGTTCTGTTCCGTTGATCTGTATGTTTGTCTTTGGTGCCAGTACCACACTGTCTTGATAACCTTTACCTTGTAATAAGTTTTATTTTATTTTATTTTATTTTTTACGGTCCGCGGGCCTCTCACTGTTGTGGCCTCTCCCGTAGTGGAGCACAGGCTCCAGATGCGCAGGCTCAGCGGCCATGGCTCACGGGCCCAGCCGCTCCGCGGCATGTGGGATCTTCCCGGACCGGGGCACGAACCCGTGTCCCCTGCATTGGCAGGCGGACTCTCAACCACTGCGCCACCAGGGAAGCCCCAAGTCTTTAAATTTTTGAAGTGTGACTCCTCTTACTTTATTCTTTTTTATAGGATTGTTTTGGCTATTCTGGGTCCCTTGCAATTTCATGTGAATTTTAGAATCAGCTTGTCAGTTTTTACAAACAAGTCAACTGGAATTCTCATAGAGATTGTGCTGAATCTGTAAGTCAGCTTAGGGAGTATTGCCATCTTAACGTTAAACCTACTGATCCATGGACGTGGAATGTTTTTCCATTTATTTAGATCTTTAATTTCTTTCACCAATATTTTGTAGTTCTAAAGTGTTTTATTCTTTTTGATACTGTTGTGAATAGAATTATTTTCCTTTTTTTATTATATTTTATTTATTTATTTATTTTTGGCTGCATTGGGTCTTCGTTGTTGCACGCGGGCTTTCTCTAGTTGTACCGAGTGGGGGCTACTCTCTGTTGTGGTGCTCGGGCTTCTCATTGTGGTGGCTTCTCTTGTTGCGGAGCATGGGCTCTAGGCACGCGGGCTTCAGTAGTTGTGGCTCTCAGGCTCAGTAGTTGTGGCTTGAGGGCTGTAGAGCGCCAGCTCAGTAGTTGTGGCTCGTGGGCTCTAGAGTGCGGGCTCATTAGTTGTGGCTCACGGGCTTAGTTGCTCCGTGGCATGTAGGATCTTCCCAGACCAGGGCTCGAACCCAGTCCCCTGCACTGGCAGGTGGATTCTAAACCTCTGGGCCACCAAGGAAGTCCGTAGAATTATTTTCTTAATTTCAGTTTTGAATTATTCATTGTGAATGTATAGGAATATCATTGATTTTTATATATTGATCTTATATCCTTCAACCTTGCTGAACTTGTTTATTCCAGTAGTTTTTTTGGTAAGTTCATTAGGGTTTTCTATATGTAAAACTATGTCATCTATGAATAGAGTTTGTTTTACTTCTTCCTTTCCAATCTGGATACAATTTATTTCTTTTCCTTACCTAATTTCCCTGAATAGAAGCTCAGTACAATGTTGAGAAGAAGTTGTAAGCAGGGACATTCTTGTCTTGGTTCTGATCTTATGGAAAAGCACCCAATCTTTCCCCCATTAAGTGGGGTATTAGCTGTGGGTTTTTCATAGATGCCCTTTGTCAGGTTAAGAAGTTACTTTCTAAGTTTGTTGAGTGTTTTTGTCAAATGCTTTTTCTGCACATATTCAGGTTATTATGTGATTTTTGTTTTTTGCTTTTTATTCTGTTGATGTAGTGGGTTACATTAATTGATTTTCGGCTGTTAAACCAATCTTTCATCCCTGGGATAAATCCCACTTGGTCATGGTGTACAAAATTTTTTTAGTATGTTGCTAGATTCAGTTTGCTAGTATTTTGTTGAGTTTTTTGCATTCACATTCATAAGAAATATTGATCTATAGTTTTCTTGTGATGTCTTTGTTTGGTTTGTTATCAAGATAATATGGGCCTTGTAAAATGAGTTAGGAAGCATTCCCTCCCCTTCTATAAACCATCTAGACCTGGGTTTTCTTTGCATAGTTTTTTGATTACTGATTCAGTCTCTTCACTTGTAATAGATCTATTCAGATTGTCCTTTTTTTTTTTTTTTTTTTTCTTGAGACGGTTTCAGTAATTTGTGTCTTTTGAGGAATTTTGTCTAATTTTATATATGTTTTCTAATATGTTGAAATAGTTATTTATAGTACTCCTTTATAATTATTTTTATTTCTGCAAGGTATGATAGTAATGTCCTCTCTTTGATTTCTGATTCTAGTAATTTGAATCTGTTTTCTTTTTTTCTTGGTCAGACAAGCTAGAGGTTTGTTTTGCTGATCAACAAGCTAAGGACTTCTTTTCAAAGAACCATCTTTTGGGCTGGTTGATTTTCCCTGTTGTTTTTCTGTTCTCTCTTTCATGAATTTTTGTTTTAATTTTTACTATTTCCTTTCTTCTTCCTGCTTTAGGTTTAGTTTGCTCTTCTCTTTCCAGTGTCTTAAGGTTGAAGTTTAGGTTATTGATTTGAGAGCTTTTTTTCTTTTCTTTTTTATTTAATTTAATTTATTCATTCATTTATTCATTCATTTATTTTGGCTGAGTCGGGTCTTAGTTGAGGTAGGCAGGATCTTCGTTGCGGCATGTGGGGTCTTTTGTTGTGGTGCGCAGGCTCTTCATTGCAGCACATGGGCTTCTCTCTAGTTGTGGCATTTGGGTTTTCTCTCTCTAGTTGTGGTGCACAGGCTCCAGGGCTCATGGGCTCTGTAGTTGTGGTGCGCGGGCTCCAGAGCACGTGGGCTCTAGTTTTGCAGCGCGAGAGCTCAGTAGTTGTGGCATGCAGCTTAGCTGCCCTGTGGCATGTGGGAACCTAGTTCCCGGACCAGGGATCAAACTCACATCCCCTGCATCAGAAGGCAGATTCTTTGCCACTGGACTACCAGGGAAGTCCCTAGATCTTTTTTCTTTTTTAACCCAGGAACTTAAAACTATAATTGCTCTCTAAGCACTACTTAAGCTATGGCCTGTAAGTATTTCCCAAATTTGTCCCTGCTATTGATTTCTAATTTCATTCAATTGTGGTTGGAGAACATAATGTATTGTTTCTATCCTTTTAATTTATTGAGGTTTGTTTTATGGTCTATCATATGGTTTCTCCTAGAAAATGTTCCATGTGCACTTGAGAAGAATGTATATTCTGTTGTTGGGTGGAGTGTTCTGTAGATATCTGTTAGGTCTAGTTGGTTTTAAGTGTTGTCCAAGTCTTCTACTTCCTTGTTGATCTTCTGTCTAGTTGTTCTATCCATTATTGAAAGTGGGGCATTAATTCTTATTGTTGAATTGTCTGTTTCTCTGTTCATTTTTCTTAGTTTTCGTTTCATATATTTTGGTGCTCTGTTGTTAAGAGCATATATATTTATAGGAACACTTTTTTGTTTTAAACTCTATTTTGTCTCATGAGTATAGCCATTCTAGTTTGTCTGTGGTTGGTGTTTCATGATACCTCTTTTTCCATCCTTTTACTTTCCATCTATTTGTGTTTTTGAATCTAAAGTCTGTCTCCTGTAAACAGCCTTTAGTTGGATCATGTTTTTTTAATCCAACCTGACAACCTAATGACAGATTGGATTGTTTATTCCGTTCACATGTAATTTTATTATTGATATAGTTGGATTTATGTCTGCATTTGCTTTTTAAAAAATATTTATTTATTTGCTACATTGGGTCTTTGTTGCTGTGTGTGGACTTTCTCTAGTTGCAGTGAGCAGGGGCTACTCTTCATTGCGATGTGTGGGCTTCTCATTGCGGTGGCTTCTCTTGTTGCGGAGCATGGGCTCTAGGTGCATGGGCTTCGGTAGCTGTGGTGAGTGAGCTTAGTAGTTGTGGCACACAGGCTGTAGAGTGCAGGCTCAGTAGTTGTGGTTCACGGGCTTAGTTGCCCTGCGGCATGTGGGATCTTCCCAGACCAGGGCTTGAACCTGTGTCCCCTGCATTGGCAGGCAGATTCTTAACCACTGTGCCACCAGGGAAGTCCCTGCATTTGCTTTTTGTTTTCAATGTCATGTCTTTTTTACCCCTCTGTTAGTCTTCCTTTATTGCTTTCTTTTGCACTGAATATTTTCTAATGTAGTATTTTGATTTTATTATTTCATTATTCTTGAGGGTTTTTAAAAGTGATTGCTCTAGGGTTTACCATATACATCTTAATTTCTCAGAATCAGCTTCAGATTTATACTAGCTTAATTCTTATAATATATATGGAAATATTACTTCTATATAGCTCTATTCCCATTTTCCCCCTTTTGTGGTATTATTGTTATACACATAACATCTACTAATGTTACAAGCTGAACAGTACATTGTTAGAATCATTACTGTCTGCTGTTATTTTCTTAATCTATAACAGCTTTGCTCCTATACACCTTTGTGCTGTTACTAGCATGTATATTATGCATGTATTATATTTCTGTGTTACAGACCAAACAGTGCATTTTATGCATATTTTTTTACAGTTACCTTTTCAATCAGTTAAGAGAAGAAAGCAAAATAGGCATTTATATTGTCTTTTATAATTACACAGTTACATTTACTAGTGCTCTTTGTATATGTAAATTCAGATTACCATCTGAGGTCACTTTCTTTCAGCCTAAATAATTTCCTTTAGTATTTCTTCTAAAGTGGATCGGTTAACAGTAAATTCTTTCAGTTTTTGATTATCTAGGATAGTGTTTATTTCACCTTCATTTCTGAATAACAGCTTTGCTGAAGGTATAGCATTCTTGGTCAACAGTTTTCTCTTTGAGGACTTTATGTTATACCACTGCCTTCCTGGCCTCCATTGTTTTTCTGCTAAGTTAGCTTTTTATGTTATTGGGTTCCTTTATAAGTGTCACACTGTCTTTCTCTTGCTACTGTTAAAAGATAAACTGAGTCATATTAAAAATTTTAAGAGTTCGTTTGAGCAAAAATTGATTTGAATTGGGCAGCACCAGTCCGAAAGTGGTTAGGAGCCCTCTAGTGGAAAGATTTTTATAGAGGAGAGGCCAAATCAAACCAAGAAAATTATTTGATTGGCTGTAGCGTAAGCATTTGCTTTACTTGGAAAAGTCTAGTTGGCTGTTTGTGATTAGTTGTACTCAGGTTTTAATTTCTTAATGTGGAGAGACTTATAGCCTTAGGTTTTAATTTGATTATGTAGTCTACTAAGGCATTAAAGCCACCTCAGTCTAATGGCCTCATTTTTTAATTAATGCTACCTTCCATATTTTCTCCTTGTCTTTGACTTTTAGCATGTTTTAATGATGTGTGTTTTAGGCCTTATTAAATTTATCCTACTTGGAGTTTGTTGAGCTTCTTGGATGTGTAGGTTATTGTTTTTCAATAAACTTGGGAAATTTTTAGCCAGTATATCTTTAAAGATTGTTTTTTCTCCTTTCCTCTCCTGGTACTCCCATTTCATGTACTTTTATGGATTTTATGATGTCCCACATTTCTCTGAGGCTCTGGTTTTTTCTCCTTCTTTCCTTTTTCTCTCTGATCTTCAGTTTGCATAATCGCAATCATTGTATCTTCAAGTTTGCTCATTCTGTCTTATGCCAGTTCAAATCTACTCTTGAGCCCCTCTAGTGATTTTTTTTTTAATTTTAGTTCTGTGAATGTATAATGACTACTTTGGAAACTTTTTCCATAAATCCAGAATTTGGTCCCTCTCAGAGATAGTTTCTGTTGCTACTTTTTTCATGATGTGTGTATGGGTCATACTGTCATACTTGCCTGTTCCTTTACATGCCCTGAAATATTTTGTTGGAAACTGAATATTTTAGATTATGTATTATAGCAGCTCTGGGTATTGGTTTGCCACCCCCCACCCCCCAGGCTAGCTTGTTATTATTATTTGTTTATTAACTGGCTGGATGGTTTTAGTGAAGTAGCCAGAGGTCTTCTCAGCTTGCCTATCCTGGTGTGAAACCACCATGCCTTGTGGGCTGGGAAAAGAGCTGTTGAGGTCCCAGTATTTATTCTAAGGGAGCCATGTCCACGGTAGAGCCTCTGTTCCACTTTCCTGTGACCGAGGCTCAGCACCAGGCAACTGCGAGTAGGAAGAGAAATACGAAGGTCCGTCCTGCTCCTCCCAGAAAGAAAGCCCTCTGTCCAGGAGCTGGGGAGAGATGGAGGCCTGTGTTCCTTTTAGAGCAGTCCAGCATGGAGTCTCTGCCTTGCTGAGCTGGGAGGGGAATAGGAGGGAGCCGTTTACCACAGATTCCTACTGACTTCTCATAGATCTTCTCTAGTAGATTTTTCTTTTTTCTTTTTGTTTTTAAGATCGTTTCTAGAGGTTACAAATGGTTGGGGGTTATTATATAGTTTTCACCAGTTTCACTGGGGAGCAGATCACTGGAACTTATCTGAAGTTCAGAGACGTCAGTCTCCTATGTGCTTCAATGTGATTTTAACATCTTTCTTTAAAGAAGGGTGGGTGGCTTTTAAGAGCCCTTCAAATCAGCAGATGGCAATACTTCTTACTTCTGTCTTACAGATTTGGGATGTAGACATTCATAAGTTTTAACGAGAGTTAAGGAATATATGGATCTGCATAAGGAAGACCCAAGGAAAAAAGGAACTTATATATTCTTAATCCTCACATTGGTGTACTTTCTGTGAAACTCACATTAGTAATAAATTATACAGGCATACCTCAAAGATACTAGGTTCAGTTCCAGACCACTCCAATAAAGCAAATATTGCAATAAAGCAAGTCACACGTATATTTTGGTTTCCCAGTACATACAAAAGTTATGTTTACACTATACTGTTGTTTGTTAAGTGTGAAATAGCATTATATTTAAAAAACAATGTATGTTCATACCATAATTAAAAAATAAGCCTGTTGTAAAAATGGCACTGATACGACTTACTTGACACAGTGTTGCTGCAAACCTTCAATTGTAAAAGACTCTATCTACAAAGTGCAATAAAACAAAGCATGAGAAAACAAGGTATGCCTGTACCTAACTTTGTAACAATTGTTAGTTGTAGAATATTTGCTTATTTTCTCTTGTGCTGGTTAGGATTGTTTTACCCAGGTGTTTTGCAGGTATTTATTTTTAAAGCACCCACTCATAACACACTTGTTTATCCTGTTTTCTGTCTCTCTGGAGTGATTTTACTTTTCTGAAACTGGTACTTGATGTGAGAAAGTAAGGGAATAGTGATTCACCACTTCCTTCTCCCCATCAAGGACACGTCTCCACTCCCTTCTGTGTACTCAGAGCTGTGCTGATAATACAGAGAGATCTAAGACATGATTGCTCTTCAACGTATTTATTATGTAATGAGTACATAGACATATACTTTAAAAGTAAACCACAAGGCATGATTTCAATCTTCCTAAGAAGGAAGAGGACCTGGGATGGGGTTACCGGCTTGAAGAAAGTAGAAAAGGTTTATAACAACCAAATGTTTAACATGGTAGGAATTTAATAAGCAAAGAAGTTTGTAAAGAGAGTGAGAGACTGTGTGGTGTGGGATTCCTGGGAATCCTGACTCCACCTCATTTTGACTCTGTGGCTAGTGTTGGGCAAGTAGCTAAACTTTTTTGTGATTCAGTTTTCTTTATGTAATGAAAATAAGAATTGAGCAACTACAAAGGGTAGTTGGAGGAACCAAATGAAATACTATATTAGAATAATGCCTAGTTACTATGCTCATCACAGTGGTTTTGATCGTGGGCTTGCTGAGCCCCAGTTATTTTTGGACAGTATGAATTGATAGTGTCATCAAACTTCGTTGAGGTCAATGTATATCCAGTGTTAGTTTTTCGATAAATTTTTTTAATTAATTTATTATTTTTTTATTTTTGGCTACGTTGGGTCTTCGTTGCTATGTGCTGGCTTTCTCTAGTTGCAGTGAGCGAGGGCTACTCTTCGTTGTGGTGCGGTGGCTTCTCTTGCTGCGGAGCACAGGCTCTAGGCGCGTGGGCTTCAGTAGTTGTGGCAGGTGGGCTCAGTAGTTGTGGCTCGTGGGCTCTAGAGCACAGGCTTCAGTAGTTGTGGCACACAGGCTCTAGAGCACAGGCTCAGTAATTGTGGCTCACAGGCCCAGTTGCTCCACGGCATGTGGGCTTTTCCCAGACCAGGGCTCGAACCAGTGTCCCCTGCATTGGCAGGCAGATTCTCAACTACTGCGCCACCAGGGAAGCCCAGAGGGTGAGTATTCTAATTAAATGGAATCCAGATGATTCCCCCAAGAAACCTGAGCAGGATCGAAAGATTCAAGACTGTATTGTTTCCATTAAATAAAGGATATGTATCCTATATATTTTATATTAGTCAAGATTCAGTGCCAGAAACCAGAGATTTTAAGCAGGAGAGCATTTAGTGCAGGGAATGAATGGTTACAAATTGTTGGAAGGTCTAAAGGAGTACATTTTAGACTTGGCTTACAAGAATGGCTCCCCTAGTAATTACAGAACTGCTGTCAGGAGAGCTACTCATTGACTACCTCATGGAGTGCCACTAGAACTGTAAGGAAAGCACAGCTGAGGCCATCACTACACCATGATTTCACTTGCTAGCAGCAGTAACAAAGAGGCCCAGCAAGAAAACCTTTCTCTTTAGCCTTTCAAATCTCACAAGACTGCCTCTCATTGATAGATCCTAATTTGAATCAAACACTACTTGAAGAGAATATAGGAATCGTAGTTTTAGGCTTAGGGCCTTTTCCAAGTTTTAGGAAGGTAGAATGAGTGCCGAACCCAAAGTTTCTGCCATGCACATAATTGAGAAGTCCAGTGTCCCCCTCATTAAAAGAGGGTGAAGGGTAATTCAGTGTTATTCTGAATAAACTGTCAATTTTTTTCCTCTAACATTGCCATCAATAAATATAATGTTTAATGAGACTTTCGATCTTCCATGCCTTTGATTTTTTTTCTTTCTGCTAAATGAGCATGTTATGGCCAGTGATTTAAATATCCAGAATTCATATCAATCAATTAAAGGTTATGTTTGAGTTCAATTAATATTTCGGTAGTTGTTGAGGATATACAGGATGCCTGGCATTACATTGGTAACTCTCAAAATTTAACCAGCTTGTTACCAAGATTGACATTACCTAATTCTGAGATCATTTTCAAAGATAATCCTGACGTCAGTTTATTTCAGAGTCAAGTGCATATGGAAACTTGCATCAATTTCATTTGTAATTCTTATTGTATATTCAAGGGCACTCTGTGATGTAATCCGTAAGTGTTTATAGTGATTCAGATCTTGATGTGAAAATGTCAGTGATATCTTCAAGGGTAAAAAACTAAATATAGCTCCTTCAGCATTGCCCTTATGCTGTTCTGTTTCCCCGCTTTCTTCCCCCCCACCGCCTTTTTTTTTTTCTTTTTCCTTTTTAAAGTGGGTGGTATGATATCAGTAAAAGGCCTGGATAAAGTCAGGACAATATACACACCAGTGCTATCTAGATGTTTTTGGTTTGTTGTGAGCTACTGAGGTCTTATGATGTTTTCAACAGCTATAGATCATTTGTACTCAAGGGGAGAAAAAAAATAAAAACAAACACAAAGGGACTGGTGAACTGTAATATGATTGTTAGTTCTAGTGTTAAGCAGTGAGAGTGCTCGGGGCTAGAAGTTAGAAGGCGTATGGTGCTTAAATAGCTTTAACGTGACAGTTCTGGGGCCAGTATTTTTGTATGTCAAAAAGCGTCTGTTTGTGATTTATAATGATTCTGAATTTGAAATTCACCTCAGTTTTCCTCTTGCTCTTTGCATTAGCAGTAATTCATTGTGAAGAACTCTAAAAAAGAACTGACAATTTTATTTTAGGGCACAGTGACTCTAAGTCTGTACTCCATAAGTATTATATTTCACTTGAGACTTTAAAAACTGTCAATAATGAAGTGTGTTTTAATCCATTTACTTTTCTTTGTCCTCTCAGGTGGATCTCCTTACTTAGCAACCAAAATTAATGAAGCAAAAGACTTGCTAGAAGCAGCCACCAAACATTGATTGATGCTCAAGGACCACTCTGAAGGAGAAAAAGGGGGACCTTATAAAAAATGTCCTGCAAGTTAATCTAAATCATGACCTTCATAATTTTTATACATGTAGTGACCACAATCATTTCTTCCACTACTAAGCTGTATAATAATAAAACATGAACAGTCCATCTTTGTTTTATCTTTCAGAGGAACACGTTAAAATTCAATCACTGATCTTTCCCCCTTACTTTCTTCCTCTCTCTGATAGTCATACATTTTAAGACTTCTGTTAGTTCCGAATTCCTCCCACCCCACCCCCACTAACCCCCCATACAAGTATAATCATCGGTAATATAATTGGAATTTGTGAGCGATGGGTAGAAAGTTTCTTGCTGCTTATATTTATGTTGTCCCTTGTTTCCTCAGAGGAATTTAGTACTCTGCCTATGTAAGGTGCTTTAAATATTTTGAGACGAAACACTGACTGCCATCCCAGGGAAGTGATTTGAAAGTTGATTGAATTTACTAAATGGTGTTTTGTAAAGCAGTGGTTAGGAAAGAACTCTGCTCTCCCTGAGACCCTAGAGCTGAAGCATGAGAACTTGGAGAGCAACTAAAATGATTGAAGGTTTACAAAATGAGCCCTGTGAGGAAAGCCTGAAAAGAGCTGGGAGAAGTCTGAGGGTTTTGTATTTAATTATAGTCTTCTGGTACTGTATATTTATTCAATTATTCATTCTACAAATATTTATTAACCACCTGTAACGTGTGAGGCACTGTAAGGTTCCTTGAGAGTTACAGGTGTGAACCAGTCATGGATCGTGACCCAAAGGGACTTACAGTTAGGGAAAAGATAAACCACACAAATACTATTTGAGAGGCAGTGCTAAAGAAGTTCAAAAAAAGAAAACAATATTTTAAATTGAGCATCAGGGGGAGCTTCATAGAATCACAAGTAGCATAGACCTTGGCTTTAAAAACAATGAGATATACCATATGATTGGGTGACTCTTTTGTTTCCCCTGAGATCAGTCACAATTAGCAGAAATGGGATGTATTAGTTAGTTTGATTAGAGTGCAGGGTTTCTCCAAAGCAGGGGATGAACACATGGTCTGGAACTCCTGGCCCTGAAATGTACAGCGTGTTAAATTATTTTCTCAAAACAGCCCCTGGTCATCATCACTTTACTATTCTAAAAGTGAGAAAAGAGACTCAGAGGCAGAATACCAGCATTATTTTCTAGTACTCCTTCACAACCCTGGGTTCATCCCAGATAAGCTGAACTATTGTATTTCATCTATCTTAAAATGCTTTCTTAATATTCTGGACATATTTTTCAATTTATCACATCCTGTAGTGGGGGAGTTTTCTTTTTCTTTTTTTTTTCTTAACATCTTTACTGGAGTATAATTGCTTTACAGTGGTGTGTTAGTTTCTCTGTATAACAAAGTGAATCAGCTATACATATATCCCCATATCTCCTCCCTCTTGCATCTGCCTCTCTCCCACCCACCCTGTGCCTGTGGTCACAAAGCACCGAGCTGATCTCCCTGTGCTATGTGGCTGCTTCCCACTAGCTATCTATTTTACATCTGGTAGTGTATGTATGTCCATGCCACTCTCTCTCTGTGTCCCAGCTTACCCTTCCCTCTCCCCGTGTCCTCAAGTCCATTCTCTATGTCTGCGTGTTTATTCCTGTCCTGCCTCTAGGTTCTTCAAAACCATTTCTTTCTTTTTTTCTTTTTTTTTAGATTCCATATATATGTGTTAGCATACAGTATTTGTTTTTCCCTTTCTGACTTACTTCGCTCTGTATGACAGACTCTAGGTCCATCCACCTCAGTATAATAATTCCATTTTGGTTTTTTTTATGTCTGAGTAATATTCCATTGTATATATGTGCCACATCTTCTTTATGTATTCATCTGTCGATGGACACTTAGGTTGTTTCCATGTCCTGGCTATTGTAAATAGAACTGCAATGAACATTTTGGTACATGACTCTTTTTGAATTATGGTTTTCTCACGGTATATGCCTAGTAGTGGGATTGCTGGGTCGTATGGTAGTTCTATTTTTAGTTTTTTAAGGAACCTCCATAGTGGCTGTATCAATTTACATTCCCACCAACAGTGCAAGAGGGTCCTCTATTCTCCACACCCTGTCCAGCATTTATTATTTGTAGATCTTTTGATGGCCATTCTGACTGGTGTGAGGTGATACTCATTGTAGTTTTGATTTGCATTTCTCTAATGATTAGTGATGTTGCGCATCCTTTCATGTGTTTGTTAGCAATCTGTATATCTTCTTTGGAGCAATGTCTGTTTAGGTCTTCTGCCCATTTTTGGATTGGATTGTTTGGTTTTTTTTGATATTGAGCTGCATGAGCTGCTTCTATATTTTGGAGATTAATCCTTTGTCAGTTGCTTCATTTGCAAATATTTTCTCCCATTCTGAGGGTTGTCTTTTCATCTTGTTTATGGTTTCCCTTGCTGTGCAAAGGTTTGAAGTTTCATTAGGTCCCATTTGTTTATTTTTGTTTTTATTTCTATTTCTCCAGGAGGTGGGTCAAAAAGGATCTTGCCATGATTTATGTCATAGAGTGTTCTGCCTATGTTTTCCTCTAAGAGTTTGATAGTGTTTGGCCTTACCTTTAGGTCTTTAATCCCTTTTGAGTTTATTTTTGTGTACAGTGTTAAGGAGTATTCTAATTTCATTCTTTTACATGTAGCTGTCCAGTTTTCCCAGCACCACTTATTGAAGAGGCTGTCTTTTCTCCATTTTGTATTCTTGCCTCCTTCGTCATACATTAGTTGACCAGAGGTGCGTGGGTTTATCTCTGGGCTTTCTATCCTGTTCCATTGATCTATATTTCTGTTTTTGTGCCAGTACCATACTGTCTTCATTACTGTAGCTTTATAGTATAGTCTGAAGTCCGGGAGCCTGATTCCTCCAGCTCCGTTTTTCTTTCTCAAGATTACTTTGGCTATTCGGGGTCTTTTCTGTTTCCATACATATTGTGCAACTTTTTGTTCTAGTTCTGTGAAAAATGCCATTGGTAGTTTGATAGGGATTGCATTGAATCTGTAGATTGCTTTGGGTAGTATAGCCATTTTCACAATGTTGATTCTTCCAATCCAAGAACATGGTATATGTCTCCATCTGTTGGTATCATCTTTAATTTCTTTCATCAGTGTCTTATAGTTTTCTGCATACAGGTCTTTTGTCTCCTTAGGGAGGTTTATTCCTAGGTATTTTATTCATTTTGTTGTAATGGTAAATGGGAGTGTTTCCTTAATTTCTCTTTTGGTTTTTTCATCATTAGCGTATAGGAATGAAAGAGGCTTCTGTGCATTAATTTTGTATCCTGCTACTTTACCAGATTCATTGATCACCTCTAGTAGTTTTCTGGTAGCATCTTTACGATTCTCTATGTATAGTATCATGTCATCTGTAAACAGTGACAGTTTTACTTCTTTTCTGAATAGGATTCCTTTTACTTCTTTTTCTTCTCTGATTGCTGTGGCTAAAACTTCCAAAACTATGTTGAATAATAGTGGTGAGAGTGGGCAACCTTGTCTTGTTCCTCATCTTAGAGGAAATGGTTTTAGTTTTTCACCATTGAGGACGATGTTGGCTGTGGGTTTGTAATATGGCCTTTATTATGTTGAGGTAAGTTCCCTCTGTGCCTACTTTCTGGAGGGTTTTTGTCATAAATGGGTGTTGAATTTTGTCAAAAGCTTTTTCTGCATCTATTGAGATGATCATATGGTTTTTCTTCTTCAGTTTGTTAATATGGTGTGTCACATTGATTGATTTGCATATGTTGAAGAATCCTTGCATTCCTGGGATAAACCCCACTTGATCATGGTGTATGATCCTTTTAATGTGCTGTTGGAGTCTGTTCGCTAGTATTTTGTTGAGGATTTTTGCATCTATGTTCATCAGTGATATTGATCTGTAGTTTTCTTTCCTTGTGACATCTTTGTCTGGTTTTGGTATCAGTTTGATGGTGGCCTCCTAGAATGAGTTTGGGAGTGTTCCTACCCTCTACTATGTTTTGGAAGTTTGAGAAGGATAGGTGTTAGCTCTTCTCTAAATGTTTGAAAGAATTCGCCTGTGAAACTATCTGGTCCTGGGCTTTTGTTTGTTGGAAGATTTTTAATCACAGTCTCAATTTCAGTGCTTGTGATTGGTCTGCTTATATTTTCTATTTCTTCTTGGTTCAGTCTCGGAAGGTTGTGCTTTTCTAAGAATTTGTCCGTTTCTTCCAGTTTGTCCATTTTACTGGCATATAGTTGCTTGTAGTAATCTCTCACGGTCCTTTGTATTTAAGCAGTGTCATTTGTTACTTCTTCTTTTTCATTTCTAATTCTATTGACTTGAGTCTTCTCCCTTTTTTTCTTGATGAGTCTGGCTAATGGTTTATCAATTTTGTTTATCTTCCCAAAGAACCAGCTTTTAATTTTATTGCTCTTTGGTATCATTTCCTTAATTTCCTTTTCATTTACTTCTGATCTGATCATTATGATTTTTTTCCTTCTGCTAACTTTGGCAGTTTTTTGTTCTTTCTGTAATTGCTTTAGGTGTAAGATCAGATTGTTTATTTGAGATGTTTCTTGTTTCTTGAGGTAGGACTGTATTGCTATAAACTTCCCTCTTAGAACTGCTTTTGCTGCATCCCATAGGTTTTGGGTCATCGTGTTTCCATTGTCATTTGTTTCTGGTATTTTTTGATTTCCTCTGATTTCTTCAGTGATCTCTTGGTTATTTAGTAGTGTATTGTTTAGCCTCCATGTATTTGTATTTTTTACAGTTTTTTCCTGTAATCGATATCTAGTCTCATAGCGTTGTGGTCAGAAAAGATGCTTGAAAAAATTTCAATTTTCTTAAATTTACCAAGGCTTGATTTGTGACCCAAGATATGATCTATCCTGAAGAATGTTCCATGAGCACTTGAGAAGAAAGTGTATTCTGTTGTTTTTGGATGGAATGTCATATAAACATCAATTAAATCCATCTTGTTTAAAGTATCATTTAAAGCTTGTGTTTATTTATTTTCATTTTGGATGATCTGTCCATTGGTGAAAGTGGGGTGTTAAAGTCCCCTAATATGATTGTGTGTTACTTTCGATTTCCCATTCTATGGCTGTTAGCATTTGTCTTATATATTCAGGTGCTCCTGTGTTGCCTGCATAAATGTTTACAATTGTTCTATCTCTTCTTGGATTGATCGCTTGATCTTATGTAGTGTCCATCTTTGTCTCTTGTAATAGTCTTTATTTTAAAGTCTGTTTTGTCTGATATGAGAATTGCTGCTCCAGCTTTCTTTTGATTTCCATTTGCGTGGAATATCTTTTTCCATCCCCTCACTTTCAGTCTGTATGGGTCCCTAGGTCTGAAGTGGGTGTCTTATAGAAGCATATATGTGGGTCTTGTTTTTGCACCCATTCAGCGAGCCTGTGTCTTTTGGTTGGAGCACTTAATCCATTTAACGTAGTTATCGATAATGTATGTTCCTATTACCATTTTCTTAATTGTTTTGGGTTTGTTATTGTAGGTCTTTTCCTTCTCTTGTGTTTCCTGCCTAGAGAAGTTCCTTTAGCATTTGTTGTAAAGTTGGTTTGGTGGTGCTGAATTCTCTTAGGTTTTGCGTGTCTGTAAAGGTTTAATTTCTCCATCAAATCTGAATCAGATTCTTGCTGTGTAGGTTCATCTTGGTTGCAGGTTTTTCTCCTTCATCACTTTAAATATGTCCTGCCAGTCCCTTCTGGCTTGCAGAGTTTCTGCTGAAAGATCAGCTGTTAACCTTATGGGGATTCCCTTGTATGTTATTTGTTGTTTTTACCTTGCTGCTTTTAATATTTTTTCTTTCTATTTAATTTTTGATAGTTTGATTAATATGTGTCTTGGCGTGTTTCTCCTTGGATTTATCCTGTATGGGACTCTCTGTGCTTCCTGGAGTTGATTGACTATTTCCTTTCCCGTATTAGGGAAATTTTCAACTATAATCTCCTCTAATATTTTCTCAGTCCCTTTCTTTTTCTCTTCTTCTTCTGGGACCCCTATAATTCGGATGTTGGTGTGTTTAATGTTGTCCCAGAGGTCTCTGAGAATGTCCTCAATTCTTTCCATTCTATTTTCGTTATTCTGCTCTACAGTAGTTATTTCCAGTGATTTATCTTCCAGGTCCCTTATGTGTTCTTCTGCCTCAGTTATTCTGCTATTCATTCCTTCTAGAGAATTTTAATTTCATTTATTGTGTTGTTCATCATTGTTTGTTTGCTCTTTAGTTCTTCTAGGTCCTTGTTAAACGTTTCTTGGATTTTCTCCATTCTATTCGCAATATTTTGGATCATCTTTACTATCATTACTCTGAATTCTTTTTCAGGTAAACTGCCTGTTTCCTCTTCAATTGTTAGGTCTGGTGAGTTTTTACCTTGCTCCTTCATCTGCTGTGTGTTTCTCTGTCTTCTCATTTTGCTTAACTTACTGTGTTTGGGGTCTCCTTTTCGCAGTCTGCAGGTTTGTAGTTCCCGTTGTTTTTGGTGTCTGCTCCCAGTGGCTAAGGTTGGTTCAGTGTGTTGTGTAGGCTTCCTGGTGGAGGGGACTGGTGCCTGTGTTCTGGTGGATGAGTCTGGATCTTGTTTTTCTGGTGGGCAGGACTGCATCCGGTGGTGTGTTTTGGGGTTTCTGTGACCTTATTATGATTTTAGGCAGCCTCTCTGCTAATGGGTGGGGTTGTGTTCTTGTCTTGCTAGTTGTTTGGCATAGGGTGTCTGGCACTGGTCGCTGAGTGGAGCTGGGTCTTAGAATTGAGATGGAGATCTCTAGGAGAGCTTTCGCTGTTTGCTATTTGGAGCCGGGAGGTCTCTGGCGGACCAGTGTTCCTGAACTCGGCTCTCCCACCTCAGAGGCACAGGCCTGACACCCAGCTGGAGCACCAAGACACTGTCAGCCACTCGGCTGAGAAGAAAAGGGAGAGAGAGAAAGGGAGCGAGAGAGAGAGGGAGAGAAAAAGAAAAAGGAAGGAAGGAAGGAGGTAAGGAGGGAAGGAAGAAAAGAGCAACCAAACCACAAAAAACAAATCTACGAATTATAATAAACACTAAATACCAAACTAAGATAAACATAAAAATAGAAACAAATTAGGTGCAGAAAGCAAACCCTAAGCCTGCAGTTGCTCCCAAAGTCCACCACCTCAATTTTGGGATGATTCATTGTTTATTCAGGTATCCCACAGATGCAGGGTACGTCAAGTTGATTGTGGAGGTTTAGTCCACTGCTTCTGGGGCTGCTGGGAGAAATTTCCCTTTTTCTTCTGTGTTTGCATAGCTCCTGGGGTTCAGCTTTGGATTTAGCCCTGCATGTGCGTGTAGGTCACCTGAGGGCGTCTGTTCCTGCCCAGACAGGACGGGGTTAAAGTAGCAGCTCCCAGCCCCGCCCGCCCCGTTGGGTGAGCAAAGCCTCTCAGGGTGCTGAGTGCCGGTCAGCACTGATCCTCTGTGTGGGAATCTCCCCGCTTTGCCCTCCGCACCCCTGTTGCTGTGCTCTCCTCCATGGCTCCGAAGCTTCCCCTCCGCCACCCCTTGTCTCCACCAGTGAAGGAGCTTCCTAATGTGTGGAAACCTTTCCTCCTTCACAGCTCCCTCCCACTGGTGCAGGTCCCATCCCTATTCTTTCGTCTCTGTTTTTTCTTTTTTTTCTTTTGCCGTACCCAGGTACGTGGGAGTTTGTTGCCTTTTGGGAAGTCTGAGGTCTTCTGCCAGCGTTCAGTAGGTGTTCTGTAGGAGTTGTTCCACGTGTAGATGTATTTCTGATGTATTTGTTGGGAGGAAGGTGAGCTCCACATCTTAACTCCTCCATCTTGAAGCTCTCCAGTGGGGAAGTTTTCAGCGTTGGCAATATTGACTTATTGAGCTGAATAATTTCTCTTTATGGGGAGCTCTCCTGCACATGGTAGGATGATTAGCAACAAGGGGCCTGTACCTATGAAAGGCCAGTAGCACCCCCTCAGTTGTGACAATCAAAAATGTTTGTGAATGTTGCCAAATGTTCCTTGGAGGGCAAAATTGCCCTGGGTGGAGAGCTACTGCTGTAAATGTTAACTATGTCTTTTTTTCTTTTTATAAATTTATTTATTTATTTTTGGCTGCATTGGGTCTTCGTTGCTACACGCGGGCTTTTCTCTAGTTGTGGCGAGCAGAGGCTACTCTTTGTTGCAGTGTGCAGGCTTCTCATTGGGGTGGCTTCTCTTGTTCCAGAGCATGGGCTCTAGATGCACGGGCTTCAGTAGTTGTGGCTCAAGGGCTCTAGAGCTCAGGCTCAGTAGTTGTGGCGCACAGGCTTAGTTGCTCTGCAGTATGTGGGATCTTCCCGGACTACGAATCGAGCCTGTGTCCCTGCATTGGCAGGTGGATTCTTAACCACTGCACCACCAGGGTAATCTGACTGTGTTTTCTTTTGGTACGTAAAATTATGAATGGCTGACTTAATTGATTGATTGTTAGAGTCACTGAAATATGGTTCTTAAAATCCCCCTGTGTGTCCTAATTTTCTTGTGCTTTAGTATTTTTTTTTTTCTGCTCACTGTTACCCCTGTACCTCAAAAACCCTCCTAATTCTCCACATGCCCAAAGCCTCAGTATAGTTTAAGGCCAAGCTAAAATCTCTATCCCTCCTTTTCTGGTGCTTCCAGCAAAAGTAATATCATGAATCATCAGTTCTTTGAGAGCAGGGACCATATCTGTCTTGGTCACTGCTACACTGGCAGCCAATAAATATTTCTTTAATGAATGAATAAATTCCCACAGCACTTTATTCCTCACTTATGGTACCTTGTGAAACAACTCTTCGTGTAACATGACTTATTTCTTCTACAAAAGTGCAAGAGCCTTTAGAGCAAGAATCTTGTCGTTTGTCTTTGTAACCTCTTTAGTGTGGAGCACTTGGCACTTAGTAGACATCATAAAGTTGTAAGTACTAAAAACATGTTGTTTTCTGAATACTGTGCTTCAAAAAATGTTACCACTGATTTTGAAAGTTATGCTAAGCAATATTGGAGTACCCTCAGGACATACCTGTTAATTGACATCATTTTCTTCTCCGTACTGTATTCATGAAAATTTGAGTCCCCAGCATTAGTTTGGAATTTCCTTCATTCTGTTCTCATTTATCTGCTGAGCACGTACCCAAGAGACAGATCTGATTTTGAATACCATCTTCCCATCACATGATCTTGGGCAATTAATCTGCAAGTCTTATAATTGCATCATCTATAAAATAGAGAAAATAAGAATCCTATCTAAAAAGGCTGTTACAGGGAATAAGGTTGTATAAAGCATTTAGTCATATAGCAAGTGCTCAGAAAATATAATTATTCCTTCTTTCAGTGTCCCATCTGGTAGAATACCTTGAATTAAGGTTTGTTGTGCCAGTAATCATTTATTTGACTCTTGAATCTGCAGTTTGGTTAATGCATGGTGGAGACAGCTCATCTCCATTCCATGCAGCATCAGCTGGGGCTGTTGGCTTGGAGGTTAACCGGGGGTGTTGGCCTGGAGCCTCAGTTCCTTTGTACAGAGGTTTCTACCCGGAGCTACTAGGGCATCATCACACCACAGCAGCTGCAGTCTAAGAGACAGGAAGTGGAAGCTGCCAACTCAACCTGGGTCTGAAAACGGGCAGTTTTAATGGAAAAGTCTTTCATGGAGCCCCCCTAGATTCAAAGGGAGAGGATATAGAGGATTGTGAAAGAATGAGGGGCCATCTTTAATATGTAGCAGGGCAGGGTCTGGATTGTTTACCCCCTTAATCAAATCAGTTAAGGCATTGTCTTTATTTATTTATTTTTAAGTTTTGGCCTCGCAGTGTGGCATGTGGGATCTTAGTTCCCCGACCAGGGATCAAACCCGCGCTCCCTGCATTGGAAGCACGGAGTCTTAACCACTGGACCGCCAGGGAAGTCCCAGCATTGCCTTTAAAAAATTCTTCAGGAATGTAGAATTTAAGTTCAACTAGCTGGTGTAGTTTCAGATGATACAACTATTTTTTTAGGTAGATATTAATTCGGTGCTCAGTCTCTAAAAGGCGGAATACTTATAAAATTGGATAAACAGCTACCCACTCAACTCCTTATTATCTGTAAAAAGCTTATTTGAATGGTTACCTATCTTCAGTAAGGATTGCTTTTATGTATTTGCTGTCATTGCATATTCTTCTTAATTAAATTCTTTATTGATGTTGCAGTTTCTGTTTATTCTTTTTTTTTTTTTTTTTTTTTTTTTTTTTTTTGCCGTACGCGGGCCTCTCACTGTTGTGGCCTCTCCCGTTGCGGAGCAACAGGCTCCGGACGCGCAGGCTCAGCGGCCATGGCTCACGGGCCCAGCCGCTCCGCGGCATGTGGGATCTTCCCGGACCGGGGCACGAACCCGTGTCCCCTGCATCGGCAGGCGGACTCTCAACCACTGTGCCATCAGGGAAGCCCGTTTCTGTTTATTCTTACATCTTAGATGCAGTCTGAGGGATTAGGAAAGACCTTTTAAAAACAAAGCAGTTACTTCCCAGATTCCAGAGAAAGTGTAAGTCAAGTAGACAGTTAATTAAAGGGGAGCACAGAATGCCATTTACAGTACAGTTGATGGTGCCAGTCTCCAGCATGAAGTCAAAAGTGGAGAGAAGTTGGGCTTCCCTGGTGGTGCAGTGGATAAGAATCTGCCTGCCAATGCAGGGGACACAGGTTTGATCCCTGGTCCAGGAAGATCCCACATGCCACGGAGCAGCTAAGCCCATGTGCCACAACTACTGGGCCTGCGCTCTAGAGCCTGCGAGCCACAACTACTGAAGCCCATGCGCCTGCAGCCCATACTCCGCAACAAGAGATGCCACTGCAATGAGAAGCCCGCGCACCACAACGAAGAGGAGCCCCCGCTCGCCGTAATTAGAGAAAGCCCGTGCACAGCAACAAAGACCTAACACAGCCAAAAATAAAAATAATTAATTAATTAATTAATTACCAAAAAAAAAAGTGGAGAGAAGTTTAGTAAGGAAAAAAGTATGTTCACTCAGGGAGACATTGTTTTATTTAATCTTCAAGTCATTTCCTTTATTTAGTTTGAAGTGCATTTTGGTTATTCAGCAAATATTGAATACTTACTATATCAGGCAGTAAAGATACAAAATAGGTTCATCCTTAAAATGTGTTGTATACTCAAACTAAATAGAAGAACAAAACAGATTCTTAAATATAGAGAACTTTTTTTTTCCTGATACTTTTGAATTAAGAAATATTAAGGGTTGTATTATTGGGTATGCTTGTGATTACCCAGCAGGGTCATAAGAAATAACATACTTTATCCAAGTATAGGTATCCTCTGCTTGTCATGGGGGACCTTGAAAGAGCTTCTAATGCTGAATCTGCAACACATTTGGCAATTAGCTTAAGGTAGTTTAATGACGTTTGTGGGGGAAGATGAATTAGCCAGGCCCTTAATGTCAAAAAATATGAAGTTTCTATGACTCAACCCACTTAGGATGAGCTACAGAGGCTGCAGCAAGAAGTGAAATATACTAGGAGGCCAGCTCATTTGGCACAGTGGGAGCCACACCATTCACAGAGACTCTGCACCTTGCCCAGCACCTCCTGGACAAAGGCCTCTGGCTACAAGGAGGATGTAATGGCAGTGAGTAAATGTGTCAGCACTGAGCCTCCCTCCTAGTGGAAAAAGAGCATAGCCAACGAGCATATCCTGTTAACACTAGGTCAGTGTCATCTACTTGTCAAAAATATGCCATGAATTAGGAGCCAACATTTTATTTATGGTGGAGTTAGACACATTAGGAGGTTAGATGATTTATTAGTTGGAAAAGTTGAGAAGGTTCTCTGGACTCGTTTTTTAGGTGGAATTTAAGTGATCTGGATCACTGCCCACTAGTGACATTGCTGGGTATGGTAGACAAAGAAAATGTTCCTTCTAATAATTTTTATGAGCTCTGTAGCTCCTGTTCCCAGCCGAGTGCGCTTTTCCCTTTTTTTTTATTGTTGCTGAGCAAAGAATTTATAAAAAGCTTTTTCTTCCTTTTTTTTTTTTTTTATTAAAAGCCCTGCTCAATTGAAGTGGAAGTTCATTAAGTACTGTTCATTTCTCTTCCTGTCGTAATAACCCTGTCCCCCTCCGCTCTATTCAGCAGTGCCTGGCAGCACTGGGCAACGTTTTAAGTCTGAACAGACTGTTACATAGATATAGATTTGCAGTCTCCAACATCAAGAGGGAGTTCAGTGCCACATGGGCAGAATGTGATCACTCAGGCTAGATGTCAACCTTAAATTTCAAATTAGCCCCGCAACTTAGAGGGGCAAATGCCCTGGACAATTAAATCAGCCGTCGGGAACTGCTGTGCCAAGCAGCCTGCCTGCGTTCTCCCTCTTAATTTTCATGGCACCCCTGAGAGGCAGCTGCTATTTCTGTGCCCATTTTAGAGATGAAGAGACAAAGGCCCAGAGGAGCTTAGGAACTTTGCCAAGAATACACAGCTAGTAAGAGGTGGGACTGGAATCCGAGTCCAGTTTGGCTTGACTCCAAAGCCCATGTGCTTTACCTTTACTGCACTAATTGTAGACAGTGCAGGAATCATGGTAGAATTAACGGGGCCTGCGTGGCTCTCAGCTCCTTTTTTGACAGCTGTGCCCTTGGGTTATAATTTGGGAACTGGGTTTATGGCAGGATGCAGTGTCACTTGGCATGAGCAAGGAGTCCCTAATGTCCTTCCTTCTGCTCCAGAAGCCTGTGATGTCCATCTGACCGCTCATAGCGAAAGTTCAGTCGTAGAGTTTAGCAGTGTGAGCTTCTCTGACTTAGAGTGTGGCTGGAGGAAACTTTGCTGAGATTTTATTTGAAACACTGCTGGGTAAGAGCTTTCAAGGAGAACGTCTAGAGCAAGGTTCAGAAAACAGCTCATGAAAGTGAAGCAGCAGATCTTGGGGAGAGAAATGGAGAAATTACTCAGTATAATACAGATGAGAATAGAAGCCTGCATTTACTGAAAGAAGAGAGGCAATGAAAAAATTAAGGTTAAAAAGAGAGAACTGAAATAAAAAGAGGTAACTTGCATTTGAAAGGAAATTGAGTGCTCAGAAGAATTTTTGAAAATTGCTTTCCAGTATTCCCAAGTGTGGACTGGGTTATTGGTTCAAGCCATGCTTTTATGCCAGATTCCAAAATTAAATTTTGCACAGAGCGTTGTCTAATAGAACCCATAGAACTGTAGTCACCAACCTAAGACTGGGTCTTTTTTTTTTTTTTACATCTTTATTGGAGTATAATTGCGTTACAATGGTATGTTAGTTTCTGCTTTATACAGAGTGAATCAGTTATCCATATACATATGTTCCCATATCTCTTCCCTCTTGCGTCTCCCTCCCTCCCACCCTCCCTATCCCACCCCTCTAGGTGGTCACAAAGCACCCAGCTGATCTCCCTGTGCCATGTGGCTGCTTCCCACCAGCTATCTACCTTACGTTTGGTAGTGTATATATGTCCATGCCTCTCTCTCACTTTGTCACAGCTTACCCTTCCCCCTCCCCATATCCTCAAGTCCATTCTCTAGTAGGTCTGTGTCTTTATTCCTGTAAGACTGGGTCTTTAAGGTTGTCATGTAACTCTCTGTTCTTTCACCTGCTCTAATCAAGTGGTGAAAAGGTTTAACTCTTGGAGATTTCTACCTCCTCATGACTATAATATTAATAGCAGACTTGTGAGTTCCATGAACATAGATGTACCTATATTCAAAAAATAAGTGCATTCCAAAGCCAGCTCATCCATCTTTCCATTTATCTACTCTTGCTTTTGCTGTTTCCATCTATGAATGTGGATAACCAAGAGCTGACTTTAGAAACTTTACATTTTGGCTTCCATGCCTCTGGAGTAGGATGAAAATATCTAATAATAGTTTTCCTCTGGTGGTGAGATGTCAGACTATATTTGCACAGTCTGCATCTCCCAGGCTGGCCTGGAATGGTGGATAGCAGTGTTGCAGAAAGAGCAGCGTGTACACACAGAAATGCAGCCTTCCCTAATTGACCCCCCTCGGACCTGATGTATGCTTTGTTCCTCAGCTTCTTGGTACTTAGGTATTCAATTTGCATTCTGTTCCACTGCATTTTGTACTCACTTATATACTGTATCTTTGTTGGGCTTTTTTCCCCCTCGTAAACAGATTTTTTTTTAAACCCGATCTGTGAAAATAATTAATAATAAATACTGCCATGTTTGTTTTGCTTTAAAATTGTAAAGGATAAACTCTAAGATACTTCTATGTATTTAGTTTTCCAAATATAATTAAAGCTGACTTGCTAAAATTGAATTTACACTAAATTTTTTCCGTTGTACAACTCTTGAAGGAAAGACACTAACCTTATGTGTCATGTAACTTCATCTGCCCTGTGAGCCCTCGTACAGGCCCTGCTCTAATTTCTTTTTAGACCTCCATGCTGGGGGAGATGCTCTGCCCCTTCGTCCCTCAGGACACAGTATTGATGGCATCACTTCTAAAGGCAGCTGTCAGAAACCAAAATCATAGACATGTGGATTTTCTCAGAAGCCTTTAATGAAACTTGGGTTTTCACCTCTCATACCAAAATAAGCAAGGGAAAAAAATAGAAATCAGCCCAACGGTGCTTTAAAATTGATTTTTGTATTTATCTTCTAATGCAAATGCCAGAGAAAGTGCCTGCTTCCTGGGTTTGTTTGGTTGTTTTTTGCCTGAGGTATCTTCATGTCAATTTTTGACCCACAGCACTTTCGACTGCATAAAGAACGCTAAACATAAGCATTGGTAATAGAAATGCTGACACAACCCAACTGTCACCCCTGGAATATGTCATTGAATGTCTGCACACATGCCAGGATCCCGTACTTGGGGTAAGTGGAGAATAAGGCCACTGTTCAGTTTCCAGCGTCTAACGGGGAGAGTATGGAGGGTCGTGCCCTCTGTTTCTCGTCTCCCACCCTTTCATCATCTCCCCACACACACCGTGCCCTGGGGAATGGTCACATCTTAATTATCTTTTCTTTCAAGGCCAGTTAGACCTTCAGAGGGTACAGTGTGTGTTGCCATCACTCATGCTGTCATGAGACTGTCCTGTGATCAAGTGTTTTCAAGTCGGTAGAGAAAGGAGGACTGCCAATGTTGGGCCAACATAACATGAAGAGTCTGTTTACCATCAAACGCGAGCTTGGATCTTGTTTCGTCAGGGGAGGAACATGTTTTTCACAGCAGTCTGGTGAATTAAGAACAATATACAGAATCACGCAGTGAGTCTGTTATATTTGACTCTGTTAATGGGATTTACGTATGGAACATCGGTTTCCTCTACAGACATAATTGAGGACATATTTACCGTGATATGAAAACTGCAAGCATACGTAGGGCGTGTGTGATGTTAAATTTTAAGAAATGTAATGAGGAGGAAAATCAGAGAAAACCGGAAAGTATGCAAATAATGAAATTATTAATTTGAATTTTTTGCTCAAGATATGTGTGAAGCAGCTATGCCCTCCATATTACTCTGTGGAAATACAACAACAAATGGATGACTTTAATGTGTTACCATCTTCCTTTTTGCATTAATTTTTTAATAGAGCCATAATGCCTGAAGGGCGGTTCCTAGGGTCTGGCGTGTGGTTCAGGAATGCTCTGTCGGTTATAGCTTCTTCCCTCGGGGCTCTGAGTAGTGTCTGGTGTCAGTAGGTCTGAGGGCCTCTTGTATTTCTTAATATCAAGGGAGTAGGATGTTTTCCCCCAAAGCCTGGCTGACAGTTACCCCTGGGGAAAGAACAGTCAGGCTAAACTGACCAGAAATATCTGGAGGTGCGAACACCTTGTTAGTGGAGGTCAGCCGGTCAGGCGGTAACTGCTCAGAGCGTCATTCTTGGGCAGTGGTGTGATTACCATGGTATAAATTGGCTTCGGGGGACAAATCGATCAACCAAAAGAGGTTTAACGATTTTTAGTGTTCAGTTACAATATGGGTTCCGACTTTCTGGATTCAATGAGGGGATGTGTGGCAGTCGACTCTACGTAATTCTAGGCTGTGCACCCCCCCATCCAACCCCCAACACCACCAATTTTGTTCCCAAGGCTGCCTTAGCCTAAAACAGCTTTTGGTCTTTGCTGTCTGGGGGTTAGAAATCCACAATGGCAGTGAACGTTTCTCTTTCTCTTAGTGAGCCCGTCAGCTTTGTCCTTTCCTATTCTTGGCCTCTTTTTCACTCTTGCACCAGTGACACCTCAGGACCCTCGCAGCCTCGGGGCGCCTGGGTGAGATTCCTCCCAGACCATCCGTGAGCTGCGGGTCCAAGCCCAGCGCCCCAGCCTGCCTCGCCTTGCTTTCTCCTTCTGGAATACCACCCACCTGCTTGCCCACGGAGGGAGACAATGAGACTAATGAGAAAGGAATGGGAACCAATGGAGAGAATGCACTGAATGCTCTGGACTCCTTGGAGAGAGGTGTTTGTTCAGGGCATTATTCATATTTTTGCGAGGAAGAGCAACATTGATTTTTTTCATCCAAGAGCCATTCTGCCTTTGCACAGAGTCACCAGAGCACTGAACCTTCCTGTTTTGTAAATGGGCAAAGTTTCTCACCCATGGCCTAATAGCACGGGCTTTGAAGCTAAATTTTTTATTTTCCAGCTCCAGGCATGAATTGTTGCTTCATTTTGCAGGTGACTGGGAGATCTTCTATTCACTGGAATCTGTCTTGGGTAATACTGCATTATTTTAAATTTTCTCTCTGGGGCTTGGTGTATGAGTTCGCCAATGTCAAGCACATACTCCATTACGCATAGAATGCTCTGCACGGGCTCCAGGCTGCAAACCTACCACGCTGCTGTGTTTAAAATTTTCCTTTACAGCCCAGCCAATCAGGTGTCCGACTAAACCTTGAAGCCAATTAGTGTGTTTCACAGAGCCAGGTGCAGAGCTGCCAGGTAGCACCTGCAACTGAGCTGCATTGCTCTAATGGGATCTGCACATGTTTGGCTCTATATGAAGATGTTTTCACTTGACATGGAGTCATCTTTGGTCTTGTTCTCCAACCACTCCACTAAGCAGACACACCCACACATGTTACCAGTTTGATCCGCTTTCAGAGGAGGATGGTACCTAGTCTTTCTCTTCCTGCTGCTAATATTTATGCCGATGCCCCTTGGGAAACTGTATTCTCCCATCCAAAGTGCTTTCAGAGGGGAGAGGACCACAAATCTTCGTTATTATCTTCGTATTATCAGGGCATTTTCTGATAACACTGCATGTCTAACTTAAATTACCCCATAAAGATTTATTTGAGAATTTTGTGCTTTTTCAAAAATATGTTTGAAGATGGCAGTTTTTCTCAAAGAACACACCTGAGTTCCTGTAATTTAGGGACTGAAGACATGGGCTCTGGTCCTGTAGCTTTGCAGCTAATGAGCTGTGTGCCTGGGCAAGACACAGCCTTTTCTGAGCTACTTGGATTCACTGTTCTCTAAGGAGCATGGAATCTATAGAAGCAGCACATAGACCTAAGTGTAAATAAATCCCTGATCCACTTTCTATTAGCAGAGTGACCTGGTCAAAGTTTTGTAGCCTCTCTTTTGGTCTCCTGACCCATAAAATGCGTATAATAATATGTACCTCAGAGGGTAATTTGGGGAGTTTAATGATTTCATAGTTACAGATATACCAGATTAGTGCCTGTACACGGTAGCTTTTCCAAAAATGTTCATTTTTACTTGCCTATCTCTTTGGCTTTGCTGGTTTTTTATTTCAAGTACTATACAGATATTACAACAATAAGTGGATCTTTAAAAATAATGAATAGCAATACAGTTGACCGCTGAACAACGGGGGTCAGGGGCACCAACCCCCATCCACCCCCCCACCCCCCAGTGGAAAATCCTCATATAACTTTATAGTCAGCTTTATACAACTTTATAAAGTTGTATAAAGATTTAAATTCTGGCTCATATACTTACTTGCTGTGTGGCTTTGGACAAGTTATATAGCCTCTATGAGTCCTCAGTTTCCTCATCTGTAAAATGGGGATCGTTTCACTTCACACAATTGCGGTGAGGATGAAATAAAGTGATATGTGTAAAACATCAAGCATGGTGCCTGGTGCATAACTCCACAACTGTGCACATAACCGATTTCTTTTCACTAAGTCAGTGATTCTCCACTTTGGCTGTTTCTTGGAATCACCTCTGTAGCTGTTACAACTCCTGATGTCCAGGCAGTACCCCAGACCATCAGACTTTCTGGAGTGGGAGCCAGGCAACACTTTTTTAAAGCCCCTCTGGTATTTCCACGTCCAGCCAAGGTTGAGCATCCCTGCGCTAGACGCACCCTGTGTGTCTCAGCCTGTCTACACGGGCTCAGCAGGAGCACAGCTCGGGAAGGCGGCAGGACTGAGGTCCAAAGGGTGGTGTGGGAGGGACTCTGGGAGCTGCTGGCAGGGCCGTCCCCACGGCCTGACAGGTTAATCACCCTGGGGCCTCTCCTTTTCCCACAGCATTTTTATCTAAGTGAAGCCAGCTTAAAATGGAATTCTGGGGGAGCCTAGAGAGGAATCATGTGACGAGCAGGCAGCTTAAGGAGAGACGGTTAGCAGAAGGGGGAAGAGAGAGCAAAAGGAGATGGTGAGAGCAAGCTTACACCCGCAGGTCCTGACCGAGAAGGCACTCTGACCTTCAGGTCAAGATAGCCAGAGTTATCTCTTTCTCCTCCAGGAGTCAAATCATCAGTGGGAAGTGCAGTGTGGTCAGTCCCAGAACCAGCAGCAACAATGTCACTGGAGAGCTAGTTTAGAAGCGCAGACTCTCACACTCCCCCCACAAATCTTCTGAATTAGAATCACTAGGGGTGGGGCATAGGACTATGCGTTTTAACAAGGTTCCCAAGTGATTACATGCTCGTTAAAGATTGAGAAGCGCTGCTAAAGTGAAAACAGAACAAGCTTTAGAGGCAAACGGTGCTTCTGAAAGAGTTCTAGCTCTTTCACTTACTCTGTGATCTTTGAAAATTTACTTAACTTCTCTGAACTCCTGTTTCCTCATCTGTAAATTGGGAATGAAAGAATTTACCTTAATCATAGACTGCCAAGGGAATTGTGAATGGAATACAGGGGGTCCATGGACTTGGATAGGAAAAAAAAGTCATTTTTATTTTCACTAATCTCTAACTGAAATCTAGCATGCCCTTCAGTTATGAACATAGGCAAAAAATCACAGTAGTGTTAGTAGCCCGTAACTGTCAGCAGTAGAAATCACAGATATTTTCATATCACATTACAGTTCTCTGCAATTACAGATATTTACAATATCTCTACATATCATTTATGTTCATCTACTTAAAAATTATAGTTTTTAGACTTGCCAGATCTCAATACTTAATGTATTAATAATGAGGCACATACATTACTCTATCATGTGTTTTAGTTTTATAAAAACTGTATTTTAAACTAATTGGTTTCCTTTGTAATTTATTTTATTTTATTTATTTTTTGTGTGTGATATGCAGGCCTCTCACTGTTGTGGCCTCTCCCGTTGCGGAGCACAGGCTCCGGACGCGCAGGCTCAGCGGCCATGGCTCACGGGCCCAGCCGCTCCGCGGCATGTGGGATCTTCCCGGACCGGGGCACGAACCCGTGTCCCCTGCATCGACAGGCGGACTCTCAACCACTGCGCCACCAGGGAATACCCGTAATTTTATTTTTTATTGCCTGTATTTGAAAACTATTCTGAAAAAGGGTCCAGAGGTTCAAGGCACAAAAAAAGGTTTAAGAGAAGCCTCTCTTGCCTTGCAAGTTGTTGTGACGATTAAACAATGGAATCAGATGTGTCTAATACTTGACAGAGACACAAATTACAGCACCCTGATTGCCCTCCTCTGCATCATCCATCATCGCGTTTGTCCTCAACCTGGACCAAACCATCCTTCAGCCTTTTCTGGGGGTCCATCAGAATGCACAGTGTCCAGTCAACTTCCCCCACAAGTATTTTTCTAGCTAATTCTGGTTTTATTGAATGAGAGTTAGTGTTTACTGAATGGCTGCTCTGTGCCAGAGAGGTGAACTAAGCTGTTTGGAATCACAGAGCTGGTAGTGGGAAAGGTGGCATTCAGCCTCCACACTGCCATGCATATGCCTACATCCAGGCGTAGAGGCACAGATGAAGGCCTCCTGCATCTTCCTGGTTCAAGAAAGAAACAGAGGGTTATCATCTGGCTCACTAAGCACCTATAATCTCTTAGTTCTTGTACATTCAATAAACATTTATTGAGCACTTACTATGTGCCTGGCTCTATGCCAGTTGCTAGGATACCCAGATGAGTAAGTCATGAGCCCTGCCTCTAAGAAGACACTATGTGCTCTGGAAGCACAGAAAGAAAACCCCTAACCCAGCGGGGGCAAAATGTAGTGACAGAAATGAGGGGAGGGTCCCCCAGTCACTTGGGTACAGTGTGAAGTTTAAAATGGTTAATTTTACGTGTCACCTTGGCAGGGCTATAGTGCACAAATACGTGGTGAAAGGTTATTCTGAATGTGTCTGTGAGGGTGTTTTTTTACCTGAGTCTAGCATTTAAATTGGTAGACTTTGAATAAAGCAGTTTGCCCTCCGTAATGTGGGTGGGCCTCATCTAATCAGTTAAAGAAATTAGTATAAAGACTGACCTCTCCTAAGCAAGAAGGAATTCTGCCAGCAGATGACTCTCACATTTGACCTGCAACATTGGCTCTTCCCTGGGTCTCCAGCTTCCTGGCCCACCCATCAGATTTTGGACTCCCCAGCCTCCATAATCACATGAGCCAATTACTTAAAATAAATCTCTCCATATATACATACATATCCTATTGGTTCTCTTTCTCTGGAGAACCCTGACTAATACAAAATCCACCTGGAGCAGGATGGAGGAATAAGACATCTCTCAATTATATCTCCCCTTCAACAACAATTTAGCATCCATCTACAGACAAAGGTGCTTTATGGGAGCGGTGGGATTCAGCATCACACAGCAAGGGACCCAGGAAGAGTCTAGCCCACCCATGCATCAGGGTCCTTTGTCCTGCCTGCGAACCCTGAAGTAGTTCATGGACTGGCTAGAGCTCTTCTTGGCCACGGTACAGGAGCCCCTGATTTAGACAATCACCCATGGGCAAGAGAGCCTTAGTGGAAGTCCAGTGGAGAAAGTCCAGGACATCATTGGAGCAAAGAAATCAGATTGGATGCATTAGAAGGGGTAAGAGGACCAAGTTGACTTTATCCCATCAACCACCACCCCTGCCCTGGGTGGGCACAACTTGGGGCCAAGAGAGCCCTTCTTGGCCTGTGATTTCCCCCCACAGGGGAAAGTGAGAACATGTGAATGAGCATCTGGCTTCTCCAGCTATGCAGGATGCGGCCACAGAGGCCCAGTTCTCTCTCACTCCATCCAGAGTGCTGAGTTGTGAGCTGCACAACTAGGGGGCTGTGAGCAGCTGGGGGGACAACATGAAGCTCATAGGTCTCCAAATTCAACTAAAAAAATCTCTTCTTGAAAACATATTATAATGAAACTATCAAAAATCAAAGACAGAAACTTAAAAGCAGCAAGAGAAAAGAAGCTCATTGCTTTCAAGGGAACCCCCAAAAAGCATCAGTGAATTTCGTAGCAGAAACCTTGCAGTCTAGAAGATAGTAGAATGATAGATAAATGTAAAGTGCTGAAAGGGAAAAAAAAAAACACCAAAAAAACTTGCCAACCAAGAATACTTTATCTGGTAAACTTGTCCTTCAGAAATGAAAGAGAGATAAAACATTCCCAGACAAGCAAAGGCTGAGAGGAGTTCATCACCACTAGATCTACCTTACAAGACATACTAAAAGGAGTTTTTCAAGTTGAAAGGAAAGGATGCTAATTAGTAACTTGAAAGCATGACAAAATACAACACACTGGTAAAAGTAAGTATATAATCAAATTCAGAATATTCTAATACTGTAATATGGTAGTGTGTTAACCACTTAACTTTAGTAAAAAGATTAAAGAACAAAAGTGTTAAAAAATAACTATAGCTACAATTACTTGCTAATGAATACACAATATAAAAAGAGGTAATTTGTGACATCAAAAACATCAAAGGGGGAATAAAAAGATAGAGTTTTTGTGTGAGATCAAAGCTAAGTTGTTAGTAGCTTAAAATAGACTGTTAGCGTCTTCCCTGGTGGTGCAGCAGTTAAGAATCCACCTGCCAATGCAGGGGACACGGGTTTGAAGCCTGGTCCGGGAGGATCCCACATGCCGTGGGGCAACTAAGCTGGTGCTCCACAACTACCGAGCCTGTGCTCTAGAGCCCGTGAGCCACAACTACTGAGCCCGCGCACCACAACTACTGAAGCCCACGTGACTAGAGCCTGTGCTCCACAACAAGAGAAGCCACCGCAATGGGAGGCCCGTGCACTGCAGTGAGGAGTGGCCCTTGCTCGCCGCAGCTGGAGGGGGCCTGTGAGCAGCAGTGAAGACCCAATGCAACCAAAAATAAATAAATTAAATAAATAATTTTTTTTTAAAAAGTAGACTTTAACTCAAAAGCTGTAACAAGAGAAAAGGAAGGTCATTATATGATAAAGGTGTCACTTCATCAAGAGAATATAAATAATATATGCTGTCAACATTGGAATTCCTAAATATGTTAGTAAGCAAATACTAAAAGGGAATTCCCTGGTGATCCAGTGGTTGAGAATCCGCCTTCCAATGCAGGGGACGCATGCTTGATCCCTGGTTGGGGAACTAAGATCCCACATGCCACAGGGCAACTAAGCCTGCACACCGCAACTACTGAGCCTGCTTGCTGCAACTAGTGAGCCCATGCACCTGAGCCCGTGTACCGCAACTACAGAGCCCACGCGCTCTGGAGCCTGTGCGCCGCAATGGAAGATCCCATGGGCCACAACTAAGACCTGACACAGCCAAAAATAAATAAATAAATAAATATTAAAAAAAAAAAAAAAGCCACGTGCTTCTATTCAGGTTTCAATTAAGATGCTATGAGATTCAAGGAGGAAAAGAAATGAGATAAAAATTGGAACTAAATGTTATTTATAAAAAAAAGCAAATACTAACAAATCTGAAAGGAGAAATAGACAACAATACAATTATAGTAGGGGATTTCAATACCCCAATATATCAATAAATAGATGATCCAGATAATAACCTTTGCATATATGATCAACTAATATTTAACATGGGAGCCAAGAATACTCAATGGGGAAAGAATAGTCTCTTTAGTAAATGGTGCTGGGAAAACTGGATAATCACATACAGAAGAATGAAATTGGACTCCTCTATCTTACACCACTCACAAAAATTAACTTGAAATGGGTTAAAGACTTAAACATAAGACCTAAAAAACCATAAAACTCCTAGACGAAAACAGAGAGAGAAAACTTTTTGCCGTTGGTCTTGGCAATGACTTTTTAGATTTGACACTAGAAGCAAAAGCGACGAAAGCAGAAATAAACAAGTAGGATTACATAAAACTAAAAAGCTTCTGCACAGCAAAGGAAACCATCAACAAAATGAAAAGTCAACCTACCAAAAGGGAGAAAATATTTGCAAACCATATATCTGATGAGGGGTTAATGTCCAAAATATACGAAGAACTCAAACAACTTGATAGCAATAAATAAATAAGATCCCGCATGCCACGGAGCGTGGCCAAAATTTTTTTTTTTAAATCTTATTAAAAAGTGGGTAGAGGTAGACATTTTCCAAAGAAGGCATACAGCTGGCCAACAGTTTCATCAGGGAAATGCAAATCAAAACAACAATGAGATATCACCTCACATCTCTTAGATATCTTCAAAAAGATAAGTGTTGCCGAGGATGTGGGGAAAAGGAAGTCATTGTGCACTGTTGGTAGAAACATAAATTAATGCAGCAAATAAGGAAAACAACATGGAGGTTCCTCAAAAAACTAAACATAGGACTACCATATGATCCAGCAATCCCATTTCTGGATACATATCCCAAGGAAATGAAATCAGGACATCAAAGAGATATCTGCACCCCTATGTTCAGTGCAGGATTATTCATAATAGCCAAGATACAGAAACAACCTAAGAGGCCATCAATGGGTGAATGGATAAGGAAGATGTGATGTGTGTGTGTGTGTGTGTGTTTGTGTATTTATATATACATATAAATGTACATATTCATATATATACAAAATGGAATATTTTTCAGCCATGAGAAGGAAGAAAATCCTGCTGTTTGCAACAACATGGATGGACCTTGCAGGCATTATGCTGTGTGAAATAAGCTAGACAGAGAAGGACAAATACTATACGATCTTATTTATGTGTGCAATCTACAAAAAGCCAAACTCATAGAAACAGAGAGTGGAATGGTGGTTGCCAGGGTCTGGGGCATGGAAGAAATGGGGAGATGTTGATTAAAGGGTACAGACTTTCACTTATAAAATGAACAAGTTCTGGGGATATGGTGACCATAGTTAACAAAACTGTATTATATATCTGAACGTTGATAAGAGAGCACATCTTACATGTTCTCACCACAAAAATTAAAAATGCTAATGATATGAGGTGATGTCAATGTTAACTAACCTTATTGTGGAAATTTGTTTGCAATATAAGTGTATATATATATTATATATAAGTATCAACTTATCACATTGTACACCTTAAACTTATACAAAGTTATCTGACAATTATCTCTCAATAAAGGTGGAAAAAAATAAAATTAAACAAACGAAAACCCAAAGTCCAACTGGCTCTATCCACTTGTGATTATGCTTCAGTGTGCTTTACTTTTTGTCTGAATATGTCTTATATTACAAGGCTCCTGGTCTGGGATTCTGAGTCCCCAAGAGATTTTTGTTTCATTACACACCCTTTGTGGCAGTGTTGTATCTAGGCTAATATAAGCAATGCTGGGAAGCCTGGGGTTAGGAAGGAAAGGAAGTAACATTTATTGAGTGCCTACTGAGTGCTGGGCACTGTGCATTTTACATTCATTTTAACCTCTAATTATTAGTATACAAAAAAGTAAATGGAATCGTGCCCATTTTACAGACAAGGAACCTGAAGCCTGGAGAGAGTAAGTGACTCTTCTGTGATCACCCAGCTAGCAGGGAGAGTCAGAGCTGGCATCCAAACCTGAGTCTCTGCCTGGCACCCAAGACAACCAAGGCCAGGCTCTTTAAGACACAGCGTGTCACCTCCCACAGAAAGTGCTAGGCCCAGGGAATAAGACCTCCAGCTCCTCAGAGACCTCACTCCCTCGCTGGCAGAGCTTCCTACCCCCAAGGGGCCCCTGCAACCACACTAGCCCCTCCCGTGAGAGATTACTCTATGCCCTGCTTGAAGCCCGTGCAGGTCACCAAATCGCCAAATGAAGGACCCTTTGGTCTCAGTAGAGTCTTTGAAACATCCCACTGTGACGTTGGCCCCAGAGCTTGGGTTTCACCCAGACTCTCCGGGTCTCAGTCGTGTTGATCATCAAGGGCCTCTTGACTTACTTCCATATGCCACTCCACCAGGACCCTGCCATTTTGCTCTACTGATGAGAACATCACGCGGGCAGAGTCAAAATCTCTCCTGCAGCCCCAGAAGATGGCATCTATTGCTGGTCTCCTTATCTGTGTTCCCTTTCATCCATCAGACAAGGAAAGTAAACTGGTCTGGCACCATTGGCTCTCCAGAAAGCTCCTTTGGCTGCTCAATCTACCAAAGAGGGTGGACTTTTTTTTTAACATCTTTATTGGAGTATAATTGCTTTACAATGGTGTGTTAGTTTCTGCTTTATAACAAAGTGAATCAGCTATACATATACATATGTCCCCATATCTCTTCCCTCTTACGTCTCCCTCCCTCCCACCCTTCCTATCCCACCCCTCTAGGTGGTCACAAAGCACCAAGCTGATATCCCTGTGCTATGTGGCTGCTTCCCACTAGCTCTCTGTTTTACGTTTGGTAGTATATATAAGTCCATGCCACTCTCTCACTTCATCCCAGCTTACCCTTCCGCCTCCCCATGTCCTCAAGTCCATTCTCTATGTCTTTATTCCTGTCCTGCCCCTAGGTTCTTCAGAACCTTTTTTTTTTTTTTTAGATTCCATATATATGTGTTAGCATACGGTATTTATTTTTCTCTTTTTGACTTACTTCACTCTGTATGACAGTCTCTAGGTCCATCCACCTCACTACAAATAACTCAATTTCGTTTCTTTTTATGGCTGAGTAATACTCCATTGTATATATGTGTCACGTCTTCTTTATCCATTCATCTGTCGAGGGACATTGAGGTTGCTTCCATGTCCTGGCTATTGTAAATAGAGTTGCAATGAACAGTTCCAATTTTAGTATATGTGCTGCCGAAGCAAGTACCAGAGGGTGGATTTATTTGGGTGTTTCTTTTTGGAGTGAGTGAACAGGCCTTTTCAGAGCCGCCCACAATTAGCTGAAAGGCCTGAACTGCCGTGCCAGGCCCACCTGTCACGAGGATGGCGGCCAAATGGGGCAGATGGGATCCAAGCCAGGCCAGCAGAGAGCCTCTTAATTTAGCCTCGGAGTCCTTTTCCTCTGTTTTCTGGGCACCCTGGAAATAGGACAGCGGTGGAAGACAAGAACATGAGTCAGAGAAAACCATCCAGGAGCCTGTGTGTTAAAAACTCACCTCCAGGGCTTCCCTGGTGGCGCAGTCGTTGAGAGTCCGCCTGCCGATGCAGGGGACGCGGGTTCGTGTCCTGGTCTGGGAAGATCCCACATGCCACGGAGCAGCTAGGCCCGTGAGCCATGGCCGCTGAGCCTGCGCGTCCGGAGCCTGTGCTCCGCAACGGGAGAGGCCACAGCAGTGAGAGGCCCGCGTACCGCAAAAAAAAAAAAAAAAAAAAAAAAACTCACCTCCAGACTGCAACAGTGATTGTTTAGAGGAGAAGAGCTGAGGGACTTCCCTGGCGGTCCAGTGGTTAAGACTCTGCACTTCCACTGCTGGGGCACGGGTTCAGTCCCTGCTGGGGGGAGTAAGATCCTGTGTGCCGCATGGCCAAAAAAAAAAAAAAAGAAAGAGAAGAGCTGAAAACCAAAATTAAACATTGGTTTTGCTCAGGCTGCCTGGAAGGCTCTTCCTTGCCTTGTTTTTTTTTTGTGTGTGTGTGAATAAATGTCTACCTCTCCATCCTTCAAAGGGTGCCTCCTTTCAGGGGCTTTCCCAGCACTGCTTCCCCGCCCCTCCGCCCAGCTCCCCAGGCAGAGCCCACTGGCCCTTCTTTGTGCATCCTTTGCACAGTGAGATGACCTCTTGGCGCAATTGTGGGTGCAGGTTATATATGTTTATTTTGACCTGCTCCAAATGGGAGGTAAGGTGGATTGCAAATATGTAACTAGAATGTAAACTAAACCATTTACTTTAGGTGACAAGATTAGGGCGAAGGGAGATAAGGGTTAGAAAGGTAAGAAACAACAAAGGAGGACATTTGTGCATAAACTACATACTCCGGGACCTTATACTCAGGTTTCAGGTGGGCCATGGCTGCCGCTCTAAGCTTTCCGGCAGCCAGCGCAGCTGTGAGGGGTTGTGAACAATGTCCTCCACAATGTCCTTAGAAGGGACGTTATACATTTCATGGGGCTGTGTCATATAACATCCTTTCCTGTCCACCCATGACATCGCACTTAAGTGCCCTGCAGGGAAAGCAGTTCTACAGGGCGGCCAATACAATTTTGGCCTGGTTAGATTCACAGATAGCCTTTACTGAATCAGGGGAATTGAAGATCTTGCTGACTTCAGCGGAGATTTTGATAAGTGTTGTGTTGTGCTCTTTAAGGAGTATTCATTCTTTTCATCACCGAGCATCTGAGCCCCTTCCTAGCTTTGTGGAGTTCCCTGAGCTAAGGTAGATCCTGCCTCCCATTGTAGAAGCTGGAAGTGGTAGCTACTTGCTTCTCCAGCCCCTCTGCAGCCAGCATGTGAGCAGATGACCCAGACACCACCAGCCTGCTCCAAAATTATGATGACAAGGTCACTGCCAGTGGCTGCAGAAGGATAACCTTTTGAAGGCAGCATTGGCACCCTGACCTGTGGCATCCAGTGACTGATGTCATCAGTATCAGTAATGGAGACCGTGACCACCACCCCCCATTCCATCCAAGCCACTGTCCTTGCTGCAGGACGCTGAACCTGGTTCTTCTGCCTTCTCAGTGATTCTGTGCACCTGTCAATATCCCTGTAATGAGTTCATTTCCTGCTTAAATCAGCCTGAGTTGGTTCCAGTTGTCGCAAGAAAGAAACTGTCTGATGTACAGAGCTCTTCTACTCTGCCTCTCACCACCGACACACAGAGGGAAGGAAAGCCAAACCGCTGTGAAGATTGGGGGTGCATAAGGACATAAGGACACAATCTAGGTCGGCCTACAGAGAGTTACTAAGAGGCATAGATAGGGAAACTGAGCCAAGGGAGACTGTTCCAATGCTGGCCCCCTGGAATCTCAAAGCCTGGAATTACATTGTCCAATATGGTAGCCAGCAGCTACATGTGGCTGTTTAAATAGAAACTTAAATTATCTACAATTAAAATTAAATACAATTAAAATCTTATTTTCTCAAGTGCGCTAGCCACGTATCAAGTGTTCAATAGCCGCAGTCACCTAGTGGCTACCATTTTGTACAGTAAAGACATAGAACATTTCCATCGTTGGAGAAAGTTCCATTGGGATACACTGCCCTAGAACCTTGAAATTGCACACTGAGTGGCAGGATTACTGCCTTATTTGGTCACATCTGTCCTTTCTGGTGTTTGGTGAGGCTCCGAGTACAAAGGCAGTGGGGCAGCAGTTCTATGCTTCTCTATCCTGGTGGACCTCAAATCCACACCAGCTGGCAGGACCAGGAAACCCTGGGTGTGCCCTGTGAGAAACAATGGGGTCATGGGGAGCCCCTTTACCCTCCTGTATGTTCGTCTTATGTTCCCTTTAGACTGCTTGTTTTTGGCTGCCCCGGAGGAAACAAAAGTAAAGGCAGCTTTGAATCTAGTCTGCAACATTATTCTCATCTTTCGAGGACCTGGACCGGGCTCTGCAGCCTAGGCCAGTGTAGAGGCTGCCTGAGGGATGCAGGATGTGTGTTAGCGACGGGGGCTACGTGCTCACCCAGGACCTAGCATGGTGCTTGGCATATTGGAAGTACCCAGCAAACATTCCCTGGATTGACATGGATCTAATGCAGACTCCAAGGGACCTGACTTAGGACAGTCAGATAATTTTCATGCCAGATACCTTTCATCCAACGTTTGAAGGAGACACTAATAATGATGATATGATGGTGAAGTTACGAAAAACATGGGACTTAAGAGTATAAACTCATCATAATTGGAATTAGGCAAAAGTAGGGTACACATGTGAAGATGTTTGGAGCTATGGGAATGTTTCTGTTTTAAAATTCCTTAAATATTGTTGTAGATATCAGAGTGATTAAGAATGTTCAGACAGGGCTTCCCTGGTGGCGCAGTGGTTGAGAGTCCGCCTGCCGATGCAAGGGACACGGGTTCGTGCCCCGGTCTGGGAAGATCCCGCGCACCGCGGAGCGGCTGGTCCCGTGAGCCATGGCCGCTGAGCCTGCGCGTCCAAAGCCTATGCTCCGCAACGGGAGAGGCCACAGCAGTGAGAGGCCCGCGTATCGCACACACAAAAAAAAGAATGTTCACACAGGTGTGATCCCTTTGGTGAAACGGCAGTAATAAGTACCTACTCATGGGAACTGGGGCTCAGAGAGATGTCATGATTTGCACACTCTCGCAGACTTAGTTTCACTGCCCCAGGACCTGGAATACTCAGCTGCTAGGGACCTTCAGCCCCTGTCGTTCCCCTCCACGCCCCTGTCAGCTCTAGGACTCTATGATTCCCACCAGAAATTGCAAACCATTCAGATCAAACTTGCCCAAGAGAATCTGTGTGGCTTTGATGCACACGGTGTCCTCTATAAATCACAGTCACGGCCACAGATACTCCTGGGGACTCCAGGCTGAATGGCCACTCAGAGCTCTAATCACGTTCTGGGTCTTAGTCCTCTGTGGTGAATCTTACAGCAGAGCAGCGAGTGCTAAAGCAGAAACCCCGGTGACAGAAGGAGCTCTCTGAGGGTTTGGTGGAATAAATTGCTCAAACAGTTGGATTTGTCTAAAAGCAGTGAAACTGAATTCCTGCTATGATACTGGGATAAACAAAATGTAATCTACAGCATTGTCCTAGCTCATCCAAATCGTGTCTTCCTTTTTCATGTAAGTAATTGAAAAAAAACTGCGGAGACCTTTAGGAGAGTTATCTTATTTGGATCCGATTTTTTTTTTTAACATCTTTATTGGAGTATAATTGCTTTACAATGGTGTGGTAGTTTCTGCTGTATAACAGAGTGAATCAGCTATACATATACATATATCCCCATATCCCCTCCCTCTTGCGTCTCCCTCCCACCCTCCCCATCCCACCCCTCTAGGTGGTCACAAAGCACCGAGCTGATCTCCCTGTGCTATGCGGCTGCTTCCCACTAGCTATCTGTTTTACATTTGGTAGTGTATATATGTCCATGCCACTCTCGCCGAAGATTTCATACTGAAGGCGAGTGCAGGGTTGCCGTAAACGCAGGTGAACTTCAGGGGAAGGAGCGCCCCTGTACAATCACAGATGCAAATGTTTAAAGCGACTCAACAATTTTCCGCTTGCAGCTGCCCGTTTTATCTCTCGCAAAACCAGTAATGATACAAGCAGTTGATTATGGTTTACAATAGCAATAAACCTCTCACAATTGGTTGTTTCCAAAATAAATAGCCATTCTGGTAAATGTTAAATAACAAGCCATAAACGGCGGAGAACAACCAATTTCTTGTGGATTATTGCCTGAATAAATTTCAACAGGAATGGCAGATCATTAAGCTATAAACGCCACAGATCAAAACCATTGAAAAATTTTTTAAAAAATCAATCAAGGAATTCATCGAACCCATCCCTCACCCCACAAAAAAAAAGAATACCTAGCCTGATAGTTAAATTGGCCCATTCTGAGAGCATGCAGTTTCACTCAGCTGCATTCTATAAGCCCTACATTTAACATCTACAATATTTCAATTGATAAAACACAGACCTGTCCACAAAGTTAAACATCTGAGTCAAAGCTCAGTGGCAAATATATTCAAACTGCAGCTCTAATAGAGGCTGTTCTTGCAAGAGGAGCCAACTTCATCCGGGTGATTGATAGAAGATTCCTCGCCATAGCAACCGGGGTTATCTCTCTGGAATAACAACACTAACCTCTTTCATAACCAGTTTTTCATCCTTAAGTTTCAAAGGCAGTTGCATGCATATTGTGTGATCCTTTATTTTTCTTTTTGAATGAACAGTTAGCACTTAGATAAAAATAGAAAAAGATGCAGGGAAACCAAATTAATTTCGCATTCTTCCTGGAAAAAAGCATTACAATGGGTCTCGTAGGCAGAACAGTTAAAGGGCAGGAAGGGTCCCTGTGTCTTCTGAGCACAGAGGGATGGCAGAGAGATTTCAATTCATCTGCCGCCTCTGAAATAGCCCTACTGCACTGATTTGTTTTGTGCTGTCATGGGATCAGGGTAAAGAATTTTTTTCAGATTTTATTCCTGCCTCATTATTTGACCTCATAATCCCTAATACACACACACACACACACACACACACACACACACACACACACACCCTTAGGTATGATCCAGTGCAAAGTAATAAGTGGTCTGCAGAAAATGGTAGAAAAATGTATATTCTCTGGAAAAACATGCATATTCCATCACCTTTTTGAAAGAAATTGCTAAATGAATCTCAAACCACCTCCTCTGTCTTATATCTAATGTTCTAGGGAAGCCATAGACATCAGTGTCTTTCAGTGTCACTGAAGTGTCTCACCAGCCCCTCACAGGGATGCTGTGATAATGTTCTGGACCAGACTTCTAGTCAGAGACTTCAGTCTCTGCAAGTGAAAAGCATGGCCCTCAAGCCTCGAGGAACACGGAGGCTGTGACAAGGAGAGACAGACCATAACCCTAGACGGACCACTGCCAAATCCTCCCCATCTCTTGTCCCAGCTCGGATCCATTTCCCGTTGGAGCCAACTTGATTGCAGTTGCCCCCTTGAAAGTCTGAGTGATTCTTCTCCAGTCTTGTATACCATTCAGAGCCACAGTCTTGAAACCTAGGGCCTCACTGTAACCCTGGAGACTTTCAGTCCTCTGCTGAGGAGAGAGTAGGCAGGAAGTAAAAAAAAGGTGCCACTAGGGCCAAAGCAAGAGGAATCTGGGGATATGGCTTCTAAAAAGAGCCAAATAATGTGGGCCCTAAGAGGGGGAGGGTAGCCACCCCACAGAATCACTCCAGGTGAATCTCTGACCTGATTTGGATTTAAGCAAGAAGGCACGACAAATGGATTCCAAAAGATGTTCTGTATAGCAATTTTACCCTCAGTTTGGAAGTAGGAAGAACTCTTTGAGACCTCCATTGTATTGGACACAAACACTGCAGGCCTCCTAAGAAACCCTTTGTGGCCACCTTGTTTCCAAAGTTGAAGCCCAAGTTGTTGGCTGCTCACTGAGAAATGGTGTCCAGGGCAGCACTACTGTATCACGTTGCTTCTTGTCTTCCCTCCTTGTTTTCCCCCTTTTTTCCTCTTACTCTCACCTCTCCAGGGTTTCACTTCCCAAATAAATTAGCTGCACTATAATCCTTGCCTCAAGCTCTGTATGGAGGGTGGGTGTGGAGGAAACCACGTGGATGAATCAGACTCAGGGCTGGGGCAAGGTTCTCTAGACACTTTATAGGCAAAGGGGTGGGTGATGCAAAGCATGGCCCTTCTCTTTGAGGGAATACAAAGATTCCTTCATTTGCTAAATGACCCGTGACTTTACAGCCACCTTGGGAAGCTGCTTCCCGGAGGCTGAGGTTTGAGGAAAGGTTGCTTAATTGCTTTTCAGAAATAGGGCAATGGGCCTTTTTTACTCAGCAGCAAATGGTCGAACTGGGAGCAAATTAAGCCTCCTGGCATCCAAGGTGTTTGCAATTAGTTTCTCCTGAAACAGAAGATAACTTTCTTTTAATAATCAAAAGAACAATAGCAACAGCAGCAAAACCCCACAAACTGCAGGTCATCAGACGGAGGAGACCTCATGCCCACCTTGAACCCACACAGAGGTGGCGGTGCCCTCCCAGCCCAGAGGGAGGAAAGCCGGTGCTCTACTCTGCGCTCAATGCCCTCCTCACGAAGTCTTGCTAAACCCTGCGGCATCTATAAATATTTCATTATTTACGGGTGTGCTGGTTTATTCATGCGCTGGCCCAGCATCCCGTGATCTCTCTCTGTGTTGCGGAGTCTGTGTGGGGCTGGTTGGTTGCAGCGGGCGCTAATGAGGCCAACGTGTGGCTCAGTCCCCACGGGAGCCAGTTAACTTCAGTCCACTCCACGGCCGGAGGCAGCACCCAGCTACGGAGCTTGCGTGCACTTCCGGCCAAGGGCATCCAGGGAAGGGGGGCGTGACTTAACACTCCGTCTCCAACTCTGCTGGAGAAAGTTACTCCCCATGGTGCCTTCACTCCTGCAGAGGTCAGCATGGTTTTCTCCAAGATTACCCCTCGATCCTCTCTAAAGAGGTATGTATTTTTTAGAATCTTCTTTTTTCTTTCAATGAGTATTTACCAAGCACCTGTTATGCGTTAAGAGCACACTTCTTTGAGTCCCTTGCTCATTTACTCTTCATCCACTAGAATGAAGTCTCCTAGGGGGAGAGGCGCTCTGTGGACATCAGGAAATAAACTAGGTGGCGTTACAGACTTTTGTATGTTTCTGTATAATGTTAATATACTAGAAAATATTTATTCACTCAGTAAATATTTATTGACTATTATGTCTTTCTTGGACACCTAGGGATACAACAGTGAAACAAAACAGCTTAAACAATTCCTATTCTCATGGAGTTTATGTTTCAGTGTGGCGAGTGATAGGAAATAAGAAAAGCTAGTTTAAAAATACGTATGTTCCCTGATGGTAAGTGCCAAGGAGGAAAATAAAGCTGGAGCAGGGATGGAGGCTGCTGGGAAGGCTACTGCGGTTATAAATGCTGCGGTCAGGGTAGACCTCGCTGAAGCGACATTACACGAGGACCCTTTGTCACGTGCCCTTGGCTCCAGTGTCGGGTGCAGCCTCCGGCTGTGGAGCAGACGGAAGTTAACTGGCTCCCGTGGGGACTGAACCCAGACGTTGGCCTCATTAGGCACCCGCTGCGATCTAGGGAGAGAGAGTGAGCTGTGTGGGTAACAGAGGGGAGAACGGTCCAGGCAGAGGGAACAGCAAAAGGTGGAGACCATGAGGAGGGAGCATGCGTGGCCAGTTGGAGGAACAGCAAGGAGGCCCTAGTGGCTGGGACAGAGTGAAGGTGGCAGTGGAAGATGCACCAAGGAAGAGGGGAGGGAGGGGGACCAGGGAGGGTCCACGGGCGCTCGGAAGGGCTTTGGCTTCTTTCGGAAGAAATCAGAAAAGGCTCGTCAGAGGCGTTACTTTGGACCTGGGTGGAACAGGCTGAGCGGTGTTAATGTGTGCGTCTGCACTCCCCTGGAGGGGGCGCTGCCGGACCTCGCGTGCGATTCGGGAGATGACTGTGCAGGTGCCGAGGTTGCCTTTTCAGACTTGAGGGCTGAGCGGAGTTAGCGCTGGCTCCCTGCCCCGCCCTGTCCCCCACGTGCTACAAGCCTGGGAGTCACGTGTGGTCGCATGTTGGGAGCCCACACAGAGCCTGGGATTACTGTACCCACCAGCCAGGCGGGTGGGAGCTCAGAACAGACGCGGGAGATCAAAGGGTTGAGTCATTTCTTACCTTGTAGATTACAGTTATCGTTCCCACCTGCCAAGACACAGGAAAATTGCGTAGCACGTGACCCAAGGCCACGTGAGTGAAGGAGAAAGCAGAGGCGTCCCAAGTTCCAGGAAGGAAGGTGTTGCCTTGGGGTTATGGAGTGGGGGGGGGGGGAAGGGGTAACTGTGGAACGCTTAGAGGAGGGGTGAGATTTAAGCGGGTCGTGAAGCATGGGAGCGATGTGGGTCTGTGGACAGGAAGAGGGAGGGATTTCAAGTCTTTGTCCCTGAGTGAGGAAGGGTAGGACATTTTGGACACATTCAGGGGCCAGGAATAGGGTGACGTAGGCTAGAACGGAGAGGCCGTGTTGGGAAAGAGCAAGAAAAGGCTGGCAAAGAGTGGGCCACATTGTGGAATTCCTGGCACGCCAGCGGGAGAAGTTTGGACTTTTCCTGGGGGAGATTTGCTGCATTAGATGGCAGGGTTGTAGCAGACAGAGCCGTGTCTGTTTCCTTTACGCCTGTATATGTGTACGTGGTAGTCTTGCCAGATATAAAATACGGGAGACCCAGTTAAATTTGGATTTCAGATAAACAATGAATAATTCTCAGTTTAAGTATATCCCATGAAATATTTGGGACATAAATACAGGACAGCCAGGTAAATTTAAATTTCAGGTAAACAACGGACAATTATTTTTAGTGTAATGCAATATATGTCCCATGCAGTACTGGGGAGGTACTTATACTTTAAAAAATTCATTGTTTATACGAAGTTCAAATTTAACTGGACATTGGGTATTTTTATTTGCTAAGTCTGTCAACCCTAGTATGTGGAACTGAATCAGTGCTGCGGACTCCAGGCCAGAACCCCCCTCCTGCTACACTAACTGGCCTGGACAGCTCTGCCACCAGGGAGCTGATTTCTGGGCCACCCTTGGTGCCAGCTCAGCTCTCTGATGTCTCCAGCCTATGAGATACCCCTGAGAACTGTGGGGCTCCCAGCTGCCTCCCCAGGGACCAGCCGCAGCTCTCCACACCTGCCTCTCTAGACATGGAATAGGAACCCTGACTGCCAGCAGAGCAGTGGCAGCGCTGAGAATCAATATCAGACCTGTTGTGTAGGGTGAGGGGACACAGCCTGCTACCCTAAGTCAGTATTGATTATGCAAGCGGGCTGCCGTCAACCAAGCAGGCGTGCTGAAACAGGATACTGGCGGCAGCCTGCCCTTTCATGGGGAACTCTTCAGATATCCCTCAAAGTCTAACAGGCTCAAAAGGGAGGAGCAGCAGAGTTCTTTCCTTTCACTAACGCAATGCCTTAGGGAGCTACATTGTATTCTTTGTTTTTTCTTTTTTTTAAAGGCAAACTTGAGAGGGGGGAAGAAAAAAAAACCCATAGCGGTCTTCTCTCCTTTGGGACTCTCTTCTTAAATGTGGTCCATCATTCAGTTCAAGAAACAGAGCACAAAATATAAAAACTTGGACTTCCCTGGCGGTCCAGTGGTTAAGTCTCTGCGATTCCAATGCAGGGGGCACGGGTTCCATCCCTGGTTGGGGAACTAAGTTTCCACATACCATGTTGTGCAGCCAAAAAAAAAAAAAAAAAATAACTAACAGAAGTTGCATTGAAAGCCTAGAATGTGTTGGGCTCTGTAGTGAGCATTTTGTATGTGCTGTGGGGTTTTATCCTTATGAGAATTCTATGAGACGGATATTACTCTCTTATTTCACAGATTCAGAACTAGAGACTCAGCAAGGCTCAGTGATTTGATCAGGGCCACACGGCCTGCCAGTGGGTCAGAACCTCGGTTCAAACCCAGGTCAGTTTGACTTGTAACACAACTGCTGGCCCAAGGAGCCAGACAAGCCACATACACCGCTGGTTTGTCATGAAAATGACAGCTTGTCCTTGAAAATTCCTAAATGGGAATTCCTTGGTGGTCCAGTGGTTAGGACATGGCGCTCAGCCATGGGCCAGGTTAGATACCTGGTCGGGGAACTAAGGTCCCTGCTCTGCGCGGCCAAAAATAATAAAATAAAAAGTTCCTAAGTGATCAACATCCTCTGAGAAACTGTCCCTGGCTGCTCTGAAAACCTCAGCTACTTCTCTCTGCTCTTAGATGATTTCCGTTCCACCTGTGTTGCAGAACCTCTGTCGTTGTGCTGTAAGAACACTCACCTTGGTACATCCCCACTTATCCCCGAGGTCCTTAAGGTCAAAGTCTTTTTTCTATCAAGTGTGTCCCTCTCTGTCTTCAGGGGCCAGAATATTGTTTGGCACACAGTAGACTCTCAATATATATCTGCTCTTGGATACTATTATTTCTAATTTTCTTTTCCCATTTGCTTAGGGAGCCCAAGGTTGCTGTCGTGTTGGTGTGTAGCATTGTGACTACAGGTCTTCTGCATGCCTATTTTCTTACACTGAGTTTTCTATTCTCCTGTCTTCACTGGGGACTCAGCTAACTGGTCAACACCAATACTGATAGAAAGTTCTTCTGCAGTCAAAAGATTGGACCAGAGTGGATGCCAAGACGGGTATATTTGCAAAAGTCCAAGCTGGTCTCCTCAGTTGTTCTTCCCTGTGATTTGGTGGAAGGGTTGAGGGCAAAGTGAGCCCAGTGGAAGGCCTGACTTCCCAGACTCAGGGTCTTAAGGCTGATGTATTATCAGTCACAACGATACAGGGATGGAGTATCAAGAGAAGGCTAAAAAATATGCTATTGAAGGAGGATGACAGATTGGCTCTGATCCTACCTTCTCACAAAAACTTCTTAGAAAAGTCACCCTGTTTTTGAAAAGCGTACATATTCCCACAAAACCCCTTTCAGGAAGTAGATAGGTACATTTTCCCATGATTCTGCTTCCAGAAGGAAATGTGGATATAAAGGGAAAAGTGGGACCCCACGTGTAGTCTGGTCCTTCAGGGATGAATGGGCCGTGGAGCGGGTAGTTGGTGCTCCTGGACAGGCATTGGCTGAGAGGGCCGGGTGAATACCCAGCCTAGCCACCGGGAGCTCAAGCACGAAGGAAGTCTGTAAATGGAGATTGTAGCACTTAAACTTTCCTGATCTTTGTGTTCTGCACGTCCTTCAAGGGGTCTTATGACTAACAGTGATTGCCCTGTCACATTAATTCATCTCCCATAGGCTATTTTTCTTTCGGATGCTATTTGGGGCAAAGATGACTGCGTTAAAAATCTGGGCTTGTTCTTGCTGACAGTTAAATCTGGTCTGTGTTTCTTCTGCACAAGAAGAAAAGTCTGAACTACACAGAACAACTGTCTTGAGGGCACGTGCGGAGCTGAGTTTGTCTCTCTCATCTTCATCTTGTTATTGTTTTTGTTATGGCACATATTTCGGTGGTGTCAGGATTTTTTAAGGCTCTACCTTGGGAGAAGCTCAAGAAATGGTCTATGTTAGCATTGGTGAGGCGAAGACAGGTGTATGCATATGAGTCTGGCTGTTTATTGATCCCATGGAATGAGTAACCACTTGGAATATCCTGGCTGTGAGAAATATAACCCTTGACCAGCCAAAGCCATTTGTCTGCCTTCCCTGTTGAGAGAAGCACATTTAAAATTCCTCACCTGGGGGAATTCCCTGGTGGCGCAGTGGTTGAGAGTCCGCCTGCCGATGCAGGGGACATGGGTTCGTGCCCCGGTCTGGGAGGATTCCGCATGCCGTGGAGCGCCTGGGCCCGTGAGCCATAGCCGCTGGGCCTGCGCATCCGGAGCCTGTGCTCCACAATGGGAGAAACCACAGCAGTGATAAGCCCACATACCGCAAAAAAAAAAAAAAAAAAAGAATTTTAGTTTCTACTGCTTTGGGGGCACTAATCGTGCCCCAAACGTTCTGCCTCGCAACCTGCCATCTTTGAAGGCCTGAGCTTGGAAGGCAGCCGACTGAGTGGCATGTGAGTACCTTATTAGAAAAAGGATTTGGACAGCCCTGCCTGCTGTGAGGTAATGTGGGCTGTGAGCCCTGATTGGGACTTGGTTACGCATCTGTTGCAGCTGTGTGCTTGGCCAAAGATGGATTAGGTTCACAACTACAGAAACTTTAGAAATTGAATATATATATGTATAAAAATTATAAATTTGTATATTATTTATAAATTTATAAATATACTGTCGATATATAATATTAAATAGAAAGTTTATATCACAATAAATTATATTATATTAAATATATATAGTATATTTTCTATAAATTTATAAATACATATATTATCTGTGGATATTTATACGTATACTCATCACATGGATTTTGAGAAGCTGCTGTACAGAGAATGAGAGGGGTAAGACTATCTTGAACGCATTGGCTCACACTCAGCATAAGGGATGTAGGAAGTGCTGTCTGCCCTGGTGCTCCTCTCCGGAAGTCGTGGACATCATCATCCAGGGAATGTGTGAAAACCAGATTTCAGCACCTTTCTGGTTTTTGCCTCTCAGATGCTGTGTGTTCATGAATCTCCACAATATCTAGGACAGAGTGCATAACTCTTCTGGTTACTTCCAGGTAATAACGTACATTCTTTTTATTTTATTTTATTTTTTTTTGCGGTACGTGGGCCTCTCACTGTTGTGGCCTCTCCCGTTGCGGAGCACAGGCTCCGGACGCGCAGGCTCAGCGGCCGTGGCTCACGGGCCCAGCCACTCCGCGGCGTGTGGGATCTTCCCAGACTGGGGCACGAACCCGCGTCCCCTGCATCGGCAGGCAGACTCTCAACCACTGCGCCACCAGGGAAGCCCCCGTACATTCTTATTAACAGATATTAAAAACCCCCAAATAATCTGATATTAAAACTGTAATCAGTCATCCTGTTTAAAGCTCCCCTCCCCACCCACTGCCATTTAGCTCAGGCCAGACTCTGGTGCAGAAAACTGCAGGAAAGGAAGATGGGAACGGTTCCATCCTCTCTGGGTTAGGCTGGGCTGAGAGTGGGAACAGGAGCAGAGAAGGGGGCTAGAGATCTTTTCCACCAGAGCTGTTGGTCTCTGCCGTTAGGGCCCTCCCTGTGGCCTGAGTCCTAAACTCGCTGTCTTCTGGTTCCTTGTGGGGAATTTCAACAGGAGCATTTAGTCAGTAATGACAGCACTGTTCTAGGTGCTACAGAAAATGGAGATCATTAGAATAACCCACTGATACTTACCACAGTTTGCAAAGTGCTTTTCTCTCTCTCATAAACTCTTTTCCCTCGAGGAAAACTCTTGTTCTGAGCGTAAAAGAGGGCCTCCCCTGGAAGGCTAGTATGCAGGCCTGAGGTGACCATGGGCAACCAGGTCCAAATAGTCCTTTTTGCTAAAAACTTCCTGTAACGTCTCACTCTGTGCATCCATCCTTTTCCTGAGTTCTTGGATCGTCTTTACGATCATTACTCTGAACTCTTTCTCAGGTAGACTGCTTATCTCCACTTCACTTAGTTGTTCTAGGATTTTGTCTTGTTCCTTCGTCTGGAACATATTCCTTTGTTTAAATTTCTATTTGTATTTTTATGTATGCAGTAGGTTAGTTACATTTCTTGACCTTGGAGAGGTGGCCCTCTGTAGGGGATGTCCTGTGTGTCCCAGCAGTGCACTCCCCTCTCGTCACCCAAGGGCCAGGGACCAGCTGGTCCCAGGGTAGGCTCTGATCCGCTTTTTTTAAACATCTTTTTTGGAGTATAATTGCTTTACAGTGGTGTGTTAGTTTCTGCTTTATAACAAAGTGAATCAGCTATGCATATACATATGTTCCCATATCTCCTCCCTCTTGCGTCTCCCTCCCACCCGCCCTATCCCACCCCTCTAGGTGGTCACAGAGCACCGAGCTGATCTCCCTGTGCTATGCGGCTGCTTCCCACTAGCTATCTATTTTACGTTTGGTAGTGTATATATGTCCATGCCACTCTCTCGCTTTGTCACGACTTACCCTTCCCCCTCCCCATATTCTTAAGTCCATTCTCTAGTAGGTCTGTGTCTTTATTTCGGTCTTACCCATAGGTTCTTCATGACATTTTTTTTCTTTTTTTTCTTAGATTCCATATATATGTGTTAGGGTACGGTATTTGTTTTTCTCTTTCTGACTTACTTCACTCTGTATGACAGACTCTAGGTCCATCCACCTCATTACAAATAACTCACTTTCGTTTCTTTTTATGGCTGAGTAATATTCAATTGTATATATGTGCCACATCTTCTTTATCCATTCATCCAATGACGGACACTTAGGTTGCTTCCATCTCCTGGCTATTGTAAATAGAGCTACAATGAACATTTTGGTACATGACCCTTTTTGAATTATGGTTTTCTCAGGGTATATGCCCAGTAGTGGGATTGCTGGGTTGTATGGTAGTTCTATTTTTAGTTTTTTAAGGAACCTCCATACTGTTCTCCATAGTGGCTGTATCAATATACATTCCCACCAACAGTGCAAGAGGGTTCCCTTTTGGTTCCGCACGCTGCTGGATCGTAGTTCTTTTGCTTCTCTGTCTACCTCCTGGTGGGTGAGGCTGCTCTAGAGGCTTGTGCCGGCTGCCTGGTGGGAGGGGCTGGTGCCTGCCCACTGGTGGGTGGGGCTGGGTCTTGGCCCTCTGGGGGGCAGGGCCGTGTCTAGGGCTGTGTCTAGAGGTGGCTGTGGGCTCAGGAAGTCTTTAGGCAGCCTGTCTGCTGATGGCTGAGCTGTGTTCCCATCGTGTTGGTCACTTGGACTGAGGCGTCCCAGCACTGGAGCCTATAGGCTGTTGAGTGGGCCAGGTTCCATGTCAAGGACCCAAGTAAGACGTCTGCCTCTGGCCGGAGTTCACATAGATGAACACTCCCCGATATCGCCACCCCCTGTGTCTACGTCCCCAGAGAGAGGCACAGCTGCCCCTCCCCCACCTCCAAGAGACCTTCCAAGGCCAGCAGGTAGGTCTGGCCCAGACTCCTATGAAGTCACTACTTTTGCCCTGGGTCCCAGTGCACACGAGACCTTGTGTGCACCCTTCAAGAGTGGAGTCTCCGTTTCCCCCAGTCCTGTGGAGCTCTTGCACTCAAGCCCCACTGAACTTCAAAGCTGAATGCTCTGGGCAGTCCTCCCAATGCCGGACCCCCAGGCTGGAGAGCCTGGCTAGGGGCTCAGAGCTCTCACTCCTGTGGGAGAACTTCTGTGATACAGTTGTTCTCTGGTTTGTGCGTTGCCCACCCAGAGGGTATGGGATTGATTATATCTCACACGCAACCCTCCTACCGTCTTGGCATGGTTTCTTCTTTATGTCTTTGGATGTAGAATATCTTTTTTTGGTAGGCTCCAATCTTTTGTATCGACGGTTGTTCGGTAGGTAGTTGTGACTTTGGTGTGCTCGTGAGAGGAGGTGAGCTTAAGGCCCTTCCAGGTAGCCCTTTAGTTCCCATAGGAAGTCTCTTTGTCCTGCAGTCACCTGCCCAAGAAGTCTGCTCACAACAGGCTTCCCCACACACTTTTGCTCAAATCGGCAGTCTCCTGGAACTGAAAAATTTCAAGGCTCCCTGGTAAGAATTGCTTGGTTAACATTGAAAAAGTACATTCTAGGGTTCAGAATAAGATGCCATTGGGGAAAGAAAGAAGGAAGAGAGAAACCAGAGGTCCGTGGGCCTCAGCGGTTAGACCTCAGTGGTTTATGGCAGGATTGCCCTGACACTCAGAGGACAAAGGCCTGACCAGAACCAGTGTGAAATGCTGACCCGTCGTCAAGACGAGTCAGGTTGCACTCATGCCTTAAGTCCTGCACACAGAGTAAGGTTAAGCCTTAACGCCTTTCTCTCATTCACAAGAGTGCATCAGATTTTAAAGATCCATCTGTTAGGCATTGAATTGTGTCCTTCACAGAAGGGATGTTGGAGTCCTAACCTCCATACCTTGGATATGACCTTATTTGGAAATAGCATCACTGCAGATGAAGTCGGTTAAGATAAAGTCATATTGGATTAGGGTGGGCTCCTAATCCGATATGACTGGTGTTCTTTTTCTTTCTTTTTTAAATTTAATTTTAATCTCTGGCTGCGTTGGGTCTTTGTTGCTGCGCGCGGGCTTTCTCTAGTTGCGGTAGCGGGGGCTACTCTTCGTTGAGGTGCACAGGCTTCTCACTGCGGTGGCTCCTCTTGTTGCGGAGCACGGGCTCTAGGCACGCGGGCTTCAGTAGTTGTGGCAAATGGGCTCAGTAGTTGTGGCTCGCGGGCTCTAGAGCGCAGGCTCAGGAGTTGTGGCTCATGGGCTCTAGAGCACAGGCTCAGTATTTTGTGGCGCATGGGCTTAGCTGCTCCGCGGCATGTGGGATCTTCCCAGACCAGGCTCGAACCCGTGTCCCCTGCATTGGCAGGTGGATTCTTAACCACTGCACCACCAGGAAAGTCCTGACTGGTGTTCTTATAAGAAGGCCATGTGTAGACAGAAACACACAGGGGGAACACCATGTGATGACCAAGGCAGAGACTGGAGTGATGCACCTACAAGCTAAGGAGCGCTGAGGATTGCCTACAACAAACAGAAATTAGGAAGAGAAAGAAATGGACCCTCCCCTCGGGTCTTCAGAGAGAGCATGCCCTGCTGGTACCTTGATTTTAGACTTCTAGCCTCCAGAATTCCAAGAGAATAAATCTCTGTTGTTTTAAGCCTCCCAGTTTATGGTACTTATTACAGCAGCCCTAGCAAACTAATGCACTCTTTTACGATGCTTACCGCAGAATCGTAACAGCATTTACGTGTGAGCTCAGGAGTCTGGGAGCTCCTAAGCATCCCTAGAGCCTACTGCCTAACACAGACCACAGTGCGTGCTAGTAGATATGGGTGGAATGAACACATTTTAGGAGTTTAGATCTCAATGGCATATTAAATACGAACAAAATATAAGAATTAACAAGGGAGAAATGACTGCCTAGATTGATGTGTGTATCTTATTTATACCATAATCTGGAACCCCAAACAGCGGCTTTCCTCTGCAACATGAATGAAACAAAGGTCTACGTCTTGTCTCTGTAGGTTAGAGATGATTGTTGTGTTAGTCAAACAACAGACCCTGGTCCTTACCACCTCTTAACTTCTTAGCATCTTTTCTGGTTTCTCACTGAGGCTGGAATGGCTGCTGAGGGACCCTTCCTGCCTGTGAGATTTACATTATTGGAGATTTAAAGCAAACACTATTTCAAAACTAGCGGTAGCTTCAATGACTGACTGAACTTGATGCCCTGAGGCAGAATCTCAGATGGTCAATTTAACTTACCTGGTTCCTAACGGCTGGGAAATAGCTGGCATCTGGATAACTGCTGTGTAGCTGAGAGGCCGCGACAGAAGGGACCCGGTGCCTTGGAAGAGATTTGTGGTATTAATCTCATTGGGTCTTTATTTCTGAATAGCAATTTAGCAGATACCCAATTGAGAGGGACAGTTGCACATATGTGTTTGCGTGTGTATCCCTGCATGAACCAGAACCAGCAGAGGTAAATGATGCATAAGGATCCATATTGCAATCACTTATGGAGGATGTACAAGAAAATATATGGGGGATAAGAGAAAGAAAAAACAAACTAATTAGAGAGGGCCCCAATTCCTTTATTGTCTCTCTTTTCACAGTTTATCTGTTCTTTGAACTTAAAGATTCTGGTTCCACTGGGTTGTGTCATTTACTTCTTATTCAAAGGAGATCAGCAGTGACATTTTGGGGGATTTCTTTTTTAGACCCTGACAGAGCCCATGCCATCAACCTCATCCTTAAATTCATCATCCCCAGGCACATCTCATTCAATCCAGGCTTTAATTCAGTGCAATAAATACAGTGATTTCCTACCTTACGCCAGGCTCAATGCTTGACAGTTAAATACAAAGGTAAGTAAAGCATATCTCCAGATTATGAGGAATTTATAATCTAGAGAAGGGACTAGATGCATTATGTAGGTGTGGAAGGGTCCCGTCATCTTCTATTCTTAAGGATGATCTTGGCCAACCCTTGGAGGGCAATCAAGAAGTGAAGTCACATTGTCTCCCAAACCTGGAGTCTGCCCTAGCATCTCCTGCTCATGAGTCTCTTCTCAGCAGCCGAATCAACAGGTAATCTCAGAAGTAACCCACTCAGAGGGCTGGACCAGGTCCACCTCTCCCTGGACCACCCTATGCTTCAGCCCCCACAAAGTCCAATAACTCAGAGGACAATGTAGATGCGTGGAGTTCTTTACTGAATGGTTAGAGGTTTGGAGGTCTCATCTGGGTTCTGATCAATCCAGAGATGGTATAGGTTGCCACCCTGGGGAAACGAAAGGTGGGATCTACTTGACTGTGGGCCCAGAAAAGGCTCAGTGACAAGTATAGGGCTTCTGGGCCACTCAGGACTGCAGCACTGTGGGCCTCCAGGGCCAAAATATGCCCTCTTGCACCCTCCCCCAGAACTGAAGTTATGAGGCTCCCATTGAGGGCCAGCCCCGCCTCCCCAGTGAGTCACAGATGGAGGAGAAGGAACTAAGAGGGCAGATACCTACCTGGCTGGACCTCCCAAAGCAGGAGATGGGGGTCTGTGACCTCCATCTCCACCCCCAGGCAGCTTGGGGACACAAAGGACCCTTTGGCCTGAGAGCAAGGGGCTGAGCCTGTTCCCCACTTTTAAGGCCAAGCACCCCGACCTACTGGCATGTGGGGTATGGTCCCAGGAGTTTCTTCCTCTTGCCATTCCTCCATCAGGCCAATTCCTCCTCCTTTGGCCAGAGGGCTGGGAGCGTGAGAAAGGGAACCAAAATATGCCTTCCGATACTTCCTTCTGATCTTGGAGTGGAAATTCCCTTTCCTCCAAGAAAATGTGCATGTGCTTTGGGTGCACAAGGCAGCTAAGAATGTTCCTGGCAACGGGGCAAAAGAAACAATGGCCAGACCAACTCTCCAGAGTATTCTAAGTACGTAGAGAAGATTAGAGTTGAAATTCCAGGTAGACATTTCTTTCTCCCACACCTTCCAGACTTGGGCCTGCGCAAGGGAATTGTCCCTTCACACCTCCTCCCCTTCGATGACGGAAGCTCAGCTTCTCCGTACACCAGTGCCAAGTCATGTCTCGGAGACAGAGTTTTGGGTGAAGCGGAAAAGGATAGCTTTATTACTTTGCCAGGCAAAGGGGGACAGAGTGCACTCCTGCCTCGAAAAACTATGTGTCCCAACTTGGAGAGGGTAGGGAGACGTTTTACAGTAATGGTTCAAAGAGGGCGTGATCAGCTCGTGGACCTTCTTCTGATGGGTTGGTGGTGAGGAAAGGAGTCAGCATCATCAACCTTCCGGTTCCAACTGGTCTGGGGTCTACATGCTTGTGGGCAGCATACCATGTCAATCGTTAACTTCTCCCACCTGGAGGGGGTTTCAGTATCTGCACAACAGCTCAAGGATATTGCTGTGTGTGTCCGTTGATGGGGAACCAGGACCTTGCCCTGAGGCTGAACTGTTGTTTCTCCTGGCTTTGTTTCTCCCTTGTCTGGTATCCCCTCCCTTCCCTAATGAACAGCTGCTTGAATCTGCCCCACTGGAACTCAGGGAAGGTCATGGAGGCTGAATGAAGGCTGTTTCCTGTAATCAAAGAAATGGGGGACACAGAAAGGCTTTGTGCCCAGCAGCCCCACAGGGCCCTGCTTGGTATCCCCCTCCCCCCATCAGTTCTGGTCTTGAATTTCCTCCCCCTGGTCATCCCTGTAGTGACCTCCCTGGTCACTGGGACCTCATACTGGCGTTGGGAAAATGCTATGCCTTTCTTTCTTTCTTTTTTTTTAATATATTTATTTTATTTTTGGCTGCATTGGGTCTTCGTTGCTGTGCGCAGGCTTTCTCTAGTTGCGGCAAGCGGGGGCTACTCTTTGTTGCGGTGCGCGGGCTTCTCACTGTGGTGGCTTCCCTTGTTGCGGAGCACGGGCTCTAGGTGCGCGGGCTTCAGTAGTTGTGGCCCCCGGGCTCCAGAGCACAGGCTCAGTAGCTGTGGCACGTGGGCTTCAGTAGTTGTGGCATGTGGGCTCAGTAGTGGTGGCTCGTGGGCTCCAGAGCGCAGGCTCGGTAGTTGTGGCGCACGGGCTTAGCTGCTCCGTGGCATGTGGGATCTTCCTGGACCAGGGCTCGAACCCATGTCCCCTTCATTGGCAGGCGGACTCTTAACCACTGCGCCACCAGGGAAGCCCACTTTGGGAATCTTTTAACCTACATCTTAGCCTAGGTGTGCCATGATGTTTCCTTCTCCACCATCACGACTGCTGGACGGGGTGGGCTGAGGACTCCTGGCTGTGGACCCGGGGGAGATGGGGGTGGGCTAACCACCTTACTAGGTCATTCATGAAGTTTACCGAGCGAGACAAGCACAGATTTTCCTCAGAGAGCACACAGCCTCACCTGAGAATCCTGCATGGAGAGAGGGGCGTGTTTCCCATTTGTCTGCTTTGGGCCTTGACTCTTAGGAAGAGTGGACGCTCACTGCCCCATCCCTCCCAGGCCCTGTGGCCTTCAGGAGGCCATCAGTGTTACCGAGTCCAAGCTCGCTCTGCTCGCCGCAAGACAGGCCAATGAATCGGACACGAGGTGTTCAGGCAAGGAACACAACTTTATTTGGAAAGCTGGCAGACCAAGAAGATGGCAGACTGGTGTCTCTGAACAGACATCTTATCAGGGTTTGGATGCCAGTTTCTTTTATAGAATAGAGAGAGGGAGGAGATGAGGAAGTAAAGTAAAAAGGCCATAAGATTTGCAAATGTCCCCTGGAATGGCCAGCCTCGGGGAGGGGATGTGTTCATTTCTTCTTTCTTGCAGCCATGCTTGGGTGGACAGGGTCAGGATGTACAAAGGCACTTTGGTTCAACATTCCAGCAGAGGGGCAGGGTTCCCTGAGGCAGGCCATTATGTATGATTATAATAACAAAAGCAACGAAGGTTAAACTCAAAGAAACAGATAGAACATAGAGTCTGATTTAGCTCTTTCCTGTAAACATCAGGAGATGCTCGATGTCACAGAGGGAGACGTGGCACCAGGCCTGTTGCACTGCCTCACATTAAGTTGTTCTGATCCAGGTTTTTCCTGAGGAGAGCCAGCAGGAACGAGGGTCTCCAGGTTTACTCTGACATGGAGATGTAAATAAACGAGTGTATTCGGGAGAGAGAAGGGTAGGGACTGCATGGGGAGTATTGAGAGTTTTCAAGGTTTCCGAGACTGAAAAGCTTAAATGTAGGCAGAGACCAGAGGATACGCCCGGGACGCAGCCCTGGGGAGGGAAATACGGTGGGGGGGGTGGGCGGGGAAAGGAAGTCACAGGTTCAGACGCCTGGAGGTAAAAAAGCAAATCTAGCCCATGTTTGGGGAAAATGAGGTTCACCCTTTGGCTGTGGTGTAGGGGGTAAGGAGGGAGCTGGGAAGACTGGCCAAGTATTGATACCAGGGCTGAAAGCCAGGCTGTGGAGCTCCTACCTCACATGGAAGGCATCCCGCAGTGATGGAAGGTAATGGAAGAGAGTGCGCTGATCAAAGCAGAACTTCAGAAGATTGATCCCGCGATGGCATGGAGGAGGGACTGGAGGACAGGTTAGGGTGATGATGGTGGTGATGAAGGAGAAGATAATGGTGGTAAGATCCATCAAGATAGTCACGGTTTTAAGCGCTTCACGTCTGTTATCTCCTCTAATCCCCACGACACTCTTATGAAAGGAGATGGCCATTTTCATCATTTTACATGTAATGAAACTAAGGAACAGAGACGTTTAGTAACTTATCCAGGGTCACCCAGCTAATAAGGAAGGGACCAGGGTACAGCCAGGGGCTCTCATCTGTTCATCCAGGCAAACCACAAGGAGGGCCTGAGCAAAAGGGGGGTGGTGGCACCAGAAAGGCAGAGATGGCTGGGCTGTCACGGAATTGGAGGCCACCTGATCGTAGTGACAGCAGGAGACTAGCAGAAGGAAATGTGGAAAACATCCCCCAACTTATTGCCATGGGTTTCCGGAAACAGTGTTAATATCACTGAAATAGGGGCGCCCAGAAGAGGAGCTGGTTTCCAGAACCAGATGGGGCACTGATGTAGCCACCAGCATCTTTGCTCCCAGCCCTGTCAGCCCTGCAATCCATCCATTCTTTACAGGGGGATCTCTCCCTGATGGAAAGCAGATCACGTTTCTCTGCTGAAATCCTCCAGTCTTCACAGCTCACCAATCTAAACTCCAAGTTCCTTACTCTGTACAACAAAGCCTACCCGAAGTGGCTGCAGCCAGTCTCTCTGACAGCATCCCACAGCCCTGTGCCCTGGGCCGCCTTGCGTCCATCTCCCCGGCTTCCATTTGCTCCCCACGCCCCCGGAGCCCTGCCCACCTGTGAACCACCACGTGGCCGCCGTCCTGTTTCTGCATTGCTCCGGGCTCAGAGGTTCTTGCTGAAATGCTCGCTGCAGAGCGGCCTGCCTGCGCCGTGTCCTCTGAAGTGATTCCTCCGGTCACCGTTGATCACATCTCCCAGTCGCATTGATCGCCGCTGATGTAATCATACTTAAGTGCGCGTGTCTGTGTTAGTTTCCCAGTGCTGCTGAAACAAATTACCGCACTCTTGGTGACACAGGAATGTATTGTTTCACAGTTATGCAGATCAGAAGTCCAGAATCAGCACCACTCAGCCAAAATCAAGATGTCAGTCGGCGGGACCACACTCCCTCTGGAAGCTCTAGAGGAGAATCTGTCCTTTTTTTTTTTTTTTTTAATGAGTGAATTGTTTTTGTTATTTGGAAAACTTTTTTTTGGGGAAAACTTTTTTAAAGAAAGGTTTATTTATTATTTTATTTATTTATGTAATTTATTTTTGGCTGCATCGGGTCTTAGTTGCAGCACGCAGGCTTCTTCGTTGCAGCATGCGGGTTTCTCTCTAGTTGTGACACGTGGGCTCCAGGGCTCATGGGCTCTCTAGTTGTGGCACACGCGTTCCAGAACTCATGGGCTCTGTAGTTTGCGGCACGCAGGCTCTCTAGTTGAGTCACGCGAGCTCAGTAGTTGTGGCATGGGGACCTAGTTGCCCCGCGGCACGTGGGAGCCCACTTCCCTGACCAGGGATTGATCGAACCCCTGTCCCCTGCACTATAAAGCAGATTCTTTTTTTTTTTTTACATCTTTATTGGAGTATATTTGCTTTACAGTGTTGTGTTAGTTTCTGCTGTATAACAAAGTGAATCAGCTATACGTATACGTACATCCCCAGGATTCCGTTTTGGGGTTTTTTTCCTATTAACTTTGTTCTTTTTGTTGTTGTTGTTGTTTTTAACATCTTTATTGGAGTATAATTGCTTTACAATGGTGTGTTAGTTTCTGCTTTATAACAAAGTGAATCAGTTATACGTATACCTATGTCCCCATATCTCTTCCCTCTTGCATCTCTCTCCCTCCCACCCTTCCTATCCCACCCCTCTAGGTGGTCACAAAGCACCAAGCTGATCTCCCTGTGCTATGCGGCTGCTTCCCACTAGCTATCTGTTTTACGTTTGGTACTGTGTATATGTCCAGGTCACTCTCTCACTTTGTCACAGCTTACCCTTGCCCCTCCCCATATCCTCAAGTCCATTCTCTATGTAAAGCAGATTCTTTACCACTGGACCACCAGGGAAGACCCTGGAAAACTTTTTAAGGAGGTATTATTATTTTATCACTTTTACATTTGTGTTTTTTTGCTTTATTTATAATTATTTTAAAATTTTATTTTATTGAAGTATAGTTAGTTTACAATGTTGTATTAATTTCTGCTGTACAACGAAGTGATTCAGTTATATATATGTACATATATATATATATATATATATATATATATATATATATATATATATATATATATATACATTCTTTTTCCATTAGGTTTATCACAGGATATTGAATTAGTTCCCTGTGCTGTACAGTAGGACCTTGTTGTTTATCTGTTCTGTATATAATGGTTTGCATCCGCTAAACCCAAACTCCGGGTCCATCCCTACCCTTCCCCCACCTTTCCCTTTGGCAACCACAAGTCTGTCCTCTATGTCTGTGAGTCTGTTTCTCTTTCATAGATAAATTCATTTGTGTCATATTTTAGATTCTACATAAAAATGATATCATACGATACTTGTCTTTCTCTGTCTGACTTACTTCACTTAGTGTGATAATCTCTAAGTCCATCCATGTTGCTGAAAATGGCATTATTTTATTCTAGGAGAATCTGTTCTTCCCTCTTCCATGTTTTGGTGGCCTCTGGCATTCCTTGGCTTGTGACTGCATCACTCCCGTCTTCAAGGCCAACGTCTTCTCTCTGTGCCATCTTCACATCACCTCCTCCTTTGTGTGACACTGTCAAAATCTCCCTCTGTTTCCCTCTTAGAAGAATACATGTGATTGCATTTGGGATCCACTCTGATAATCCAAGATAATCTTCCCATGTCAACACCCTTAATTTAATCACATCTACAACGACCCTCTTTCCATGTAAGGTGACATTTACAGTGAGATTTCTGCATGGGGAAGGAGGTTGAGGCAAATTATTTCCAAGGACTCCTCCGAAACTCAAGTTCTATGAAATAGTGAGTCCATAAAAAAGGAAATACAGGGCAAAAAATGAGGCAAAACACGCCACTCTGCCTTGACATGTGTTCTGGTCCAGGGCTTAGGAACTGATATCTTTGGGGGCCATTATCCAGCCTCTTATAATTTCTGTTTCCCTCCACTTGCTCAGTGGAAGAGATCTGCTGTATCTCAGGCACCTAGAACTGAGCCTAGAACATAGCAAGTGTTCAGCTGTTATTTATTAAATGATTAAATAAATTAATATAGCCCAGTGTATTTTATTCTAAAAAGTATTTTTCATTATATGTTCATCACTTACTAATAATCCACAATACTATTCTAACTTCTATAACAATAAAATTGCTTTGATATAACAGTCATCTTACATAAATGAAAACATGATTTAATGAAATGGCACCTTACGAGCTTTACACAAGCAAACATTTGAATTATCTTGTTTAAGTTAAGTGGCTCTTTTGTGTTCAGTAGTAAGCATCACTGAGTGTGTCTATCTTGCTAATACAGAGGCATCATTATATTCTGAATTATACAATTTAATTACATGTAACTTGAAATTTAAACTGACACATTGTTGAGGTACAAGCCTGACCTGCACATCCACTCATTACCATTTTCTTCAAATGATGTGACACTCAGAAACATTTAACAAAATCGTAGCTTTTCAGTTGCTTAAATAAACCTTAAGAAACGGACTACCCCAGTTCTAACACTTGCTTTGCCACTTATAGGCTGCCTAACCCCTGGGCAAGATATTTGAGCAGCTAAGATGCTCAGGTCCCACTCTATAAAATGCAGCTCTTGAGAAGCGTGAGATGCGTTGAGATAAGCATCTCCAATGTTCCTCTTGGCTGTCAACCAGTACTAGCTCCCCCTTCCTCCTTTCTTTCCCACAAACATGCCAGGGGAAAAAAAAATCTATTTTAGATCTGGTGACTCCTCCAACCCACACTACTATATGTAAACATATTGGCTTAAAATATATAGGCACATAGCATGAAGCGCTGACTCTCCCAGCATGAGCTGTGCTGCTTTGCTTTCCCATTGCATTGTGAATTAAGACACAGCCACCAGCTGCTCTGTGGGATTCAATGCCTCCCCCAGAGAGATCAGGGTCCAGGAATGAGAAGGAGTGAAGCTGAGCCCTTTCCAAAGAGGACACACTCTCCTTTGAGCATCTGGTGGTTACCAAAAGCTTCATACCACGAATCAGGCTGAGTGGGCTGGCAGACAGAAGGGGCGATTTGCCATCAGAACTGTCCGAGGGACAGAGAGAGAGAGAAGGAGACTGAAGCATGGCGACGGCCAGCTTTTCTCTAAGGAGGAACAGACTATATAACTGGGTAGGTTTTTTGGAACTTAAAGAAAAATAAAGGGCCAGTTTACCAACCTGAGGCTGAGCAAGCAGTGGTATTAGAAATCACGGAATATATATCAAAGCAGAGTGGCGTGTTTTGCCTCATTTTGTCCCCTGTACTTCCTTTTTTAGGGACTCACTATTTCATAGAACTTGAGTTTCGGAGGAGTCCTTGGAGAAAATTTGCCTCAACCAAGTTCCACACGCAGAAATCTCCTTTATGACACTCACAACAGATGGCCAGCCTTTGCCTTGTGGCTTTTGTTATAATTTATTTTCTTCAGTAATTGGTTTTTATAGAACACCATTAAGGAGTTTATTTTTCAAGTCCCCATTGAAATTCCTCTCTCTCTCTCCCTCCCTCCCTCCCTCCCTCCCTCCCTCCCTCCCTCCCTCCCTCCCTCCCTCCCTCCCTCCCTCCCTCCCTCCCTCCCTCCCTCCCTCCCTCCCTCCTCTCTCTCTCTCTCTCTCTCTCTCTCTCTCTCTCTCTCTCTCTCTCTCTCTCTCTCTCTCTCTCTCTCTCTCTCTCTCTCTCTCTCTCGTGTGTGTGTGTGTGTGTGTGTGTGTGTGTGTGTGTGTGTGACTGTCCCATATCAGAGTCCGCCCTGGGACTTCCTGCCCCCTGGTGGCCCCAAGTATTAAGGGAAAAGGACTTGACTTTTCAGGAAAGACTCCTGGGCAGGATTCAGTGCCAGGGAATGGGGAGGGAAGGGCAGGAATAATTAAAAAGAAATCTCCTAGCTTGAGAAAGATCTTTCTGACATTTAGTGGTGGTGGTGTTTTTTCAAAGAGTGCCAATCGAGATTTCCTCCTTTTACAAGTAACCCAGGTTCAAAGAAAAAATTTAGAAATACGAAAAAGGCACACAAAAGATAATAAACATTTGAGAATCCCAAGATTATGCTTTTTTTTTTCCGTTTTCATGTTCTGTTCTTTTCATGGTATATTGTGGACACTTTTCATGTCATTATTTGTTCTTCGGCAGTGTAACGCCTAATTATACATCATGTTCTATTGTATGGCTGTGGAATTATTTACTTGACCAGACCCTTCTAGTTCCCCTCGTGTCCTGCCTCCTCATGCTGGTCAGGGAAGCTGCCTCTGGCATAAGCCCTTCTTAATCTTCCTTGACTTTCATCCAGACACATAAATTCTCATCCCAGTGCATTTGGATGGGATGATACAATTGCACTGTGTTTCCTGGGAGTCATCGTGGCGTGCTGTGGACTCCATCTTTGGGCATTGTGTGGGTGATATGTTAATTACACTCTGTCAAGCCACAGACTTCTATTCCCCGAGCCTCTCTCGGTGAGCACAGTCACTTGTGTTTCATGCCGCAAGTGAGAATAATTGTAATTGGTCTTTTTTAAATCAGCCATGGCTGCTAACTTTGGCTCCACTGACTTGCTACAGTCAAGGCTCAGGCAATGGGAGGGTCATTGGACCAGGACTGTATTAGACCAGGATGGGCTATGGTAGAGCCGCTAGCCTCGTATTCTATGACAGTCGACCCAGGCCAGAGGGTGGTACCAGGGCTCCTGCTCTAGGACCGGGCAGTACTGCTTGCACGCTCTAGTCCCACCCCACCTGGCTCCCCGCTGTCCCTAATCCAAATGAGGCAGCGAGCTGCTCTGTGGCTGCTGACGAGAAGTGACAACGGGGCCTGATGACCTGATGCTTTGAGAAGGACATGCAGAGTCAAGAGATTGTAAAGTTACAGAATCTTGAATCCATCTAGAGCTGGTTGGCTTATCCACTTGGATTATTCAGTCCCGTAAGGACACACACACACACACACATCCCAACCCTTAAAAAAAACCCTGAGCCAAAAAGACTCCCCCTGCTGGTGTGACCTTGACTTTCCAACTCTTTGTCTCACTTGGTGCTGCCTGAACAGCTGTCCTTAAGGGTAGCCTTGGTACGTGGTCCTTGACCTTGTTCTGATAACTTCCACCTCCTCACACAGATCCATACCCTAGACATTGACACCGACTTCCTTCGTCCTCCTCCCTCCCTCATCCGGTGCTGCACGTAACCTCACCGTGCTGCTGACCTCACCGGGGTCCTTGGGTATCAGACTATGAGTTTTCGCATAAAAGAATGCCCTCCTCTTCCGGGTGATGTGCTTTGTCACCTGGGCCTTCAGCTCGTGCTGTGGGTCTTATTGGCACTGACGAGGCTTTACCGTGTGGCTTTGGAGGCAGTGGACACAGACACACAGAGAGGATGACAGAGGAAGACACACGTGTAGTGGCCTGTGGTAGCTACGGATCTGGGCTGTCGCTCTCTTTCTCCCAGTACCGACTTTGCCTCCTAGCTGCAGAAATGGCCATGTGCTCCCTTTCCCTGGGCACAACGATCAGCCCAGGCTTGGGCGTGAGATGCACGCAGAGTTCATCAGAGTCTGTCCCTGGGGTTGATTCATGTAGCCATGTTCTGTGCCACGTGGGCGAGGAGAGAAACTGAAGCCAGTACATCAAGGAGAGCCAAGACAGCAGAAATGAGAGACAGGAGCAGAGGGAAGTGTCGTGGAGGCACTGAACACTGCTTCTGGTCCTTGAGGTCCTGGACCCTCCACTGCTACTTCAGTTACACGAAAACCCTCAGCGTCCTTCTTAATAATGGGAGCCACTTATTCTCTTGTCTTCCGTAAGCTAGTCTGTGATGGTCTCTGACACATATGGCCCGAATGGCCCGGACCAACACACTTTCTGATGCCAGCAGGTGCCAGTTTGATTTGTGAATTTAGATGAGACATCCCTCTAGGGACTTCTGGAAACAGCAGGAGGGCACTTTGAGAAAGAAATGTTTCCTGCAGGCAAGCAGGACGAGGTCTCCTGCCATAACAATTTGGGTTATAAAAGGCAAGTGTGACCTTGTTTTATAATCACAGGCTAATGAAGCCAGGAATATGTAGGTTATACCCTCACAAAGTCACACAAACCTTATAGCCAGACTTACTCTGGCTGGATCTCCCCCACTTGCCTGGTGCCCCAGTGTCCCGGACAAGATCAGACACATGTCTGAAACGTAGCTGGGAAGATCACTTGATGATAACTTCACCCAACACTCTACAGAGAGAAGCTTCTAAGGGAGAGTTGTGACATTTTAATGGTAAGATCAATGTAGAGAGAGGAGAAACATGAGGAATAATCAAGGGTAACATCAGGGTTTAAGGCTGGGGAGGCAGGTGTTTGGCGATGCCACTGACCTAGATTAAAAAAATATTGAGGGGAGACTAGGTACGTGGCAGAGATCAGTTCAGTGCTGGACACGTTACGCAGACAGTGCATGCAGGGCACTGAGATCCGTTGTGTCTGCTGGAACTTGGAACCAGTGCTTGGAAACCAGATCTAGAACTCAGGAGAGAGCTCCCAGCCAGCACTTAAGAACTAGATGTCACAGGCATGTAGATGGACTTGCCACCTTGAAGATTAAATTAAATTATTTAAGAAGGTGGTTGTGTTTCCTAGGCTTACTGTAACAAGTTATCACAAACTGGATGACATAAAAGAGTGGAAGTTTAGTCTGTCAGAGTTCAGGAGGCTAGAAGTCTGAGATCAAGTTGTCACGAGGGCCATGCACCCTCTGAAGGTTCCTGAGAATTCGTCCCTGCCTCTTCCTACCTCTGACAGCTGCTCGTGTTAAAAAACAAAATTCCACTGACTAAATTTTCAAGACCTTTATTGGCTTTATTCAGTGATTCATGAATGGAGCAGCGTCCCATGCAGCAGACAGAAAGGAGATCCGAGGAGACGTACAAAATGAGAGACTTTTATAGGCAGAAGGGAGCGGGAACAAGGAAGTTATACTAGACAAAAAAGCGATTGGTTGTTGCAAGGTTACCTTCTTGTAGGGGAAGGCAGGGGTCCGCATAGCAGATGACCTCACTAGAGCTGAACAGGTGATTCCTGATTGGCTGGTTTCAGATTCCATTTCTGGAAGAGGCTGAAACTACAATTAAGTATTAAATCTCTTTTTAGTGACATAGGGTTTAGCATAAGTGACTCCATTTGGGGCCTGTTGTCTTGTGTTTTTTTTTTTTTTTTGCGGTACATGGGCCTCTCACTGCTGTGGCCTCTCCCGTTGCGGAGCACAGGCTCCGGACGCTCAGGCTCAGCGGCCGTGGCTCACGGGCCCAGCCGCCCCGCGGCACGTGGGATCTTCCCGGACCGGGGCACGAACCCGCGTCCCCTGCATCGGCAGGCGGACTCTCAGCCACTGCGCCACCCGGGAGGCCCTGTTGTCTTGTTTTTAACACTGGCAATTGCTGGTGCTCCTTGGCTTGCGGTGGCACCACTCCAATCTCTGCCTCTGTTGTCATGTGGCCTTCTTCCCTCTGTGTCTATCTGTGTGTGTCCTCTCCTTTTCTTATAAGGACATTAGTGGGAATTCCCTGGCGGTCCAGTGGTTAGGACTCAGTGCTTTCACTGCTGGTGCCCAGGTTCAATCCCTGGTCTGGGAGCTAAGATCCTGCAAATTGCATGGCATGGCCAAAAAAAAAAAAAAAAGAGAGAGAAAAATTAGTCATCCTGGATTTAAGACCCTTCCTAATCCAGTATGACCATGTCAACTGAAAAAGAAAGAAAGAAAGAAGCGCAACCTAAAAGTTGCAAGTTATATTCTACTCGGGGACCTTATTGAGGGCTTCAGCCTGGGAGACAGCCTCTCAGACAGCTTTGAGGAACTGCCCCCAAGAGAAGCAGGGGTAGCAGCCAGGATATAGAGGAGTAGTTGCCGGGATAAAAAATATAGCCTGACATTGAAAGATTACTGCTAATGACAAAAACCAGATATCTCAAGTTAATGATTTTAGTGCTTTTCTGTGTGTGGGAAGATGCAAGAATCTGGGCTCACTGAAATTATTCCTTTGATCTTCACCTTAAGTATCTAGGGCCAGTGTCCTGTTTTACTCTATCCTGAGTTCCCCTCAGGGTGCACCACCCGGGGTGGCACCATTCTTTGTCCACAACCTCATCTTAACCAATTACATCTGCCAAGACTCTAGTTCCAAACAAGGTCACATTCTGAGGTTCTAAGTGGACAGAAATTTGAGGGGACACCATTCAACCCAACATGAAGTGAAGAGAGAAAGAAAGTAAGCTAAGGACAGAATCTTGAGAAGCAATGGCTTTGTAGAGATTGGAAGGGAAGTGTCAGCAGAGACAGGAGGTAAAGGAAGGAGAGATGAGAGGGGGAGAGGGCAAGGAAGCCCAGGGGCAGAGAGGCTTCTCGAAGCACAGGGGCTAACACACGTCCAGAGCTGCTGAGAGGGCACGTGTCCATCGGAGAGCACTGGGAACCTCAGTGGGGTGACCGACCGTCCCAGTTTGCCCATGACTGGTGGGGTGCCTTGGATGCAGGACCTTCAGTGCTAAAACCAGGATGGTACCAGGCCCACCGGACGGTGGGTCTCCCTCCTTCAGCATCTGCTGTTCTTTAGAGCTGAGGGTAGAAAGAAGACAGGGATGCAGAGTAAAGGCTGGGAAGTGAGTGGGAGTTCACAAATGTACTTCCCTGAGGCATGGTTGTGGCTCTGATGGCGACTGGGTTGTGTTTTTCTGAAAATTTCACCATACTGGGAGTTTTCTCGGTTAAGATGTGGACTGGAGTTTTTAGTCCAAAGCAAAGGTCTTCAGGTAAGGTCAGCTCAGTCTCTAACCGCCTGACATCATGGAACAACCAGATTATTGGAGATCAAAGTGTCCATCAGATGCACTGAAAGCCACTCTCTCCCCGCTTGGCTGGTGAGACATTCTAGGGCGCACTGTTTAAATGAACCCACTGAATGTGAGAGCTACCTTGCTTTGCCTTCAGAGCACTTAATTTCAAAGCATTCAGCATTAGGCAAAAGCCTTAATTTTTCCTTAAAAGGAACTCATCAGGATGTCTGATTCCATCCAGACCTTTGGATGTGTGATTTCATTATTCACGGTTGACACCCCTCTTCTGGCTTTTGATCTGTAGTTTACAGCGTATGTGTATAAGGAGGCTCTCTTTTCCATAAACTGATCTCTTTACCCTCTCAACCCGGAATAACTTTCCATTTATTCCTCTGATAAAGTGTTGATGCCACGAGCCAGCATATGTTAAAACTATTCTTATACAAACACAGCACTAGACGTATATCCAGCCCAGCCCGGCATCCAGTTCACTGTCAGGGCTCCTCAAGTGTTTGCTGGTGATGAACAGCAGAGGGACCTGGGGGATTTTCCACAACCGTCAGATCTGGAGAAGGAACCTCTTCTGAGAACAGTTCTCACAGTCTATCACCAGTCTCCCAATTCTGTTGCCAGCTTGCCGAGGTAGCTAAATAATCTCAGCCTTAACTCAATAGCAAGCATTAAAAAAATATATATTTATTTATTTATTTTGGCCACACCCCATAGCAGGTGGGCTCTTAATTCCCCCACCAGAGATCGAACCTGGGCCCCCCTGCGTCGGAAGCGTGGAGTCTTAACCACTGGACCACCAGGGAAATCCCAATGGTAAATATTTTAAAATACACATTAAAGCGCCAATTAATTTAAATTCTTCAGTGGCTTTCCACTCTTCTGATGAAGACTAATATTGTTAACGAGGCTTCCAAGGATCCTGCCTGCTTCACGAGCTTCACCTACCGCAGACTATTCCTCCCTTCTGCGTTCAGCCCTGCTGCCTGTCTTTCAATTCTTCAGAGGTGATACCGTCCCCTCTTCTGCCTCCTCTGAGTTTACTGTTCTTCATTCTCCCTTCACCGGGACATCGCCTACTCAACCTTCTCCTGTCACCTCAATTATCACTATCTCAGGGAAGCATTTCCTGACCCACCCCCATGTCCCACCCACCTACTCAGCTCCATCCCTAGAGGCTAAATCAGAGTCCTTTATTTCCTTTTACAGAATCTCTACCAAGTCAAGATAGGCTGGATATGTGAGCATCGCAGGCACCACCAAAATCTCAGGGGTAGATAAATGAGGATCCACTGAACTTGACACTCACCCTCCAAAGCTTGATGCCAAATCCTTTCTTGGGAACTCACCTCTCTCTCTTGGGAATTCATATCTCTCTCTATCTGTCTATCTATTTATCATATCTCTATATAGTTTTTGTAACACAATTATTTGTTAGGTATAGACATCCATCTTTCTAACACTTTATACTATTTGCGCTGCTTTGTTGACTGCAACTAAATTTGCAAAGAATATGTTTTGCTACAAGTAGCAGAAAACCTAAATAGCAGGGGCTTAAGCAATAAATATGTTTTTATTTACTCACCAAGAAATCTGGAGGTAGGTAGGTGGGTCCTGGGTAAGCATTTAGCATTTCTATGACATCAAGACACTAGATTGTCATCTCATCTGTTTTTGGCTTTCTCCTCATGGTCACAAGATGGCTGCCACCGCTCCAGGCACTATATCCTCCCCTGACCATGTCCAAAAAGCAGCAAGGAGGGTCACATAAGAGTGTTCTCCTTGTGTGCCTACCTCCTTTGATGAGGGAGGGAAAATACTTCCCAGAGACCTCCCAGCATAGTTCTGTTAGCACCACCTTTAGTTGGAAAGGGGGCTTGGAACATGAGTCTCTAGCATTTTCACTCTTTATAGTGGGAGGTGGGCAAAGGGAAGAGGAATGTGGAGTGTAGCCAGAGAGCAGTGTTTGCTGTGGGGCCATGTTTATTGATCTTAGTCCTTCAACCTCTGACTTGGAAACAGATAAACCATCTGTTTTCCCTTCCTGGGGAGTAGCAAGTTATTAATAAAGCACAGAGAGTCCTTAAAACAAAGCACTGTCAATCCAGGGCCCCCGTTTCATTAAACCCATATTAGTTTCTATTGCTCATTTGATGGCCTCTGATTGTTCCCTAGGATGGGAAGTATTAGCAGTAGAGGAGGAGGGGAGAACGGTCCCTCACATCTACTCTCCCACCCGCTTTCCCCAGTTGCCGAATAATCATAAGACCTCAGGCATTCCAGCCATTTTTGGGTAACCAGGGAACTAAGGCTACAGGTTCAGGGCAGGGGGATTGATATGTTCCAGAAACCTCTGTGCTAGAGCCCTGAAGAAGGCCACTGGAAAGAGGATACATTTCTGATAGAGCAACAGTAGCCATCGGTGAGGAAGCTGGCAGTGCCAGGCAGCACTGGGCTTTCATAAGCCCCTGAGATGACTCCTGTGTCAAGCCCACTGATCTACCTCCCCGCCTCCAAAGCTATTCTCATCTCACTGTCATTTCATCTTCCCAATTCTCTTAACCTCACGCTTCTCAAGAGGGTTTTAAGAAACGCTCCTTTCATTTCCAGAGGACACTTCCTTTGGAAGCAGGGTTGGCTGATGGCCGATTGTGGACCCACAGGTCTAAATCGGAAAGCTTGAACATGCAAGAGGCAAAGCAAGGCAGGGTTCCTGAAGGATCGAGTGCAGCCACGTAATCACCGTTGTCACTCCTGACCTGAGCCTTCCCACGCCAAACGACCAGAAACACAAACACCTTGACCTCGGCATGCCCCGTCCGTCTGTCTCCCGTATCTCACCCACACTCTAGTCTTCCTCTTCCCTCCTCAGATCCTCACTGCTTTGCTGGCCTGACTCCACTGTATCTCTCTGATACCATTTGTCTCCTGTTCCCCGGTGTTTGGGGACACATGCTGTGCCCCCCACCGACCACTCCAGGCTCCTAGGGACCCATCCTGCTTTGGTTGGCCTACTCAGGTTTCCCAAGTCCATCATTCCAAGCCAAGAACAGAGATCCTAGCTGTGAACACTGCCTGGATCTTGGAGGTTAATCTAAACTTGTACAGGCTTCCTTGGGAGTTTTCTGGATCTGGTCTGCACCTGTCCTAGACCACGATCAGTTCCTCTCTTTCCTGTCATACTCTGGCCAGCGCTGGTCTGGCTCCCAGAAATGGGAATGATTCATGGCCTTCATGGAAAGGCCATCCCAGTGGGCTCTCACCTCCACGGGCTGCTGGGGCTCGTTTGTGAGACCTGACTTGACATATGGTTTCCAAGAGTACCAACAGACTCACAACAAAATCAAAATATGGCCTGGCCCCTGACTCCATTAGTTTGAAAACTGTTAGTCACAAGAAATTTGCAGCCCAGATGTCAACTGGGATCCTTGTGACTTTTGAGATTCGAATGGCATTGGCTTCAGAGCACTGTGAACAAAAATATGGGCCCAAGGAGTCCATCTGCCCAGATCCCACATCTGGGTACTCTGACTCACTGTGTGATCTTGCGCGGGTGACTTTACCTCTCTGTTTCTTTGTCTGTAAAATAGGCATAATAATATTTTTATAAATTTCGGGTGATGATGCAATGAACCATTGCAAGTAAAGCACTAAGAACAGGGCCAGACATACAGTGTTACCATTAGCTCTGCCCCATTTCTTCTAGCGACCATGGCTCTGAATTTCTGCGGTAGCTAAGGGGCCAATTCCAGGGACTGTCTTGCCATCTCATGCTCTCTGGTTGTTTTCTACACTGCCACCATGCTCAGTGCCACGCCATGCTCAATACCACCCTACTTCCTCTACTTTCCCAAATACGTCTGATCTCTAAGGTTGGATATGCAGATGGCTTTCTGACATTGTAGGGCAAGGAGGGGGATTTATAGTACACTGCTACACAACTTAGATTGAAATATGACATCCAGTTCTTAAAAGTTCTTTGAACTCCACAGTCCCTATAGCCTCACCTTCTCTCTTTTCTGATTGCCTCGTTCCTTACCTTTATTCCTCTGTCTGCTTATGACAAAGTCCTTGAGGCTTTACCTCTGCACCGAATATTCCCAGTAAGGTATTTTCTTGAAGACAGACAGCTCTTTTGTCCTCAGAGGAACTCAAGTTGCAGCTTTTTAAATAACAAAATTCTCCTCTTTATATGTTTTTCATGATAACTAATTGTGACAAGCAGAGATTTTAAATGGGCACTAGTAATAAAATGGTAACTAGCAACTATCATTAGCTTGTGTTTTACAATTTACAGAGTACGTTCAAATTCCTTATTGTCTCATTTGGATGAATTTCCTTTTCTATGCCTGAAGGGTTTACGAATAAGGGCTTCATAGCAGAGGAGGGACACACACAAGTACCCATGAATACACACATGCACACATGCGCATAGCTCCCCGTTTTGCCTGGGCTCAGTGATGCTCACATAAAGCTCCGTGAGGGACGAGGCCCCAGATCAATCTATAGACAAAGTCATTGATGCAGTGTCTATTAATTCCAAGTCCTGGGCTGGAAACTTCTGACACCATGGGCCACCACGAGGAGCTATTACAACCTCGTTCTCCTAGTGGATACATGTACTGAGTTTCTGAAAATTCAGAGAACAGTTGGGATCATCTTCCTCTGGGATTATTGGGTCATTTCTCAGCATGTCTGAAGTCTCAAGAGGAGTGAGGCCCTGATGAATCACACCCAGCGTCTACAGTTCAAGCAGGAGAAATTTGCAATTTCAACAAAGATTTAAGTACTTCCGAGCACACAACCTTTCATCTTCGAGGACTAATTCACAATGTGCATTTTATACATCTTTATACGGTCATGTTACCATTCCTGGACCCTTATTTCTTAACAGTTGGTGGGTGGAGTGACACTGATAAGTGAATTCATTCCGGGGAAGAGCTTGCTTTGACACGTATTTCATTGGCAGAGGCCATACTTTCAGCACATATGTCTGTATGTCCGTGTGATGCTTCATTTTGGAAAGCAACAATAACAACTGCGTCATTAAGCAACAGAGAGGCTAATGTTTCAGCTGGGCTCATAGAGAAGACAAGCAAGCGTTGTCTTGTCAGGTCATAAGATGGATTGTCCTTTGGCATAAGGTGCCTGCTTATTGCTGGGTTCTGCAATTCCAGGACTTGAATTTAACCTGTGGGGTTTTTTTGTTTTTTGTTTTCCAGTCCGTGATTTTAACTTTATTAGACGTACTTACGACCCTAGACAATAAATACTATTGTTCTGTGTGGTCTAGGTACATTCATATAAATGACACGATTTTGTGTGTATCTTTCTAAAAGTTACTTATTTTACTGTTCATGCTGTGCTTCTAAGATCCATCTATGGTTTGTAATTTTTGTGCTGGAATGGATTTACAGTGTTTAGTTATATGAATACACCACATTTTATTCATCTGTTTCTCTATTAATTGACATTTAAATTGGGCTTTGTGTTTTGCTATTTCGTATGCTGTATCAGCATCCTTGTGCATATCTCTTCATGAATATGTGGAAGAATTTCCTTAGAATATATAGCTGGAAGTGAAATTATTGGATTATGCGGCATGTACATTTTCTATTTTACTAGAAATGGCCAGTTTGCCTCTAGTGTGGTTGTACTAATTTCCCACATCCTTGGCATCCCTTGAAATTGCTGACTATATTTTTGCTAATCTGATGGGTATGATAAATTGTCTTTCCCAGATTTGCAGACACTGTGGAACCAATCACCTCATTTTCTTTTCTTCTTTTTTTTTTTTACATCTTTATTGGAGTATAATTGCTTTACAATGGTGTGTTAGTTTCTGCTTTATAACAAAGTGAATCAGTTATACATATATATATGTTCCCATATCTCTTCCCTCTTGCGTCTCCCTCCCTCCCACCCTCCCTATCCCACCCTTCCAGGCGGTCACAAAGCACCGAGCTGATCTCCCTGTGCTATGTGGCTGCTTCCCACTAGCTATCTACCTTACGTTTGGTAGTGTACATATGTCCATGCCTCTCTCTCGCTTTGTCACAGCTCACCCTTCCCCCTCCCCATATCCTCAAGTGCATTCTCTAGTAGGTCTGTGTCTTCATTCCTGTCTACCCCTAGGTTCTTCATGACATTTTTTTTCTTAAATTCCATATATATGTGTTAGCATACGGTACTTGTCTTTCTCTTTCTGACTTACTTCACTCTGTATGACAGACTCTAGGTCTATCCACCTCATTACAAATAGCTCAATTTCGTTTCTTTTTATGGCTGAGTAATATTCAATTGTATATATGTGCCACATCTTCTTTATCCATTCATCCGATGATGGACACTTAGGTTGTTTCAATCTCTGGGCTATTGTAAATAGAGCTGCAATGAACATTTTGGTACATGACTCCTTTTGAATTATGGTTTTCTCAGGATATATGCCAGTAGTGGGATTGCTGGGTCATATGGTAGTTCTATTTGTAGTTTTTTAAGGAACCTCCATACTGTTCTCCATAGTGGCTGTACCAATTCACATTCCCACCACCAGTGCAAGAGTGTTCCCTTTTCTCCATACCCTCTCCAGCATTTATTCTTTCTAGATTTTTTGATGATGGCCATTCTGACTGGTGTGAGCTGATATCTCATTGTAGTTTTGATTTCCATTTCTCTAATGATTAATGATGTTGAGCATTCTTTCATATGTTTGTTGGCAGTCTGTATATCTTCTTTGGAGAAATGTCTATTTAGGTCTTCTGCCCACTTTTGGATTGGGTTGTTTTTTTGTTATTGAGCTGCATGAGCTGCTTATAAATTTTGGAGATTAATCCTTTGTCAGTTGCTTCATTTGCAAATATTTTCTCCCATTCTGAGGGTTGTCTTCTGGTCTTGTTTGTTGTTTCCTTTGCTGTGCAAAAGCTTTGAAGTTTCATTTGTTTATTTTAGTTTTTATTTCCATTTCTCTAGGAGGTGGGTCAAAAAGGATCTTGCTGTGATTTATGTCATAGAGTTCTGCCTATGTTTTCCTCTAAGAGTTTGATAGTTTCTGGCATTACATTTAGCTCTTTAATCCATTTTGAGCTTATTTTTGTGTATGGTGTTAGGGAGTGATCTAATCTCATACTTTTACATGTAGCTGTCCAGTTTTCCCAGCACCACTTATGGAAGAGGCTGTCCTTTCTCCACTGTATATTCCTGCCTCCTTTATCAAAGATAAGGTGACCATATGTGCGTGGGTTTATCTCTGGGCTTTCTATCCTGTTCCATCGATCTATATTTCTGTTTTTGTGCCAGTACCATACTGGCTTGATTACTGTAGCTTTGTAGTATAGTCTGAAGTCAGGGAGCCTGATTCCTCCAGCTCCGTGTTTTGTTCTCAAGATTGCTTTGGCTATTCGGGGTCTTTTGTGTTTCCATACAAATTGTGAAATGTTTTGTTCTAGTTCTGTGAAAAATGCCAGTGGTAGTTTGATAGAGATTGCACTGAATCTGTAGATTGCTTTGGGAAGTAGAGTCATTTTCACAATGTTGATTCTTCCAATCCAAGAACATGGTATATCTCTCCATCTATTTTGTATCATCTTTAATTTCTTTCATCAGTGTCTTATAATTTTCTGCATACAGGTCTTTTGTCTCCTTAGGTAGGTTTATTCCTAGATATTTTATTCTTTTTGTTGCAATGGTAAATGGGAGTGTTTTCTTGATTTCACTTTTAGATTTTTCATCATTAGTGTATAGGAATGCCAGAGATTTCTGTGCATTAACTTTGTATCCTGCTGCTTTACCAAATTCATTGATTAGCTCTAGTAGTTTTCTGGTAGCATCTTTAGAATTCTCTATGTATAGTATCATGTCATCTGCAAACAGTGACAGCTTTACTTCTTCTTTTCCGATTTGGATTCCTTTTATTTCCTTTTCTTCTCTGATTGCTATGGCTAAAACTTCCAAAACTATGTTGAATAATAGTGGTGAGAGTGGGCAACCTTGTCTTGTTCCTGATCTTAGTGGAAATGCTTTCAGTTTTTCACCATTGAGGATGATGTTGGCTGTGGGTTTGTCATATATGGCCATTATTATGTTGAGGAAAGTTCCCTCTGTGCCTACTTTCTGCAGAGTTTTTATCATAAATGGGTGTTGAATTTTGTCGAAAGCTTTCTCTGCATCTATTGAGATGATCATATGGTGTTTCTCCTTCAATTTGTTAACATGGTGTATCACATTGATTGATTTGCGTATATTGAAGAATTCTTGCATTCCTTGAATAAACCCCACTTGATCATGGTGTATGATCCTTTTAATGTGCTGTTGGATTCTGTTTGCTAGTATTGGGTTGAGGATATTTGCATCTATGTTCGTCAGTGATATTGGCCTGTAGTTTTCTTTCTTTGTGACATCCTTGCCTGGTTTTGGTATCAAGGTGATGGTGGCCTCGTAGAATGAGTTTGGGAGTGTTCCTCCCTGCGCTATATTTTGGAGGAGTTTGAGAAGGATAGGTGTTAGCTCTGCTCTAAATGTTTGATAGAATTTGCCTGTGAAACCGTCTGGTCCTGGGCTTTTGTTTGTGGGAAGATTTTTAATCACAGTTTCAATTTCAGTGCTTGTGATTGGTCTGTTCATATTTTCTATTTCTTCCTGGTTCAGTCTTGGCACATTGTGCATTTCTAAGAATTTGTCCATTTCTTCCAGGTTGTCCATTTTATTGGCATAGAGTTGCTTGCAGTAGTCTCTCATGATCTTTTGTATTTCTGCAGTGTCAGTTGTTACTTCTCCTTTTTCATTTCTAATTCTATTGATTTGAGTCTTCTCTCTTTTTTCTTGATGAGTCTGGCTAATGGTTTATCAATTTTGTTTATCTTCTCAAAGAACCAGCTTTTAGTTTTATTGATCTTTGCTATTGTTTCCTTCATTTCTTTTTCATTTATTTCTGATCTGATTTTTATGATTTCTTTCCTTCTGCTAACTTTGGGGTTTTTTTGTTCTTCTTTCTCTAATTGCCTTAGGTGCAAGGTTAGGTTGTTTATTCGAGATGTTTCCTGCTTCTTAAGGTAGGATTGTATTGCTATAAACTTCCCTCTTAGAACTGCTTTGGCTGCATCCCATAGGTTTTGGGTCGTTGTGTCTCCATTGTCATTTGTTTCTAGGTATTTTTTAATTTCCTCTTTGATTTCCTCAGTGATCACTTCGTTATTAAGTAGTGTATTGTTTAGCCTCCATGTGTTTGTATTTTTTACAGATCCTTTTCTGTAATTGATATCTAGTCTCATAGTGTTGTGGTCGGATAAGATACTTGATACAATTTCAATTTTCTTAAGTTTACCAAGGCTTGATTTGTGACCTAAGATATGATCTATCCTGGAGAATGTTCCATGAGCACTTGAGAAAAATGTGTATTCTGTTGTTTTTGGATGGAATGCCCTATAAATATCAATTAAGTCCATCTTGTTTAATGTATCACTTAAAGCTTGTGTTTCCTTATTTATTTTCATTTTGGATGATCTGTCCATGGGTGAAAGTGGGGTGTTAAAGTCCCCTGCTATGAATGTGTTGCTGTCAATTTCCCCTTTTATGGCTGTTAGTATTTGCCTTATGTATTGAGGTGCTCCTATGTTGGGTGCATAAATATTTACAATTGTTATATCTTCTTCTTGGATCAATCTCTTGATCATTATGTAGTGTCTTTCTTTGTCTCTTCTAATAGTCTTTATTTTAAAGTCTATTTTGTCTGATATGAGAATTGCTACTCCAGCTTTCTTTTGGTTTCCATTTGCATGGAATATCTTTTTCCATTCCCTTACTTTTAGTCTGTATGTGTCTCTAGGTCTGAAGTGGGTCTCTTGTAGACAGCATATATATGGGTCTTTTTTATTTTTATCCATTCAGCCAATCTGTGTCTTTTGGTGGGAGCGTTTAGTCTATTTACATTTAAGGTAATTATCGATATGTATGTTCCTATTCCCATTTTCTTAATTGTTTTGGATTCGTTATTGTAGGTCTTTTCCTTCTCTTGTGTTTCTTGCCTAGAGAAGTTCCTTTAGCATTTGTTGTAAAGCTGGTTTGGTGGTGCTGAGCTCTCTCAGCTTTTGCTTATCTGTAAAGGATTTAATTTCTCCATCAAATCTGAATGAGATCCTTGCTGGGTAGAGTATACTTGGTTGCACGTTTTTCTCCTTCATCACTTTAAATATGTCCTGCCAGTCCCTTCTGGCTTGCAGAGTTTCTGCTGAAAGATCAGCTGTTAACCTTATGGGGATTCCCTTGTGTGTTATTTGTTGTTTTTCCCTTGCTGCTTTTAATATGTTTTCTTTGTATTCAATTTTTGACAGTTTGATTAATATGTGTCTTGGCATATTTCTCCTTGGATTTATCCTGTATGGGACTCTCTGTGCTTCCTAGACTTGTTTAACTATTTCTTTTCCCATATTAGGGAAGTTTTCAACTATAATCTCTTCAAATATTTTCTCAGTCCCTTTCTTTTTCTCTTCTTCTTCTGGAACCCCTATAATTCGAATGTTGGTGCGTTTAATGTTGTCCCAGAGGTCTCTGAGACTGTCCTCAGTTCTTTTCATTCTTTTTTCTTTATTCTGCTCTGCAGTAGTTATTTCCAGTATTTTATCTTCCAGGTCACGTATCCATTCTTCTGCCTCAGTTATTCTGCTATTGATCCCATCTAGAGTATTTTTAATTTCATTTATTGTGTTGTTCATCGTTGTTTGTTTCATCTTTAGTTCTTCTAGGTCCTTGTTAAATGTTTCTTGCATTTTGTCTATTCTATTTCCAAGGTTTTGGATCATCTTTACTGTCATTACTCTGAATTCTTTTTCAGGTAGACTGCCTATTTCCTCTTCATTTATTAGGTCTGGTGGGTTTTTATCTTGCTCCTTCATCTGCTGTGTGTTTTTCTGTCTTCTCATTTTGCTTATCTTACTGTGTTTGGGGTCTCCTTTTTGCAGGCTGCCGGTTCGTAGTTCCCGTTGTTTTTGGTGTCTGTCCCCAGGGGCTATGGTTGGTTCAGTGGGTTGTGTAGGCTTCCTGGCAAAGGGGACTAGTGCCTGTGTTCTGGTGGATCAGGCTTGATCTTGTCTTTCTGGTGGGCAGGTCCACGTCTGGTGGTGTGTTTTGGGGTGTCTGTGGACTTATTATGATTTTAGGCAGACTCTCTGCTAATGGGTGGGGTTGTGTTCCTGTCTTGCTAGTTGTTTGGCATAGGGTGTCCAGCACTGTAGCTTGCTGGTCGTTGAGTGAAGCTGGGTGCTGGTGTTGAGATGGAGATCTCTGGGAGATTTTCGCCGTTTGATAGTATGTGGATCTGGGAGGTGTCTTGTGGACCAGTGTCCTGCAGTTGGCTCTCCCACGTCAGAGGCACAGCACTGACTCCTGGCCGTAGCACCAAGAGCCTTAGCATCCACACGGCTCAGAATAAAAGGGAGAAAAAGTAGAAAGAAAGAATTAGTAGAAGTAGAAAGAAAGAAAGAAAGAAGGAAAGGAGGGAGGGAGGGAGGAAGGAAGAAAGGAAGGAGGAAAGGAAGGAAAAAAAGAAAGAAAGAAGATAAAGTAAAATAAAATAAAGTAAGATAAAATAAAACAAACAACAACAACAAAAAAAAAAAACAGATGGAGAGAACCCTAGGACAAATGGTGGAAGCAAAGCTATACAGACAAAATCTCACACAGAAGCATACACATACACGCCCACAAAAAGAGGAAAAGGGGAAAAAATAATAAGTCTTGCTCTCAAAGTCCACCTCCTTAATTTGGGATGATCCGTTGTCTATTCATGTATTGCACAGATGCAGGGTACATCGAGTTGATTGTGGAGCTTTAATCCGCTGCTCCTGAGGCTGCTGGGAGAGATTTCCCTTTCTCTTCTTTGTTCTCCCAGGGGCTCAGCTTTGGATTTGGCCCCGCCTCTGCATGTAGGTCGCTGGAGGGCGTCTGTTCTTCGCTCAGACAGGACGGGGTTAAAGGAGCAGCTGCTTCGGGAACTCTGGCTTACTCAGGCGGCGGGTGGAGGGTGGGGGAGGGAGGGCACGGAGTGCGGGGAGAGCCTGCGGCGGCAGAGGCCGGCGGGACGTTGCACCAGCCTGAGGCACGCCATGTGTTCTCCCGGGGAAGTTGTCCCTGGATTCCGGTAACCTGTGGTTTTTACTTAAGCTATCACCATGACCCCAGGCAACTTACCAGTTTCTCTCTGGCCTCTGGGGTCCTTGCCATGACTGGGATGGGAAGTTGCTGGAAGTCTACAACTTGGATCAGTCATTGCCCAGGCCTCTTCAAAGTGTCCCTGAATAGTTGCAGAAATAGAGCACAATGACTTGTCAGGAGTGTCCTTAAGGCTCTTTGCCACCATCATAGCTTTGAACACACATTTAATGTTGTAATTGGCTTATCACATTTCAGTCTCCATCACTGGATCAAAAACTCCAGGCAGGGACTGTATCCTATTTATCTCCATATATCTAGCATCTAACATAATGCCTGGAATATAGTAATGAATTAACAGCTTTGTTGATTGAATAAATGAATGGCCCTGTCCCAAGGGGATAAAGGAATTAATTTTCTCTGAACTGAATGATTCCCCTGTGACAGTGCTCACCTCTCCTAATTTCCTTTGGATCTCTTTATGTCTCTTGTGTGGTGCCAACTAAAAAGTGTCACCTTCCCTCTGGTCCTACAAGGATTAAGTCACTAGCCACTGCAGTCGCTGACCTTCAACACACCCTGAAAAGAGTTTGGGGTGGAGATCAGGAAGGAGGTACTCTGTGCTCTGGGAAAAACAGGCAGAACAGACCTTCAGATATATATTTTCAGGAGAAGATTTTATAAGTTCAATTTCTGGCATGTTCTCACATCTAGAAAAACACTAAGGGACTTCCCTGGTGGTCCAGTAGTTAAGACTCCACGCTTCCAATTCAGGGGGCAAAGGTTCGATCCCTGGTCAGGGAACTAAGATCCCACATGCCACACAGCGCGTCCAAAAAAAAAAAACAATTTAGAAAAGCACTAAAACCATTAAGGAGACATCTGCTCCTCGTGACTAGCAGCAACCTTCTGCCAAAACGTGTGCTTGATTGCATGGATCCCCTCTTTGCTAAAGTCATATGTATATACTAACCTCCCCGCTATGTCTTCAAAGCAGTTCCTCAGACCTCTCTGAGAGGCTGTCTCCTGGGCTACAGTCCTCATTAGGCCCCAAATAAAACTTCACTCACAACTCTCACGTTGTACATTTGTTTGTTTTTTTTCAGTCGACAGTTGCATGCAGGTAATGAATACTGATTGAGAACATTTACAATTTACTTATTCACTATCTCCCTCAACAGACATGACAGTGAATGATTTTATCATAAAATCAAATGTAAGGTCAAGGGGAGGACTTCCCTGGTGGTGCAGTGGTTAAGAACCCGCCTGCCAATGCAGGGACAACGGGTTCGAGCCCTGGTCCAGGAAGATCCCACATGCCGCGGAGCAGCTAAGCCTGCGAGCCACAACTACTGAGCCCGTGTGCTGCAACTACGGAAGCCCACGTGCCTAGAGCTCATGCTGCACCACAACAGAAGTCACTGCAGTGAGAAGCCCGAGCACCGCAACAAAGAGTAGCCCCCGCTTGCCGCAACTAGAGAAAGCCCACGCATAGCAACGAAGACCCAACACAGCCAGAAATAAATAAGTAAATAATTTTTTAAAAAAAAAGGTCAAAGAGAGGCATGATGGGTTGGGACCATGGGAGAAGAGATGCCTAAGCTCGTCCCAAGGTCAGGGGATGTATGAGCACCTTCAGCTGAGAGTGGGGTTCAGCCACCTCCTGGGGCAGTTTGAAATGTGTTTGTCATGATGAGAGCTCAAGCAGCCCTTAATGGGTGAGGCTCAAGGATGTTAAACATCCTATAACATTTGGGTTGGTCCCTATAATGAAATATTTGCAAACAAAAATAAATATGTTGCTCCCTCCTGGGAGCCTGTGTAGCCCGCCACTGTCAGGGTCCCGTGATCCAGGGACACCTTCCCTGGGAGAACGCACGGCGCGCCTCAGGCTGGTGCAACGTCCCACCAGCCTCTGCCACCGCAGGCTCGCCCCACATCCGTACCCCTCCCTCCCCCCAGCCTGAGTGAGCTGGAGCGCCCTAATCAGCTGCTACTTTAACTCCATCCTGTCTGGGCGGGAACAGATGCCCTCAGGCGACTTACACGCAGAGGCGGGGCCAAATCCAAAGCTGAACCCTGGGAGCTGTGCGAACAAAGAAGAGAAAGGGAAATCTCTCCCAGCAGCCTCAGAAGCAGCGGATGAAATCTCCACAATCCACTTGATGTACCCTGCATCTGTGGAATACATGAATAGACAACGAATCATCCCAAAATTGAGGCACTGGACTGTGGGAGCAACTGTAGACTTGGGGTTTGCAGTATGTGACTGACTGGTTTATGGTTTTATGTTTACCTTACTTTAGTATTTAGAGTTTATTATCACTGGTAGATTTGTTTATTGATTTGGTTGCTCTCTTCCTTTTCTAAAAATATATAGTTATATATATTTTTTTCCTTTTTCTCTTTTTGTGAGTGTGTATGTGTGTGCTTCTTTGTGTGATTTTGTCTGTATACTTTTGCTTTTACCCTATCCTAGGGTTCTGTCTGTCCTTTTTTTTTTTTTTAATATAGTTTTTAGCACTTGTTATCATTGGTAGATTTGTTTTTTTGGTTTGGTTGCACTCTTCTTTCTTTCTTCTTTTTTTATGACTTTTTAATTTTTTAAATTTATTTTTAAAAATTCCTTTTATTTTTTAAAAAATTTTATTAATTAAAAAAATTTAAATTTAATAACTTTCTTTTTAATTGTGTTATTCTTTCTATCCTTCTTTCTTTTTTTCCTCCCTTTTCTTCTGAGCCGTGTGGTTGACATAGTCTTGGTACTCTGGCCAGGTGTCAGGCCTGTGCCTCTATGGTGGGAGACCCAAGTTCAGAACACTGGTCCATCAGAGACCTCCCGGCTCCATGTAATGTCAAACAGTGAAAGCTCTCCCAGAGATCTCCATCTCAACACTAAGACCAGCTCCACTAAACAACCAGAAAGCTCCAGTGCTGGACACCCTATGCCAAACAACTAGCAAGACAGGAACACAACCCCACCCATTAGCAGAGAGGCTGCCTAAAATCATAATAAGGTCACAGACACCCCAAAACACACCACCGGATGCAGTCCTGCCCACCAGAAAGACAAGATCCAGCCTCATCCACCAGAAGACAGGCATCAGTCCCCTCCACCAGGAAGCCTACACAACCCACTGAGCCAATCTTAGCCACTAGGAGCAGACACCAAAAACAACAGGAACTACGAACCTGCAGCCTGCAAAAGGAAGACCCCAAACACAGTAAGTTAAGCAAAATGAGAAGACAGAGAAACACACAGCAGATGAAGGAGCAAGGTAAAAACTAACCAGACCAAACAAATGAAGAGGAAATACACAGTCTACCTGAAAAAGAATTCAGAGTAATGATAGTAAAGATATCCAAAATCTTGGAAATAGAATGGAGAAAATACAAGAAACATTTAAGAAGAACCTAGAAGAACTAAAGAGCAAACAAACAATGATGAACAACACAGTAAATGAAATTAAAAATTCTCTAGAAGGAATCAATGGCAGAATAACTGAGGCAGAAGAACAGATAGGGGACTGGGAAGATAAAATAGTGGAAATAACTACTGCAGAGCAGAATAAAGAAAAAAGAATGAAAAGAATTTAGGACAGTCTTTGAGACCTCTGGGACAACATTAAACACACCAATATTTGAATTATAGGGGTCCAGAAGAAGAAGAGAAAAAGAAAGGGACTGAGAAAATATTTGAAGAGATTATAGTTGAAAACTTCCCTACTATGGGAAAGGAAACAGTCAATCAAGTCCAGGAAGCACAGAGAGTCCCATAGAGGACAAATCCAGGAGAAACACACCAAGACACATATTAATCAAACTTTCAAAAATTAAATACAAAGAAAAAATATTAAAAGCAGCAAGGGAAAAACAACAAATAACATACAGTGTCAGACTACTGATACTACAGTAATCAAGACAGTATGGTATTGGCACAAAAACAGAAATTTAGATCAATGGATTAGGATAGAAAGCCCAGAGATAAACCCATGCACATATGGTCACCTTATCTTTGTTAAAGGAGTCAAGAATATACAATGGAGAAAAGACAGCCTCTTCAGTAAGTGGTGTTAGGAAAACTGGACAGCTACATGTAAAGGAATGAAATTAGAACACTCCCTAACATCATAAACAAAAGTAAACTCAAAATGGATTAAAGACCTAAGTGTAAGGCCAAACACTATCAAACTCTTAGAGGAAAACATAGGCAGAACACTCTATGACATAAATCACAGGAAGATCCTTTTTGACCCACCTCCTAGAGTAATGGAAACAAAAACAAAAATGAACAAATGGAACCTAATGAAATGCAAAAGCCTTTTTTTTTTTTTGCAGTACGCGGGCCTCTCACTGCTCTGGCCTCTCCCGTTGCAGAGCACAGGCTCCGGACGCGCAGGCTTAGCGGCCATGGCTCACAGGCCTAGCCACTCCACGGCATGTGGGATCTTCCCGGACCGGGGCATGAACCCGTGTCCCTTGCATCGGCAGGCGGACTCTCAACCACTGCGCCACCAGGAAAGCCCAAAACTTAAAAGCTTTTGCACAGCAAATGAAACCATAAACAAGACGAAAAGACAGCCCTCAGAATGGGAGAAAATATTTGCAAATGAAGCAACTGACGAAGGATCCATCTCCACAATTTACAAGCAGCTAATGCAGCTCAATATTAAAAAGCAAACAACCCAATCCAAAAATGGGCAGAAGACCTAAATAGACATTTCTCCGAAGAAGATATACAGTTTGCCAACAAACACATGAAAGGAAGCTCAATATCACTTATCATTAGAGAAATGCAAATCTGAACTACATGAGTTATCACCTCACACCAATCAGAATGGCCATCATCAAAAAATCTACGAACAATAAATGCTGGAGAGGGTGTACAGAAAAGGGAACCCTCTTGCACTGTTGGTGGGAATGTAAATTGATACAGCCACTATGGAGAAGAGTATGGAGGTTCCTTATAAAACTAAAAATAGAACTACCATACGACCCAGCAATCCCACTACTGGGCATATACCCTTCGAAAACCATAATTCAAAAAAGAGTCAAGTACCACAATGTTCATTCCATCTCTATTTAAAATAGCCAGGACATGGAAGCAACCTAGGTGTCCATTGACAGATGAATGGATAAAGAAGATGTGGCACATATATACAATGGAATATTACTCAGCCATAAAAAGAAACGAAATTGAGTTATTTGTAGTGAGGTAGATGGACATAGTGAGTAGATGGACATGTAGTGAGGTAGATGTCATACTGAGTGAAGTAAGTCAGAAAGAGAAAAACAAATACCGTATGCTAACACATATATATGGAATCTAAAAAAAAAAAAAAACGTTCAGAGGAATGTAGGGACAGGAGTAAAGACGCAGATGTAGCAAATGGACTTGAGGACATGGGGAGGGGAAAGGGTAAGCTGGGATGAAGCAAGAGAGTGGCATGGACATATATACACTACCAAACGTAAAATAGATAGCTAGTGGGAAGGAGCCGCATAGCACAGGGAGATCAGCTCGGTGCTTTGTGACCACCTAGAAGAGTGGGATAGGGAGGGTGTGATGGAGACCCAAGGGAGAGGGGATATCGGGATATATGTATACTTATAGCTGATTCACTTTCTTATAAAGCAGAAACTAAGATACCATTGTAAAGCAATTATACTCCAATAAAGATGTTAAAAAAAACAAAAAGAGCACAGGAGCCTATTATGGACTAACGCATTAAAGCAAAGGCCCAATTTTTGAAAGTCTGAGACACTTTCACAGCCAGACAAAGGTGAGGAGGGAATGTTCGTTCTCAGTCAGCTCCTTGTCTTGAAAGATGTTAAATAAATAAATAAATAAGATTAAAAAAAATTATCTCATCTATCCCGAGGTGTAATACGTGGTAGGTACTCTGTTGTGTTTGTCCTGCTTAAACTATGGAGTTGGGACCACACTGCTTCTGGGGTTGGGACTGGGATCTCCCCTGAAAAAGAAAGGCTTACAGGTATCAGTTTTTTGTAAAGGAGGTGATTTATCGGGAAAAATTCTCACAGTTCTTTGGGGTAAGACATCTAAGAGTCTTTCTGCTTGGAACAGATGTGGGACCCCCTGCAAGAGAGAGTGGACATAGGAGCATATCAGGTTTTGTTGCTTAGAGGGGCAACAATTCTCCCCAGAGAGAACTTGTGAATTGGTGGAGTTATCACCATGTTTCTTTGGGCTGTGTAAGGAACAAGCTGTCCTGTTTCATGTAGCTGCACTGGTGAATAGCATCTTTTCCACATTGTTAGGTTGGTGGAAAGTGTGAGTCCCCCTTTGGTGGGTGCATTTAAATGGCTGCAGCAGCCTCTGATATCTGCATGGTGATGGTAGTGATGTAAATGGAAGAGCTCCAAAGGAATGCAAATCCTGAGGGGAAAAAGGGTAAGGCTGCAAGGTCCTCTCACCCCTTCCCACTTGGAAGGTCTCCTGCCAGTGCCAGCTTTGGAAGATTGAGGTTTTATTAAATTGAGGAAGTTGTGGGTAGATGCTCATCTATACCACTTCTTTTCCTTGGGCACTTTGGAAGATTACATTTCCCAGCAGTTAGTTTGAGGCTGGTGTGACCCATGAGATGTGGGCAGAAGTGATACATGCCACTGACCTGGCCCCTGAAATCTCCTGTGAGGTTCTTAGCTTACACTCTCTGTTGCCTATCCAAGTGCACGTTAGAGCCATTCGATGGAGGCAGCGCAGTTCCCTGAGAATTGCATGGTGATAAAGTGCCCAGGAAAGTCATTTACCCTACGCTGGACTGAGACATGAATAAGAATTAAATTTCTGCTGTATTGAGTCCCTGATATTTGAAGGTTAATTTGCTACAACATCATCGCCTAGTTTTTGTACAAAAAGGTTGAAAGAGCACTAATCAGTGAACTGTTGCTGATTATCTGCAGAAAGGGGTACAGTGGTATATGACACGGCTCTGCTTTCTGCCTGTTAATGATCTAGATGAGGACACTGGTAGTTTGCTGATCAAATTGGAAACTGATGGGAGACTGGAAGGGATACCTGTGTACCTGACGGTATCATAGAAATTTAAAAATAAGTAAAAAAAAAATTAGAATAATGGGCCAAAATAAACTTCTAGAGGGCTAAATAGAAACACCTAGACATTTGCTCATGGCCATTTATATATCTTCTTTGGAGAAATGTCTATTCAGATCCTGTCTCATTTTTAAATTGGGTTGTTTGTCTTTTTATTGTTCACTAATATTGGTTCTTTATATATTCTGGATACTAGACTCTGAACAGACACATGATTTGCAAATATTCTATCCCATTTTTTGATTTCTCTTTGTAATTTCTGGTTTTTTTTTTTAGATTATTAGAAACACATTACAAGCAGATTCCGTTTCCCATATTAAAAAGAAAATATATGACTGGAAATATTCAGAGATGAAAACTGGGTTAAACCAATTCCCAAGTCCTTATCAAATAAGGTATCAATAAAGGAAAAGATATTTTGGAACTTAAAATTAGGGAAACCTATACACAATTTAGAAGGGGGGAAAGAGAAAAAAAACTAACCACAATAAAGTCAGAGTGTTTACATTTTACAGTCTTTAATTAAGCGCAAAAACTGTACTATTTAATATATTTCTCCATGAACTTTTTGTGAAATTCAGATTGCAGCGTATCATTCACAAATCTTTTTCTTCTTCTGATCATCCACACCTTTTGCACAGTCTTTGAAAACAAAGTCATCATCCCACCTTCTTTTAACTTTGAAGTTGGGCTGAGGCTGGGATGGACCAGTGAGATTAAGGAGAGGATTTCAATTCAGAATGTTTTTCATACGAATCCTTTTTTCTTCACCTTTTTGTTCTTGTTCTTTTCTGGCCTGCTCTTCAGCTCTTTCTTTGTTAATCTTTTCAAGTTCTTCAAGAGCTACAGTATCATCATCATCACTCTCTTTATCAAAGTCTTCATCTTCATCTTATCCGTTAGAAGATCAGCTGCATCAAGGTTGGCAGTGGGAATCTGGTCTAATCAAGGCTTCTTTGACACTGAAGAGGAGGTTGTGTGTTCTCGGTTGGAATATCTCTTATTTTTTTTCTCTCTCTTCCAACTGTCTCCTGAAGTCATGGTTCCTAACCTCTTCAGGGACATCCTGAGTGGTTTGTCTATATTTTATCTGTATGAGAGGGTAGGTTTCTACTTGAATATTGCTTTGAGAGTTGGCTCAAATCACCTTCTCCTTTTCCTCTCCTACCTATTGCAGGTTCAAAAGTTGGCCTAGCTGCTGCTGTCATCTTTTATGGGTGGCTGAGGTCCAATGCACCAGTCTCTGGAGGTTACACGGACACCATTATGACTCTGTAATTTCTTGATAGTATCATTTGATGCACAAAATTTTTAATTTTGATAAAATCCAATGTATTTTCTTGTTGGTTGCTTGGGCTATAGGTGTCATATCTAGGAGATTATTGCCTAGTCCAAGGCCATGAAGATTTAACCTAAGTTTTTTTTCTTACATTGAGGTCTTTGATCTATTTTGGGTAAATTTATTTTGAGCAAAAATATGGTGCAAGGTAGAGGTCCAACTCCATTCTTTGCATGTGTATATTCAATTGTCCCGGCACCATTTCTTGAAGACTGTTTTTTTCCTCCCTTGAATGGTCATGGCACCCTTGTCAAAAATCAATTGAGCATAAATGCGTGGATATATTTCTAGACTTTCAATTCTATTCCATTGATTTACACATCTATGTTTATACCACTACTATACTGTTTTGACTTTGTAGTAAGTGTTGAAATTTGGAAGTGTGAGTCCTCCAAATTTTTCAAGATTTTGGCTATTCTGAGTTCCTTGAATTTCTATATGAACGTTAGGATCAGCTTGTCAATTTCTGCAAAAAAAAAAAAAAAAAAGAGCCATCTGGATTTGTGATAAGGATGGCATGAATCTGTACATCACTTTGGGGAGTATTGCCACCAGAACAATATTAAATCTTCCAATCTGCTCACACGGGGTGTCTTTCTGTTTAATTAGGTCTCCTTTAGTTTCTTTCAATGATGTTTTGTAGTTTTCAGTGTATAAGCCTTGTACTTGTTTTGCTAAATTTAAACCTTAGTATTTCATTCTTTTTGATACTCTTGTAAGTGGAATTATTTTCTCAATTTCGTTTTTAGATTGTTCATTGATAGTGTATAGAAATACAACTAACTTTTGTTTATTTTTTATCCTACTGTCGTGCTGAAATGGTTTATTAGCTCTAAAATATATATTTTTTTGTGTGTGTGAATTCTTTAGAATTTTCTGTATACAAGGTTATGAGTTTGGAAGTGTTCTCTCTTCTTCAAGTTTTTGGAAGAGTTTGAGAAGGTTTGGTGTTAATTCTTCTTTAAATGTTTGGTGGAATTCATCAGTCAAGCCATCTGGTTGTAGGCTCTTCTTTGTTGGGAAGTTTTTTATCCCTTGAGCCACTCTGTCTTTAGGTTGGTGATTTAATATATTACATTTAAAGTAATTATTGATAGGTAAGGATTTATGATCACCATTTTTGTTTTCAGTATGTGTTCACGCACACAAAATATATATATATTTTGTAGTGTGAATTGATTCCTTTCTCTTCATCTTTGGGTGTCTATTAAAGATTTTTTCTATGTCATAACTATGAAGTTTATATAAAATAGCTTGTATTTAAGATGTTATAAGAGCCTATTTTAAGCTTATAACTTCAGTTACATACAAAAAACATAATTTTACTTCTCACCCGACATTTTGCATTGTTAATTTACATATTTTAAAATTGTATGTCTATTATTCTAGTAATAGTTATTTTAAATAGTTTCACCTTTTAACTTTTATAGTAAACAGTGACTTACAAGGCGTAGTATTTTCAAATTATAGAAAATCAGAGATAAAGAAAAAATCATGAAGGAAACCAGAGGAAAAAAATATCTTACCTATAAAGGAACTAAGATAAGAATTACATCTGACTTCTTCTCAGAAACCATGTGAGCAAGAAGTGAGTGGAGTGAAATAAAGTATTGAGAGAAAAAAACCCTACAATCTAGTATTTTGTACTCTGGAAATTATTCTTCCATAGTGAAGAAGCAGTAAAGGACTTTCATAGCCTATTAAAAATTGAGAGAATTTATTACCAGTACACTAGTTTAGTCTGTTCTTGTTGCTATTTGTTATTGTTTGTGCATTTGTTTCATGACTTGTCTGAACTAATGTTGTGAAGTCTATATTTTTTGCTATGTGTGGCCACTTAAGTTTCTGCTCAGTTAGCTAAATGGTGCTGGGGAAGTAGGCTATACATGTAGAAAATAAAACTTGACTTCTAGTCACCCCCCCATACAAAAAATAATTCCCTATGGATTATAAATCTATATCTTAAAGATGACATGATAAAGTTACCTTTGGATGAGTTCTACATGATTTTGGAGTATAAAAATATTCTTAGAACAGTAAAGAAAGGTACTAACCTACAAAAATTGATGTTGATTTATTTTCCCACATTCAAGAGTTAAAGAAAATATGATTATCTCAACAGATGCAGAAATTCAACATCCTCTCATGAAAAAAACAAAGCAACAAAACAACAAGAAAAAAACCCCAGAAAACAAGAAATCCTTTGCTAACTAAGAATACAGATGAGTGGTTATCATAGATGAGTATCTTTCTATGTGTAGGTCTATCTTTTTTTTTTTCCTACAGCTACTGATATGATCATACAATTTTACTTTTTTATTCTGATGCAGAACATTTTAAATTTATTTTTTATACAGCAGGTTCTTATTAGTTATCTATGTTATACATATTAGTGCATATATGTCAATCCCAATCTCGCAATTCATCCCACACACTACCACCCCCTTCCCCTGCTTGGTGTGTCCATATGTTTGTTCTCTACATCTGTGTCTCTATTTCTGCCTTGCAGTCCAGTTCATCTGTACCATTTTTCAAGATTCCACATATATGTGTTAATATACAATATTTGTTTTCCTCTTTCTGACTTACTTTACTCTGTATGACAGTCTCTAGGTCCATCCACATCTCTACAAATGACCCAATTCCATTCCTTTTTATGGCTGAGTAATATTTCATTATATATATGGAATATTACTGTTCATGGGCATTTAGGTTGCTTCCATGACCTGGCTATTGTAAATAGTGCTGCAATGGACATTGGGGTGCATGTGTCTTTTTGAATTATGGTTTTCTCAGGGTATATGCCCAGTAGTGGGATTGCTGGGTCATATGGTAATTCTATTTTTAGTTTTTTAAGGAACCTCCATACTGTTCTCCATAGTGGCTATATCAATTTATATTCCCACCAAGAGTGCAAGAGGGTTCCCTTTTCTCCACATCCTCTCCAGCATTTGTTGTTTGTAGATTTTCTGATTCCCATTCTAACAAGTGTGAGGTGATAACCTCATTGGATTTTTGATTTGCATTTCTCTAATAATTTGTGATGTTGAGAAGCTTTTCATATGCCTCTTGGCCATCTGTATGTCTTCTTGGAGAAATGACTATTTAGGTCTTCTGCCCATTTTTGGATTGGGTTGTTTGTTTTTTTAATATTGAGCTGCATGAGCTGTTTATATATTTTGGAGATTAATCCTTTGTCCATTGAGTAGTTTGCAAATATTTTCTCCCATTCTGAGAGTTGTCTTTTTTTTTAATTTTTATATTTTATTTATTTATATTTTTGGCTGCATTGGGTCATCATTGCTACACGTGGGCTTTCTCTGTTTGTCACAGGTGGGGCTACTCTTCGTTGCGGTGTGTGGGCTTCTCATTGTGGTAGCTTCTCTTGTTGCGGAGCATGGGCTCTAGGCATGCGGGCTCAGTAGTTGCAGTGCACAGGCATAGTTGCTCCACGGAATGTGGGATCTTCCTGGACCAGGGCTCGAATCCCCTGCATTGGCAGCTGGATTCTTAACCACTGTGCCACCAGGGAGGTCCTGACGGTTGTCTTTTCATCTTGTTTATAGTTTACTTTGCTGTGCAAAAGGTTTAAGTTTCATTAGGTCCCATTTGTTTATTTTTGTTTTTATTTCCATTACTCTAGGAGGTGGTCAAAGAAGATCTTGCGGTGATTTATGTCAAAGAGTGTTCTGCCTATGTTTTCCTCTATGAGTTTTATAATGTCCAGCCTTACATTTAGCTCTTTAATACATTCTGAGTTTATTTTTGTATATGGTGTTAGGGAATGTTCTAATTTCATTCTTTTACATGTAGCTGTCCAGTTTTCCCAGCATCGCTTACTGAAGAGACTGTCTTTTCTCCATTGTATATCCTTGTCTCCTTTGTCATAGATTAGTTGACCAAGGTGCGTGGGTTTATCTCTGGGTTTTCTGTCCTGTTCCATTGATCTATGTTTCTGTTTTTGTGCCAGTACCATATTGTCTTGATTACTGTAGCTTTGTAGTACAGTCTGAAGTCAGGGAGTCTGATTCCTCCAGCTCTGTTCTTTTCCCTCAAGATTGCTTTGGCTATTCGGGATCTTTTGTGTCTCCATACAAATTTTAAGGTTTTTTGTTCTAGTTCTGTAAAAAATGCCATTGGTAATTCGATAGGGATTGTGTTGAATCTGTAGATTGCTTTGGGTAGTATAGTCATTTTCACAATATTGATTCTTCCAATCCAAGAACATGGTATATCTCTCCATCTGTTTATGTCATCTTTGATTTCTTTCATCAGTGTCTTATAGTTTTCTGAGTACAGTTCTTTTACCTCCTTAGGTAGGTTTATTCCTAGGTATGTTATTCTTTTTGTTGCAGTGGTGAATGGGATTGTTTCCTTAATTTCTCTTTCTGTTCTTTCATTGTTAGTGTATAGGAATCCAAGAGATTTCTGTGCATTAATTTTGTATCCTGCAACTTTACCAAATTCATTGATTAGCTCTAGTAGTTTTCTGGTGGCATCTTTAGGATTCTCTATGTATAGTATCACGTCATCTGCAAACAGTGAGAGTTTTACTTCTTCTTTCCAATTTGTATTCCTTTTATTTCTTTTACTTCTCTGCTGTGGCTAGGACTTCCAAAACTATGTTGAATAATTGTGACGAGAGTGGACGTCCTTGTCTTGCTCTTCTAAGAATTTGTCCATTTCTTCCAGGTTGTCCATTGTATTGGCATAGAGTTGCTTGTAGTAGTCTCTGACAATGCTGTGCATTTTTGCAGTGTCCATTGTAACTTCTCCTTTTGCATTTCCAATTTTATTAATTTGAGTCCTGTCCCTCTTTTTCTTGATGAGCCTGGTTAACGGTTTATCAATTTTTTTTATCTTCTCAAAGAACCAGCTTTTAGTTTTATTGATCTTTGCTATTGTTTTCTTTGTTTCTATTTCATTTATTTCTGGTCTGATCTTTATGATCTCTTTCCTTCTGCTAACTTTGCGTTTTGTTTATTCTTCTTTCTCTAGTATCTTTAGGTGTAAGGTTAGATTGTTTATTTGATATTTTTCTTGTTTCTTGAAGTAGGATTGTATTGCTATAAACTTCCCATTTAGAACTGCTTTTGCTGCCTCCCATAGGTTTTTGGATCGTCGTGTTTTCATTGTCATTTGTCTCTAGGTATTTGTTGATTTCCTCTTTGATTTCTTCAGTGATCTCTTGGTTATTTAGTAACGTATTGTTTAGCCTCCATGTGTTTGTGTATTTTACGTTTTTTTCCCTGTAATTGATTTCTAATCTCATAGCTTTGTGGTCGGAAAAGATTCTTGATATGATTTCAATTTTCTTAAATTTACTGAGGCTTGATTTATGACCCAAGATGTGATCTATCCTGGAGAATGTTCTGTGTGCACTTGAGAAGTAAGTGTAATCTGCTGTTTTTGGATGGAATATCCTATAAATATCAATTAAATCTATCTGGCCTATTGTGTCATTTAAAGCTTGTGTTTCCTAATTAATTTTCTTTCTGGATGATCTGTCCATTGGTGTAAGTGAGGTGTTAAAGTCTTCTACTATTATTGTGTAACTGTCGATTTCCTCTTTTATAGCTGTTAGCATTTGCCTTATGTTGAGGTCCTCCTACGTTTGGTGCATATATATTTATAATTGTTATATCTTCTTCTTGGATCGATCCCTTGATCATTATGTAGTGTCCTTCTTTGTCTCTTGTTACATTCTTTATTTTAAGTCTATTTTTTCTGATATGAGTATTACTACTCCAGCTTTCTTTTGATTTCCATTTGCATGGAATATCTTTTTCCATCCCCTCACTTTCAGTCTGTATGTGTCCCTAGGTCTGAAGTGGGGTCTCTTGTAGACAACATATATGTGGGTGTTGTTTTTGTATCCATTCAGCGAGCCTGTGTCTTTTGGTTGGAGCATTTAATCCATTCACACTTAAGGTAATTATTGATATGTATGTTCCTGTTACCATTTTCGTAGTTGTTTTGGGTTTGTTTTTGTAGGTCCTTTTCTTCTCTTGTGTTTCCCACTTAGAGAAATTGCTTTAGCATTTGTTGTAGAGCTGGTTTGGTGATGCTGCATTCTCTTAGCTTTTGCTTGTCTGTAAAGCTTTTGATTTCTCCGTCGAATGTGAATGACATCCCTGCCAGGTAGAGTAATCTTGGTTGTAGGTTCTTCCCTTTCATCACTTTAGATATAACATGCCTCTCCCTTCTGGTTTGTAGAGTTTCTGCTGAGAAATCAGCTATTAACCTTATGCAAGTCCCCTTGTATTTGTCATTTTCCCTTGTTACTTTTAACAATTTTTCTTTGTCTTTAATTGTTGTCAGTTTGATTACCATGTGTCTTGGAATGTTTCTCCTTGGGTTTATCCCACCTGGGACTCTTTGCACTTCCTGGACTTGGGTGCCTATTTCCTTTCCCATGTTAGGGAAGTTTTCAACTATAATGTCCTCAAATATATTCTTCGGTCCTTTCTCTTTCTCTTCTCCTTCTGGGACCTCTATAATATTGGTGTGTTTAATGTTGTCCCAGAGGTCGCTTAGGTTGTTTTCATTTCTTTTTATTCTTTTTTCTTTATTCTTTTCTGCAGCAGTGAATTCCATTATTCTGTTTTCCAGGTCATTTATCTGTTCTTCTGCCTCAGTTATTCTGCCATTGATTCCTTCTAGTGTAGTTTTCATTTCAGTTATTGTATTGTTCATCTCTGTTTGTTTGTTCTTTAATTCTTCTAGATCTTTGTTAAACATTTTTCGCATCTTCTCGGTTTTTGCCTCCATTCTTTTTCCGAGGACCTGGATTATCTTCACTATCATTATTGTTAGTTCTTTTCTGGAAGGTTGCCCATCTCCACTTCATTTAGTTGTTTTTCTGGGGTTTTATCTTGTTCATTCATCTGGTACATAGTCCTCTGCCTTTTCATCTTGTCTGTCTTTCTTTGAAAGTGGTTTTCGTTCCACAGGCTGCAGGATTGTAGTTCTTCTTGCTTCTTCTGTCTGCCCTCTGGTGTATTGTGTAGGTGTATCTTTAGACTCTCCATTCTATTCCATTGCTTCATTTGTCTATCGTAGCTCCAATATCATACTCTCTTAATTTTCAAAATTTGATGTCCAGTTGAGTTGGCACTCTAATATTTTTGCGCTTCAAAATTATACTGATTTTTGGGCTTCACTGGTGGTGCACTGGTTAAGAATCTGCCTGCCAGTGCAGGGGACACAGGTTCAATCCCTGGTCCAGGAAGGTCCCACATTCCATGGAGCAGCTAAGCCCATGCACCACAACTACTGAAGGTCACGTGCCTAGAGCCAATGCTCTGCAGGAAGAGAAGCCACCACAGTTAGAAGCCTGTGCACTGCAACAAAGAGTAGCCTCCACTAGCCGCATCCAGAGAAAAGCCCGAGCACAGCAATGAAGACCCAACACAGCCATAAATAAATAAATAAAATAAATTTATTTAAAAAATTATACTGGTTTTTATCTTTTGTATTTCCATATAACATTTAGAATCACCTTGTCAATTTCCACAATGAAAACAGTAAAACATGTTGCTATTTTCTTTTGGAGTGCATTGAATTAATAAATCAGTTTAGGGAAATTGATATCTTGACAATGTTGAGTTTCTCAATGTATGTACATATACCTACTTAGATATTTTTTAATTTCCTCAGTAATAGTTTATAGTTTTCTACGTAGAAGTCTTGCATATGATTTTTTGTTTGATTTTTTTCACAGGTATTTTATGCATTTGGATGTTATTGCAAATGAAATCTCTTAAAACTTTATTTTCATTTTTTTCTGGTATAAAGAAGTATGATTAATTGGCGTAATAGGGTTGTTCAGATGAAGAGAACCAATAGGATATATATAAGTGTGTATGAGGAGATATATTTTAGGAATTGGCTCATGCTGTATGGAGGCCAAGAAGTCCTCTGATTTGCTGTTTCCAAGCTGGAGAACCAGGAATGCTAGTGGCATAATTCACTCTGAGTCTGAAGGCCTGAGAATTGGCCTCTGATGGCATAACTTCCAGTGTGAGTTCGAAAGCCTGAAAGCCAGGAGCACTGAAGGGCAGAAGATGGAAGTCTCAGCTCAAACAGAGCAAATCTGCCCCTTTTCTGCCTTTTTGTTGTGTTCAGGCTCTCAAAGGAACGGATGGTCACCCATGTGAGTAATGGAGATCTTTAAGCAGTCTGCTGATTCAAATGCTAATCTCTTTCAGAAATACCTTCACAGACATACCCTGAAATAATGCTTTACCAGCTATCTTGGCATCCCTTATCCCAGTCAAGTTGGCACAGAATATTAACCATCACAATTGGTATATTTACCCCATGAAAGCTGTAACCTTATAAATATGATTTTAAATTTTAATAGCTTGTAATTGTACTTTGAACTTTCTACATATACAATCTTGCTTTCTGCACAAAAGAAAAAAAAAGAGGAAAATGTTGTTTTATTACTTCTTCCTCTCCAACACGTATATACTTATTTCTTTTTCTGCCTTCATTGTGCTGACTAGAACTTTTATTAAAATGTGACTATAGTGGGTTGTGTAGGCTTCCTGGTGGAGGGGACTAGTGACTGCGTTCTGGTGGATGAGGCTGGATCTTGTCTTTCTGGTGGGCAGGTCCACGTCTGGTGGTGTGTTTTGGGGTGTCTGTGGCCTTATTATGATTTTAGGCAGCCTCTCTGCTAATGGATGGAGTTGTGTTCCTGTTTTGCTAGTTGTTTGGCATAGGGTGTCCAGCACTGTAGCTGTCCAGCAGGTCGTTGAGTGAAGCTAGGTCTTGGCGTTGAGATAGAGATCTCTGGGAGATTTTCGCCATTTGATATTACATGGAGCTGGGAGGTCTGTGGTGGACCAATGTCCTGAACTTGGCTCTCCCACCTCAGAGGCACAGCCCTGACGCCTGGTTCGAGCACCAGAAGCCTGTCATCCACACAGCTCAGAATAAAAGGAAGCAAGGAAGGAAGGAGGGTAGGAAGGAAGGAAGGAAGAGATAAACTAAAGTAAAAGTTATTAAAATAAAAAACAAAAAATAATTATTAAAAAATTTTTAAGTAATTAAAAAAAGAAAGAACAACCAAACCAAGAAACAAATCCACCAATGATAAAAAGAGCTGAAAACTATACTAAAAAAAACAAAAGCAAACAAACAAAAAAACCCGGACAGACAGAACCCTGGGACAAATGGTAAAAGCAAAGCTATACAGACAAAATCACACACAGAAGCATACACATACACACTCACAAAAAGAGAAAAAGGAAAAAAAAAAAAAAATATATATATATATATATCATTGCTCCCAAAGTCCACGTCCTCAATTTTGGGATGGTTTGTTGTCTAGTCATGTATTCCACAGATGCAGGGTACATCGAGTTGATTGTGGAGCTTTAATCCACTGCTTCTGAGGCTGCTGGTAGAGACTCTCCTTTCTCTTCTTTGTTCACACAGCTCCCAGGGGCTCAGCTTTGGATTTGATCCTGCCTCTGCGTGTAGGTCGCCTGAGGGCATCTGTTCTTCGCTCAGACAGGACGGAGTTAAAGCAGCCACTGATTCGTGGGCTCTGGCTCACTCAGGCCGGGTTGGAGGGAGGGGTACAGATGCGGGACGAGCCTTCGGCGGCAGAGGCCGGCGTGACGTTGCACCAGCCTGAGGCGCGCCGTGCGTTCTTCCGGGGAAGTTGTCCCTGGATCCCGGGACCCTGGCAGTGGCGGGTGCACAGGCTCCCGGAAGGGAGATGTGGACAGTGACCTGTGCTCGCACACAGGCTTCTTGGTGGCGGCAGCAGCGGCGTTAGCGTCTCACACCTGTCTCTGGGGTCCGCGCTGATAGCCACGGCTCACGCCCGTCTCTGGATCTCCTTTAAGCAGCGCCCTTAATCCCCTCTCCTCGCGCACCAGGAAACAAAGAGGGAAGAAAAATTCTCTTGCCTCTTCGGCAGGTCCAGACTTTTTCCCGGACTCCCTCCCGGCTAGCCGTGGTGCACTAACCCACTGCAGGCTGTGTTCACGCCGCCAACCCCAGTCCTCTCCCTGCGCTCTGACGGAAGCCCGAGCCTCAGCTCTCAGCCCCGCCCGTCCCGGCGGGTGAGCAGACAAGCCTCTCGGGCTGCTGGGTGCTGGTCGGCACTGATCCTCTGTGCGGGAATCTCCCCGCACTGCCCTCTGCACCCCTGTTGCTGTGCTCTCCTCCGTGGCTCTGAAGCTCCCCCCTCCGCCACCCACAATCTCCGCCCGCGAAGGGGCTTCCTAGTGGGTGGAAACCTTTCTTCCTTCACAGCTCCCTCCCACTGGTGCAGGTCCCGTCCCTATTCTTTGTCTCTGTTTATTCTTTTTTCTTTTGCCGTACCCAGGTACGTGGGGAGTTTCTTGCATTTGGGGAGGTCTGAGGTCTAATGCCAGCCTTCAGTAGGTGTTCTGTAGGAGCTGTTCTACGTGTAGATGTACTTCTGATGTATCTGTGGGGAGGAAGGTGATCTCCGCGTCTTACTCTTCCGCCCTCTTGAAGCTCCTCCTCCTGGATAGATAGTCTTTAATACATAAAAGAATTCCCTTCTATTCTTTGTTAACATATAGACTTATTTTTTATGAAAGGATGTTACATTTCTGCATCTGTTTAGATGATCATATTTTGTCTTTTAAAATGTTAATGTGGTAAAATACATTGTTGTTTTTTTTATTCTCCCCTCCAGCTCTGTCACGTATTCAGATAACTTTCTGGGAGAAGTAGTAATAAGAGTTCTGTTATATCTTCAAAACAGGAAGGGAATGAAACCAAATCCGGCCTCTGTATCCTGACACTGAATGAATTCTCAGAGACAGAATTTTGGGTGAAGTAGAAAAGAATAGCTTTATTCTTTGCCAGGCAAGGTGGGCCACAGCAGGCTTTTGCCTTCAAAACTCTGTGTCCCAGCCTGGAGGGGGTAGTGAGAAATTTTATAGTAATGTTCAAAGAGGGCATGATTAGCTCGTGGACATTCTTCTGACAGATCGGTAGTCAGGTAATTGGGAGTCATCATCATCAACCTTCTGCAGGATATTTCATGGACCTCTGCGAGTCACTGCCCAGTTTTCAAGTCACATAAATGGAGAGAGAGGGGCCACTCCCATGCGAATCCCTTCCTGGATTACTTCTAGGATTTTCCAGCTCTTCTGCATCCCTCGATTACAAACGTTTCAAAGGGATGTGTAGAGCAAGAAGCAAACAACACATACGTTGAAGTTCAGCAACAGGTGGGGTGCCCCAGAATCCCGAAGTCATTTAGAGTCGGTGACAGAAGCCTGCTCCTCTGGGCTCAGCACCTGCGGCGAGCAGTACTTTCTGGTAGTTCTGGAGCCACGGGAGGCTTGATTCGTAGTTCTTCAGATTAGTCATAGGGGACTGCTCCTCGCCAGCTGCACAGGTGGCCCTGTTGCTCAGCTGCTGAATTCTGTGGAAATGCTTCTGAAGGCATCCCGGAGCAGCAGGCTGCCACTTGAGAGGGCCCAGACAGCAGTGACCCTCAGCACTTGTAGCGTCTGCAGGCAGCCCAGCATCCGGATTATGGCTACACCACCAGACACTGAGCATCCTGCCATGCACGCATTTGGTTACTGTCTCTGTCAGAGGAAGTTGAGGGAAGATGCAGGGATAGCGGTCGTCATAGTAAAAGGCTGGGATTTTGGCCTGTAAGCAAAGGCACTGGCCAACACGAGAGGCCGGCTGGCGAGCATGATGTGTCATTAACCAGGTGGCGAGCGAGCACGTTATCCGAGCAGTGGGGCATAAGGGCCTGGAGGAGGGCACGCTCTCGAGGCCGAGGAGAGGTGGCTGCAGAAAAGGCCTCGTGGTGCAGCCCTCAGCGGGCCAAGTTGCTCATCTCCAAACAAGAGGCAGTCGCTTAAGCCGACGAACGCCACGCCATTAGTTGCCAGGTGCTATGGGTAGCTCAGCGCATCGTTGCTCACAGCGCACGTTGCACTCCCAAACCCAGACGTCCGCGCATGCTCAGCACAGGCAGCACTAGCTGCTGGCCGAGTGCAGAGTCTCAATTCGGAGATGTTCTGGGGCAGCCGCAACACCAGAAGCAGATATTCTGGCTCTGGCTACAGGCGGCAGCGCAGGGTCTGGCGCAGGCTCCGGGTCCCGCTCCTGCTGCAGCTCCAGCTCCAGCTCCAGCTCCTGCTCAGCCCAAAGAGCCTCCACCAGCCTGTGCTTTAGGAAATTCAGCCCCTCCTTACGCTTCAGCCTGCAACGTGAGTACTTCCTCCCTGGCAGCCATGACTGCCTGTTTTGGAAATGGTTAATACGTTGATTTTTGAATGTTTAATCAAACTTGCTTTTTTTTCTTTCTTAAACCCAAATCGGTCATGATGTGTTATCCTTTCTGTATGTTATTAGATTTGGTTTGCTAAAATTTTGCGTAAAACGTTTGAATATATGTAAATGTGAGAGATGGACCTCTAATTTTCCTTTATTTAATATCCTTGGCAAGTTTTGTGCTTTCCTCATTGAGTGAGCTGGGAAATAGTCCCTCTTTTAATACTCTACAGAATTTGTCAGTCTGATGTAATTTATTCCTTAAATATGTTGACTAAAAAAAAGTGCACAATGTGAGAATTGTGAGTTAAGTTTTATTTGGGGCAAAATGAGTACTGTAGCTTGGGAGACAGCCTATCAGTTCTGAGGACCTGCTCCAAAGAGGTAAGGGGAGAAGTCAGTATATATGTGATTTTAGGGGATAGAGTGCAATCAAGCACACGTTTTGGCAGAAGGCTGCTGCTAGTGGCGAGATGCAGATGTCTGCATATGTCCGTAATGATTTTAGTGCTTTTCTAGGTATGAGAAGATGCAAGAAATTGGGCTCATAGAATAAGTTCACCATAAAAACAACTTTTCCATATGGGATTTTTCTTTCAAGTTTACAATCTTCTTATCACAAACTTACACAAGGTATTCGTCTCAGAAGTCCCATTCAGTAGACTTCTTATATCTCATTGGCCAGAACTATGTTGCCTCTTAGATACAAGAGTGTTCAGGGAATTGATCATTTTCACCTGGGCCCACTGCTGCCACAAACAAGACTGGCGTTCTGTTAGTTAGATCACAGCCAAAAGCAATTAAGAGGATCTTAGTTATTTAGCTTTTGTATTTTTTAAGATTCCTCATAAAAGCACTATCATATGATATTTGTCTTTTCTTGTCTGACTTACTTCACTCAGTATGATAATCTCCAGGTCCATCCATTGTTGCCACAAATGGCATTATTTCTTTCTTTTTAATGTTTGAGTAATATTCCATTGTATATATGTACCACATCTTCTTTATCCTTTCATCTGCTGATAGATATTTACATTGCTTCCATTTCTTGGCTGTCATAAGCAGTGCTGCAATGAGCATTGGGGTGCATGTATCCTTTTGAACCGTGGTTTTCTCCGGGTATATGCCCAGTAGTGGGACTGCTGGGTCATATGGTAATTCTATTTTTAGTTTTTTAAGGAACCTCTGTACTGTTCTCCATAGTGGCTGTATCAATTTACATTCCCACCAACAGTGTAGGAGGGTTCCCTTTTCTCCACACCCTCTCCAGCATTTATTGTTTGTAGATTTTCTTTTTCTTTTTTCTTTTTTGCCATACGCGGGCCTCTCACTGTTGTGGCCTCTCCCGTTGCGGAGCACAGGCTCCGGACGCGCAGGCTCAGCGGCCATGGCTCACGGGCCCAGCCACTCTGCGGCATGTGGGATCTTCCCAGACCGGGGCACAAACCCGTGTCCCCTGCATCGGCAGGCGGACTCTCAACCACTGCGCCACCAGGGAAGCCCCCAGATGGGGTATTTTAAACAACAAATATTTATTTCTCACTGTTCTGGAGGCTGGAAAGTCCAAGATCAAGATGCCAGCAGGCGTGATGTCTGGTGAGAACTCACTTCTGGTTCATAAAGTCTTCTGAAAAATATTCATCTGAAGGCCTGTTCTGCCAGTTTTTCTCAGATCACAGAGTGCCTCATTCCTGATCTACCCTAAACTCCTTCCAGAGTGTGTTGAAGGTCAGTGGCCAGAGACTTCATCCTTGTAGAGGCAGATGGCAAGTGACAATTTTTAATTGGCAAATATTTGATGGAAGGGACTGGTAAATTCTTCTGGATTTAAGATTCTCAGTGAGGGAAGGCTTTAGATTATGGGCTTATTCCTGTAATAGAAATAGAACTATTTGGAGTTTATTTTTGGATTTGGTAAGTTGAGCTTTCTTAGGGTACATTTCATCTAAATTTTTTAATTAATTGGCTTAAAGTTGCTCATAATAAGCTCTTATGATTTTTCCAATAGAGGACCCATAATAATGTCACCTTTTCCTTTTTTTTTCATTTTTTTAACTTTATTTTGTTTATTTTTTATACAGCAGGTTCTTATTAATTATCTATTTTATACATATTAGTGTATATATGTCAATCCCAATCTCCCAATTCATCCCACCACCAACCCCCCCACCCCCCAACCCTGCTTTCCCCCCTTGGTGTCCATACGTCTGTTCTCTACATCTGTGTCTCTATTTCTGCCTTGCAGTCCAGTTCATCTGTACCATTTTTCAAGATTCCACATATATGTGTTAATATACAATATTTGTTTTTCTCTTTCTGACTTACTTTAGTCTGTATGACAGTCTCTAGGTCCATCCACATCTCTACAAATGACCCAATTTCGTTCCTTTTTATGGCTGAGTAATATTCCATTGTATATATGTACCACATCTTCTTTATCCATTTGTCTGTCGATGGGCATTTAGGTTACTTACATGACCTGGCTATTGTAAATAGTGCTGCAATGAACATTGGGGTGCATGTGTCTTTTTGAATTATGGTTTTCTCAGGGTATATGCCCAGTAGTGGGATTGCTGGGTCATATGGTAATTCTATTTTTAGTTTTTTAAGGAACCTCCATACTGCTCTCCATAGTGGCTATATCAATTTACATTCCCACCAAGAGTGCAAGAGGGTTGCCTTTTCTCCACATCCTCTCCAGCATTTGTTGTTTGTAGATTTTCTGATGATTCCCATTCTAACCAATGTGAGGTGATAACCTCGTTGTAGTTTTGATTTGCATTTCTCTAATAATTTGTGATGTTGAGAAGCTTTTCATATGCCTCTTGGCCATCTGTATGTCTTCTTGGAGAAATGTCTATTTAGGTCTTCTGCCCATTTTTGGATTGGGTTGTTTGTTTTTTTAATATTGAGCTGCATGAGCGGTTTATATATTTTGGAGATTAATCCTTTGTCCTTTGATTTGTTTGCAAATATTTTCTCCCATTCTGAGGGTCGTCTTTTCATCTTGTTTATAGATCCTTTGCTGTGCAAAAGCTTTTAAGTTTCATTAGGTCCCATTTGTTTATTTTTGTTTTTATTTCCATTATTCTAGGAGGTGGGTCAAAAAAGATCTTGCTGTGATTTATGTCAAAGAGTGTTCTTCCTATGTTCTCCTCTAAGAGTTTTATAGCATCCAGTTTTACATTTAGGTCTTTAATCCATTTTGAGTTTATTTTTGTGTATGGTGTTAGGGAGTGTTCAAATTTCATTCTTTTCCATGTACCTGTCCAATTTTCCCAGCACCAATTATTGAAGAGACTGTCTTTTCCCCATTGAATATCCTTGCCTCCTTTGTCATAGATTAGTTGACTATAGGTGCGTGGGTTTATCTCTGGGCTTCCTATCCTGTTCCATTGATCTAAATTTCTGTTTTTGTGCCAGTAACATATTGTCTTGATTACTGTAGCTTTGTAGTGTAGTCAGAAGTCAGGGGGCCTGATTCCTCCAGCTCCATTTTTTTCCTTAAGATTGCTCTGGCTATTTGAGATCTTTTGTGTCTACACAAAACTTTTTGTTCTACTTCTGTAAAAAATGCCATTGGTAATTTGATAGGGATTGCGTTGAATCTGTAGATTGCTTTGGGTAGTATAGTCATTTTCACAATATTGATTCTTCCAATCCAAGAACATGGTATATCTCTCCATCTGTTTGTGTCATCTTTGATTTCTTTCATCAGTGTCTTACAGTTTTCTGAGTACAGGTCTTTTGTCTCCTTAGGTAGGTTTATTCCTAGCTATTTTATTCTTTTTGTTGCAATGGTGAATGGGATTGTTTCCTTAATTTCTCTTTCTGTTCTTTCATTGTTAGTTTATATGAATGCAAGAGATTTCTGTGCATTAATTTTGTATCCTGCAACTTTACCAAATTCATTGATTGGTTCTGGTAGTTTTCTGGTGACATCTTCAGGATTATGTATGTATAGTATCATGTCATCTTCAAACAGTGACAGTTTTACTTCTTCTTTTCCAGTTTGTCTTCCTTTCATGGCTAGAACTTCCAAAGCTATGTTGAATAATAATGGTTGTCCATTTTATTGGCATAGCTTTGCTTGTAGTAGTCTCTTATGATGCTTTGTATTTCTGTGGTGCTCTGTTGTAACTTCTCGTTTTTCATTTGAAATTTTATTGATTTGAGTCCTCTCCCTCTTTTTCTTGATGAGTCTGGTTAACGGATTATCAATTTTGTTTATATTTTCAAAGAACCAGTTTTTAGCTTTATTGATCTTTGCTATTGTTTTCTTTGTTTGTATTTCATTTATTTCCTCTCTGATCTTTATGAGTTCTTTCTTTATACTAACATTGGGGTTTGTTTGTTCTTCTTTCTCTAGTTCCTTTAGGTGTAAGGTTAGTTTGTTTATTTGAGATTTTTATTGTTTCTTGAAGAGGGATCGTATTGCTATAAACTTCCCCCTTATAACTGCTATTGCTGCATCCCATAGGTTTTGGATTGTCGTGTTTTCATTGTCATTTGTCTCTAGGTATTTTTAAATTTCCTCTTAGATTTCTTCAGTCATCTCTTGGTTATTTAGTAATGTATTGTTTAGCCTCCATGTGTTTGTGTTTTTTTCCCCTGTAATTGATTTCTAATCTCATAGTGTTGTGGTCATAAAAGTTGCTTGATATGATTTCAATTTTTGTTAAATTTACTGAGGCTTGATTTATGACCCAAGATGTGTTCTATCTTTGAGAATGTTCCATGTGCACTTGAGAAGAAAGTATAATCTGCTGTGTTTGGATGGAATGTCCTATAAATATCAATTAAATCTATCTGGTCTATTGTGTCATTTAAAGCTTGTGTTTCCTAATTAATTTTCTTTCTGGATGATCTGTCCATTGGTGTAAGTGAGGTGTTAAAGTCTTCTACTATTATTGTGTAACTGTTGATTTCCTCATTTATAGATGTTAGCATTTGACTTATGTATTGAGGTGCTCCTATGTTGGGTGCATATATATTTATAATTGTTATATCTTCTTCTTGGATCGATCCCTTGATCATTATATAGTGTCCTTCCTTGTCTCTTGTTACATTCTTTATTTTAAAGTCTATTTTATCTGATAAGAGTATGGCTACTACAGCTTTCTTTTGATTTCCATTTGCATGGAATATCTTTTTCCATCCCCTCACTTTCAGTCTGTATGTGTCCCTGGGTCTGAAGTGGGTCTCTTGTAGACACATATATGTGGGTGTTGTTTTTGTATCCATTCAGCGAGCCTGTGTCTTTTGGTTGGAGCATTTAATCCATTCACACTTAAGGTAATTATTGATATGTATGTTCCTGTTACCATTTTTGTAGTTGTTTTGGGTTTGTTTTTGTAGGTCCTTTTCTTGTCTTGTGTTTCCCACTTAGTGAAGTGGCTTTAGCATTTGTTGTAGAGCTGCTTTGGTGATGCTGCATTCTCTTAGCTTTTGCTTGTCTGTAAAGCTTTTGATTTCTCCATCGAATGTGAATGAGATCCTTGCTGGATAGATTAATCTGGTTGTAGGTTCTTCCCTTTCATCACTTTAAATATAATGTGCCACTACCTTTTGGCTTGTAGAGTTTCTGCTGAGAAATCAGCTGTTAACCTTTTGGGAGTTCCCTCATATGTTATCTGTCGTTTTTCCTCTGTTGCTTTTTTTAAAAAAAATGAATGAATTAATTAATTTTTGGCTGCATTGGGTCTTCGTTGCTGCATGTGGGCTTTCTCTAGTTGCGGTGAGCAGGTGATACTGTTCATTGAGGTTTGCAGGCTTCTCATTACACTGGCTTCTCTTGTTGCAGAGGACAGACTCTAGGCATGCAGGCTAAAATAGTTGTGGCCCGTGGGCTCAGTAGTTGTGGCGCACAGGCTTAGTTGCTCCGCTGCATGTGGGATCTTCCCAGACCAAGCTTCTAAACTGTGTCCTCTGCATTGATAGGCAGTTTCTTAACTACTTCGCCACCAGGGGAGCCCTCCTTTGTTGCTTTTAATAATTTTTCTTTGTCTTTAAGTTTTGTCAATTTGATTACCATGTGTCTTGGCATGTTTCTCCTTGGGTTTATCTTGCCTGGGATTCTGTGCTTCCTGAACTTGGGTGGCTATTTCCTTCCCCAAGTTAGGGAAGTTTCTGACTATAATCTCTTCAAATATTTTCTTGGGTCTTTTCTCTCTTTCTTCTCTTTCTGGGGCCCTTATAATGCGAATGTATGTGTATTTAATGTTGTTCCAGAGGTCTCTTATGCTGTCTTCATGTCTTTTCATTCTTTTTTGTTTATTCTCTTCTGCAGCAGTGAATTCCACCATTCTGTCTTCCAGTTCATTTATTTGTTCTTCTGCCTCAGTTATTCTGCTATTGATTCCTTCTAGTGTATTTTTCATTTTAGTTAGTTATTGTACTATTCATCTCTGTTTGTTTGTTCTTTAATTTTTCTAGGTCTTTGTTAAACATTTCTTGCATCTTCTTGATCTTTGACTCCATTCTTTTTCTGAGGTCCTAGATCATCTTCACTATCATTATTCTGAATTCTTTTTCTGGAAGGTTGCCTATCTCCACTTCATTTAGTTGTTTTTCTGGGGTTTTATCTTTTTCCTTCACCTTTTACATAGTCCTCTGCCTTTTCATTTTGTCTATTTTTCTGTGAAAGTGCTTTTCGTCTCACAGGCTGTGGGATTGTAGTTCTTCTTGCTTCTGCTCTCTGCCCTCTGGTGGATGAGGCTCTCTAAGAGGCTTGTGCAAGTCTTGATGTCACGTTTTTCATTCCTAATTTTTGCTGTTTGTGTCCCCTCTTTGTCTGTCTCCATTCTTCTCTCTCTCACACACATATCATCTCTGGGCTCATCTTTTTCAGGCTGGTCAGTTATAGGCTTGGGCCAAATCTAGCTTTGGATCTGTTTTTGTCAATAAAGTTTTATTGGGACACAGCTGCACCTATTCATTTATTGTTTATGATTGCTTTCATACTACAGTGCCAGATAACGAGTTGCACAGAGACCATAGACTTGCCAAGACTAAAAAAATAATTTACTTAGTCCTTTCCAGAATAAGTTTTCTTACTCCTGATCTATGCTATTAGTCTACTGAAAGAGCCAACTTTTGTCTTTGTTTCTCCAGTGTTTATAAGTTTATTAAACATTATTATTATTATCAATAATTCATTTTCTTAACATTTATTGTTTTCTTCCATCTTGTTCATTTGCTATTTTTTTAACTTCTAGAGATGGTTTCTCAGATAAATTGATTTTCAGTCTTTCTTCACTACCTTATTTATGAAACAGTAAATTTCCCTTTAAACAAGGCTTTAACTGCAACCCACAAACTTTGATATGTTTTTAGTACAATTGAAAATATATTCTAATTTCTAATGTAATTTCTTATTTGATCCTTGGATTATTTAAACTTGGACTTCCTAATTTCCTTTGAATTGGCAATTCCAATTCTGTTACCAGATCATAAGGAAATTATTAGAGATGCAGAAAATAGTTTTATATATAAAGGTATTCAGAACAACATTGAATAGAAAAAGTTGGTTAGAAACTAAATATTCAATGAGAAGGACAATGAGTAAATTATGGTACATCTATAGGGTAGAATAATGTGTGGTGATTGAAAATCATATTTTGAAAAGCATTTACTAATATGGGAAAATAAAAGATATAATAAAGGAGAAAACAGAATTTGTACTTTTCACATAGCATTATTCCAACTTTTTAAAAAGATATATTTTCAGAGGTAAAATGATAGAAAGATATAAAATAATTTTTAATGTACTTAACTCGGAATGGTAAGACCAATTTTTTTTTTTTTGGTAACAGATTTTCCCCAGTTTTATTGAGATATAATTGCCATACAGCACTGTGTATGTTTAAGGAGTACAGTATAATGACTTGACCTTCACGTATTGTGAAATGATTACCAAAGTAAGTTTAGTTAACATCCATCATGTCATATAGACTCAAAAAAAAAAAAAAAGAAAATGTTGTTTTCCTTATGATGATAAATCTTAGGATCTACTCTCTTTACAACTTTCAAATATACCATACAGCAGTGTTAACAATAGTCATCATGTTGTACATTACATCCCAAGGGCTGATTTTTATTTTATTTTTTTCTTTATATGTCTTTGTATTTTTGAAAGAGTTTTATACTGAGTATGTAGTATTTTATAATCTAGAAAAAGGGTCCTAAAAAAATAAGCCCATAACTCACCTTTAATCCAGTGGATTGTGTGAACTGTTCCTTTAACACAGTCTTTATTTCAATTAAAGTGTAGTTGATTTACAATACTATATATTAGGTGTATAACATAGGAATTCAATAGTTTTATAGATTATACTCTACTTAAAGTTATAAAATATTGGCTGTATTCCATGTGCTGTACGATATATCCTTGTATCTTATTTTATACATAGTAGTTTGTACCTCTTAATCCCCTACCCTTATCTTGCCCCTCTCCTTCCCTCTCCCCACTGGTAACCACTAGTTTGTTCTCTGTATGTGAGTCTGTTTCTGTTTTGTTATATTCATTCATTTGTTTTATTTTTTAGATTCCATATATAGGTGATAACATACTGTATTTGTCTTTCTCTGTTTGACTTATTTGACTAAGCATAATAAGGTCCATCCATGTAGTTGCAAATGGCAAGATTTCATTCTTTCTTATAGCTGATAACACAAAATCTTTAGCAAGCTAGAGATTCTTTACATTTAAAAATATTTAGTTCCTATATTTCACACTAATAAGTGAAGACAAAGACACTTGGAAAGACCATATGGGAGGTTGCTGGTGAGGTGACACTGAGCATCTTCATCTTGTTCCAGGGAGCAGTCTGCTCCATGGCGCTAGTTGTCTTTTCAGTAGTTGAAAATGGTTTCATCCCTTGCAGCCTTGGTAGTCTTTAGTTTTATTGATTGAGTTAATACTTCTTTATTTACAAAAGTAGAATGGATTTTTAAAAAGTCCTTTTCGTTATGACAGGAATGTATCCAAGTGGATTCTATTAACTAAATATTTTGTTTTAAAAGCATCTAAGTAGTATTAGGGGAATTCTCTTCTTGAAATTTCCAGTTAGCTTTTATAAGAACTGATTTTTTTCCTCTGTTTTTTATAGAGCAGGTCATTTGTGGAGGGATCATATCTTCAAAGGAAGGCTGAAGAGGGGCAGTTGGTTGCTTGACTGATTACTGTACACAGCTTTTCTATATGGGATTTTTTTTTTTTTTTTTTTTTTTTTGCGGTACGCAGGCCTCTCACTGTTGTGGCCTCTCCCGCTGCGGAGCACAGGCTCGGGATGCAGAGGCTCAGCAGCCATGGCTCACGGGCCCAGCCGCTCCACGGCATGTGGTATCTTCCTGGACCAGGGCACGAACCCGTGTCCCCTGCATCGGCAGGCAGACTCTCAACCACTGCGCCACCAGGGAAGCCCTGGTCTGTTTTTATATTTAAACTTTGGCCTGCAAGAATAAGGCCATCTTGATAGAGCTAGGAGGTCTGCTACCTTGGACTGTTGCTTAAAAACATATTTCAGTTTTATTTAAAAGCTTTTTTAATGTGTATTCCGCCACAGCACCTTAGCTGAAAATCAGATTTTAGTCTAAAGCCTTATACAGACCAATGTCTCTTTCTTTCTTCCTGTATACCAGTAAAATTGTGTATTTCATTTTAACCTCAGTTTGTCTGTATTTAAAATATAAAGCTAGGATTAAGGATTTCACTACTAGCAACCCCACCTGGACATCTCAGTTTCTAGGTAAAATCTTTTACAGAGACTATTTTATTAGCCCCACAGCTCAACCCTACTATATATGCCAATCTTTCCTATTAATCCTTAGCTACAAAAATATCAGAATCGTTTACAAGCTAAAGTTTGTTTTAGCTTTTTAGTTTTCTGGGCCTTTTCCATGTTATTTCCATCAGCTGCGGGGAGGAGAGTCTCGGACCTTGGGGACAAAGAGGCTTTAGGACTGTCCACCTACTGTAGCTGTTCCTCTCCTGCTGGACCCTTGGCCTAAGGCCTTGGTACCTCCTGGTGGAAAAAGAGAGTGAGGCCTGCGGGGAAAGAGAGTGCCTCCCCCGGCCATTTATGGTGGGGCTCTGATGATCCTCCTTTGTTGTAAGAGGCTCTCCTGTCTTATCCAGGGAGGAGTAACCTGGGACGCCTTTTGTTGCTAGATTGGAGGTTGGAGATTCCGTGTCTGGATGGCCTTCCTCTTTTGGGTGGGGGAATGCAAGATGCCTTGCTACTGTGTTGTTCCTCAGGTCCCGAGGTCCCAGACCAGTTGGCTTTCTTGTTACCACATTTTGCTTTCCTTTGGTGCCTCTTGTACCATTCGCAGGTTTTATCCTTGTGCTTAGTGGACAGGAGTCAGGAGAATGGGTCTATACCCATCTTGTCTGAACCGGCTGTTTTTAGCTGTATAAAAGGTTTTATTGTATTCACACTTCTTTTCTTATTTATAAAATGGTGCCCCGCATTCAGGGACCATATGTGATTTTCATGCCAGAACTCCAGGACTTATTTATTCTCTGCTCATATACAAAAGCAATGATTGGATTGAAATGCTGTAGAACCCTTGAAATACTACTTGGACCAATTCTGCAGTAGGGACTCAGGATGTCTTAGGACTGGGTTCCAGACTTTACACTCATATTCAGATTTTAACATCCTACTCATAAGCTGGGAAAAAATGTGTAAGTCTGTTGGAATTAGGGGCTGGGGAACCAATGCCATGTACTTTCTGCTCTTTCATGTTAAATAAGGAAAACAGTCTGCCTGCTGAGTCGGAGATCTTTATTGCTTGGAAGATTTTGCCTCACCTGGCTTTCTTGCCTCCCAACAGAAACTTGGCTGTGTCTAGAATTTTATTTACCAAAGCAGAGATCTCAAGGTTAACCTGGACATTACAACCACTGGGCTTCAGTGTCTAGTGGCAGGTGGAGAACTCATAGAACAGGACTAGTAGCCTGAGGCATCTCCTGGGAAAGAACTTAAGCCCCGTCCACTGCTGGAGTTCAGACACAGGCGTGTATTTTTCTTGACTGTTCTCTTTCCTTCACATTCCGTGTCTAACCTCTCCACAAATCTTGTCAACACCACCTTCTAACATGTCCAGAATCCAACATCTTCTCATTGTCTTCATGGCTATCCCTCCACAAACCAACATCAATGCTCAGTACACTGGCTCACCAGCTGGTTCCCCCTCCCCTCTAGTTCCTCCTCCACAGAACTGCAAGTCAGGTGATGAAACTGCTCTGTTTAAATCCCTCCAGTGTTTTCTACCTCACTCAGGGTAAAATTCAAAGTTCTTCAGTGGCCCATAGGGCCCCACATGATCCAGCCTCTGACACTTCACTGACCTCATTTCCTTCTCCCCGCCTCGCTTACTCCTGTCCAGCAATGGCAGCCCTCAGACATGCCAAACACCCTCCTACTTCAGCACCTTTACACTTAGGATCCCCTCTGCCTGTGGTGTTCTTCCCCACATATTCACATGGCTGACTGTTTAACTGCTCATATGGCCCCCTTGTCTACAGATCCTTGCTAACCCAGGTATATAAAATACTTTCTCCTCTCCTGGGTTGCTCTCAATCCCCTTACTTTGCTCCGTTTTTCTTTATAGCACTTGGCATCACTTGAAATAGATAAGTATTTGTCTCTTTACCTCTTAGGAAAACGTAAGCTCTGTGAGAGGCTGGACTTTGATGCATTCCTTCTGTATCACTTGAACCTAGAACACAGCTCCACATGTTAGATGTTCACTCTTTAATGAATACATGAGTGAGTGAGTGAGTATAGATGATCTCATACATCTCTTCAAAGTGGAACTGGGAAGCCTCCTATAAGAACTCATCATAATGAAATGAGGCATGTAAGAGTTTTAGCCAAGAGCTGGGAAGGGTATTCTAAAGACTGAGTAATGACTATCCCTAGGCCCAGTACCCATTGGACACATCTTTGGAAAACAGTAATATTGTGCCTAAAATCAGAAAGATTCATCTCCCTGGACTGTTAAACACGGGTAGCAAAACAACACTGGTGTAGGGAGCAGAGGAGAGGATTTTCCTCTCCTTTCTCCATGTATAAGTTTCCTATTTATGTGTAACACACTACCAAAACTTAGCAACCTGGAGCAATACCCACTCATTATCTCATAGTTCTGGAGGTCAGAAGTCTTGGCTGCATTCTCTGCTCAGTGTCTCGCAAGGCCAAAGTCATGGTGTCAGTCCGGCTGAGCTCTTCCTTGGAGACTCCGGGGAAGAATCTGCTTCCAGGGACATTCACGAGGTTGACAGGATTCCGTTCCTTGTGGCCAAAGGGCTGAGGTCCTTGTTTTCTTTCAGGGGCCAATTTCAGCTTCGGAGGGCACCTGCATTTCTTTCTACTTTGCCCCTCCATCTTCAAGGCGGCAACGGTACATCAAATCCTTGTGCTTTATATCTCTGACTTCTCTCTCTCCCATGAGCTGGAGAAAGCGCTGTGTTTAAAGGGCTTATTCAGTTTAAGTTAGACCCAGCTGGATAATCTTTCCTTTGCCATATAAAGTAACATAATCACAGGAGAGACGTCTCATTGTGTTCACAGATTCCACCCACACTCAGAAGGGAAGGGGCACAAAGTGAGGGTCACGGTGAGTCATTCTTCGAATTCTATCTAACACACTCATTTCACTGCATATCACAGCAAAGTTTGGTCCTGAAAGTTTGGTTTCGGGCATCAGAAACGATACTGATGGAGAGGCGGTGGAACCCACTGTACTTGTGAGACAAATAGTGGATTCCTGAAGACTATTCAGCCCTGGGGAATTCTAGAGGGAAATGGGATGCTTCTGGGAGTGGCAGTACCCTTTCAGCTTGGTAGACCAGTAGCACTGGCAGGAATAGACTTGCTTATGGGCCCATGAGAGCTACCTTGTAGAGAACTATAGAAAGACTTAAGAAATAAAGAATTTCCAAAGGGTCGGTGATCCTGTAGCAGCAGATAGGGGCCACAAATGAATCAAATATGAGTAATTACTGTTCAGGTGACGTGTTTGTGTATATCAGGTCGTGAGGACTGGGGAAATTTTCCCCTGTTGGAGCAGATGTTAGTAACTTAATCTGATGAGGTCTTGAAGATCTGATGCATGGCCTTCTGTGGTCTTTCAGTTTCCCATGGATGGGAAACAAGTGGCACACTTGCTGTGATTCACCACTCCCATGCCCCAGCATTGGCTGACCGCATAGACCTACCTGCTGGGCCTCAGAATCATCAAGACTCTGCTTCTGACCACCACTGCCAATGAAACGGGGTTGAAATCCAGGGTAGAACTCATCTCCCATCCCTGGACTACATTATACCTCAAATTCCAGCCATCCCAGAAACAGAAAATTTCTACTTATTTCTTATTCTAGCTGCAAAATTGCATGCTATAAATGTTAGAGGAATACCTTGACTCCCTCTATGATGTACCATTAGTTGAATCTGACTAGAGGAAGGGAAGTAAGGAGGATTGAAATCTTTTATACATTTTTTTAGGGCTATTACTCAGACTTATATGAATTCTGGGATTCTCTTCTCCTAGCAGTCCCCTTTTCTAATGAATGGAAAAGGAATTAAGATGATTAGATGGCAGGAGTACAGACCCCTAGAGGATGTAGTAAAGTCATTTGTGCTCTTTAACCTTCTTAGAGAGAACTCAGTATGTTAACATTAAGTGCTTGTGCCCTGTTCCCATGGAGAAGCAGAGCAGGCTTACGAGAATTCTCAGGAAGCTCAAGTGCATGCAAGTCACTGAAAGCCATGTGATCTATTGCCAAGAGAGGCAGAGGGGTCTCTTGGGTGGTGCGGAAGCTCTGTTGGGAGGTACAAAAATAGAGAAGGGGCTACTGGAGCCTTGTGTGGTACTGAGGTTTGAACCTTGAAGGTTAACTTTTTTTTAATTTATTTTTTATCGAAGTATAGTTGATTTACAATGTTGTGTCAGTTTCTGGTATACAGCAAAGTGATTCAGTTATACATATATATGTGTGTGTGTGTATATGTATATAATATATACTTTTTCAATATATACATTTCCATCATGCTCTGTTAGAGGATATTGAATGTAATTCCCTGCGCTATACATAGGACCTTGTTGTTTATCCATTCTGTATATATTTAATAGTTTGCATCTGCTAATCCCAAGCTCCCAATCCATCCCTCTCCCACCCTCATCCCCCTCTTGGCAACCACAAGTCTGTTCTCTATATCTGTGAGTCTGTTTCTTTAACTTCTTTATATTGATGTCTCACGGATGGAGCTACACATCGCAGCCAGCTCACACACCAGAGATCAGGTATTTCTAGATTAGACAGTTGAGTCAAAGAGAAAAACCATGACTCGGTCTAAAAGACAATAAACAGAGGTTACCCGTAACCTGGCCTTCCAGAGCCCAATGGTATAACTCTGACCTGTTCCCCGTCACTCCTCTTGATCCAGGTGGGAGCCACCCCGGTCTCAAGGATTTCTGGATGGCTCTTCTCTCTTCCTGGTCTGCTCTTTTCTCCCTCTTCGTCTGGTTAGCTATGGTTCAATCCTTAGATCTCAGTTTAAGTGTCATGCCCTGAAGACCTGATCAGATGCCCCAGTTACACACCTGCCTAGAGCCCTGTACTTGGTCTCAGTTACACATGTAGTTACTTTTTAGTAATTCTTACTGAATAATTAATTACTTGTGGAGTTCTTTGTTTAATAAGGGTGTAAGTTCCTTGAGGGCAGGGCTTAGCTCTTCTTCACTTCTGTGTCTGCACAGCTTGCCTCCATATTTAACACTCAGGCAGGGGCCCGGTAAACATGTACTGAACGAATGAAAGAACCAAAACACTAGGACATGGCCTTTGGAGCACTGGCTATGATGAAAGCGTGCTGCAGGTGGGTCTGTTTTTTTCTTTTTTTAACATCTTTATTGGAGTATAATTGCTTTACAATGATGTGTTAGTTTCTGCTTTATAACAAAGTGAATCAGCTATACATATATCCCCATATCTCCTCCCTCTTGCGTCTCCCTCCCACCCTCCCTATCCCACCCCGGGTCTGGTTTTTAGTATGCCTTCCCCCTCCTGTAGTGTCTGTCTTCCTGCAGACATCCACCAGTTCTGAGTTCATGTGCATAGGGCTTACTAGGCTCTCAGCTGGCTGTCTGGTATTTCCCCAGTTAAGGAGCTGAGCTGACATGACCAGGCCTGTTTTATTGTTGGGGAATCTTAACAATGTATTTCTAGGTTCCAGGTGCTGGGAAGATTCTAAATTGGTAACCAAGCTGCTGATCTAGGAAATGTCACGTGCTGTGGAGGTTCTCCTCCGGCTGCTAAAGGAATGTCTAACATCAGGCCACATGGCAGGTGCTGATAGGTGGGAGGGAATTGTTTTGTGGTGGTGATGTGGAGGGAGGTGGATCAAACAACTGTTTCTGTTTTTTAACAGCAGCTGTGATAGTCAAAAATGTCTGCAAGACATCTGGCATTTTTATTACATGTCTAGAAACTATACACCTCAATAGTATGTGCCTTACAGGCAAGGGCTCTTCTTGTTGGTTGAATGCGGGTGGGCTGTTGGTTGGTTGGCTGGTTGGTTCATTGTTTGTTTTCTTCTGGTCAAGTCTTGACTTTCTGACTGACTGACGAAGTCATGAGACTCCATTACCTTGCCTGAAATGGCACTTTCTTGTCGGAATTAATCACGTGTGCGTTGGTGCTCCCAGAGAGGTTGGTAGACGTTTTATTTCATTCTGAATGCTCCCCAGCAGGCAGCATCACTCAGATCTGTACCCAGAGCCTCAACCACAGTGCATCACAAGTTGGTCCTCCAGACAGGTGTGTTGGTCTAAACGGAACTGAATGTGTTAAGAGTATTCACCCGGCCTCTCCGTCACCACCAAGCATGGACTGGCCATGGAGAAACAAACCCAAAGCATCTGGCCCCCTTCCTTTTTCTTTGTTTCATGAGTCTTCCTTCTGTCTTCTCCCCTTCACTCCCTTCTGTCTTTCCTTCTCTTCCCTTCTTTCTTTGACCTCCCCTCTCAGTTTCATTCTCTGCCTCTCCATTTCTCTCTTTCTGCGTGATTCTTTTTATTCTTTCTTTGTCTGATTCTCTCTTCTCTTCCCCCTTCCCTGTGCCATGTAATGGTTTATAGGTAGTTAACTGCACAAGGATACCTTGCCAAGAAGAGAAATGAGTGTGGAAATCCAGCCTACGCTCTGTTTGCTGAGGCCTAAGCACTGGCATGGGGTTTTGTCTGCCCAGAGGAAGCATCTTTTTCTAATTTACATAAAAGCATTTTGGGGGCTAACAGCAGCTCTTTCTTTCCTTAGAATACTCTGAGGGGAAGCAGTCATTTTGTATTTTTCTGTTGACTCAGGCTTCTTCTGAATCTCAAGAGGAACCTCCTTTGCCCTTCTTCTCTCACCTGCTGACCGAACCCGAGCAGGTTAGAATTGCATTTGTATCAGAAACATACCATTAAGAAAGTCTTTCTGTGGTAGTCTAGTGGTTTCATCTTTTTTTCTGCTGATGCTTTATTTTTGTTGGGACTCTTGAGTAGAAGAGCTAACCTTTCCATCTTGTGCCTTAGATGTTTAACTCTAATTTTCTCTTCTCAGTTGTCTACATAACTAAACCCTCCTAAGCTCTTGTTGATCCATTGGCATGGTGGTGTTTATTTAATAGTGGTGTTGGTTCCATAATCTCTGACAGGAAATCTTAGGATGGGATATCTTTGCAAGCTGTGGGACTGTCAGAGGACTGTAGACTTGGAAGTTCAGGTTCTTGGAATGCTCTTCAGATTGAGGTCATTTCTCATTTTCATTTGTACCTGTAGCGTCTGGCATGTTGCTTGGCTGGCGCGAGATAGGCATTCATTAGGGCTGCTGAATGCCCCCAAAGAAGGGCATAAATAAAGCCTCCTCGCACTGAAGGCTGCCTAAGAGACTCATCCTGGTGCTAAAAGTAGCTATTATAAATCCACGTCAGGGCGGCGCACTGACGCTCAGATTCAGCTGATCTGGGGTAGAGTGAGGTGATACCAGCGTTAGGCTCTTGGGAAATGCAAGAAACAGGAGCATGTTAGGTTAAGCCAGTTAAAAAACATAAAGTACACGGGGAAAGCCAGTTTCCATAGAGCAAGGCCTCTTTCCAGGTCCGTCAGGTTAGGAGAGCAGGAGAGACTGTTCCTTGATCTCCTGTTCCGCCATTGTGACGACAGCAGTTTTGTTCTGCCTTTTTTGTTCCTACTGACTGACTTCCTGCTGTCCTCCAACCTCCCAGCTCCTGCTTGGTGGTGGGTGTTAGAGTGTCCCTCAGCTCCTGGAGTCCCTCCTTTCTGGTGGCCTCTCTCTGTAGGTGCCATCATCCAGCTTTTCAGGAGGGACCTTGTGGGTTGCTGGGCCATGTCCAGCAGAGGACCCACTACACCGTCCAGAGCCCTGTACCAGGCTGCGGCAGGGACAGTGCCTCGTATATGGTGAGGCCCTCAGACAGGGACCGTGGGGGGCAGGTATTCAAGGCTTCCTAGAAGTGGTCAGAGTGCATGGCCTTCATAACTCGTGAGGATTGCTGCTGTCCCTTGAGTGTCAAACCATAATGTTTTTAAGGGTACAGTCATATCCCATTCAGCACTGACCCATTTAGTGCATATTTTCCCAGGAATACTTTTATGGTACATAAACAAACCCAGTATGGTACTGAAACAGTCAGTAAAAGGACAGTGGAGCACGTCAATCAGTAGAGGGAGCATCATCGAAGCTCTTGGCCGCTGGGTACTTGCAAGTCATAGAGACCTAGCTTTGCTTCATTCACAGTCATTTTTACTTGGCTGTGATTTCTTTTTATGTCATTGACTCAAAGGACTGACAAAAGGTGCTAGAGGTGCCTCAAAAGTGCCAAGGGAGAGTACCACACTGGAGTGTTTTACCGAAGTTTGGGTCTCCTTCAAGAAAATGGTTCGGAAAACAGAAGTAGGCCATTAGGGATTGGCAGAAATCCTTTGACATTATGAAAGAAGGACATCATAAAACTCCCTGCAGCCTGGGAGGACTGACTAAAGATTATATGGGGGGCTTCCCTGGTGGCACCGTGGTTGAGAGTCTGCCTGCCGATGCAGGGGACACGGGTTCGTGCCCGGGTCCGGGAAGATCCCACATGCCGCGGAGAGGCTGGGCCCGTGAGCCATGGCCGCTGAGCCTGCACGTCCGGAGCCTGTGCTCCGCAACGGGAGAGGCCGCAACAGTGAGAGGCCCGCGTACCGCAAAAAAACAAACAAACAAAACCCCCCAAAAAAACCTGCCACTGAGCAGCCATCTGTCTCCGTTTTGGTCAGTCTGCTATTATAACAATGCTACTGTACTGTGAGGCTGTCTTTCACGGAAGATTCCTTTGATCTGAAGGAGGACATGTTAAACATGGAGACAAGAGCGATGGGCCAGCTGACGGCATTTCCACCCAGTAGCCTTTCGTCACTGGAGCTTGGAATTTAAATCTTGTTTTTGACCTAAGGTGATGATATTGATAGTTTCTATATTTCGCTGTGCTTGATTTATAGACTTTAAGATTACAGAGCGTTCCAACATCCTGATTTATAACTTACTAGGAAGAAGACAGACAAATGTTGTTACCACTTGAGCATTGCTGGTGGATCACCTGAGGCATAGGGTAGTTAAGTTTCCACGGTCAGATAGCAAAGGAGGAAAGATTGGAACGTATCTTGGAGTTATGATCTCCCTCTTGAACAACCAAGTCATCTCCCTTTATGTGCGTGTGTGTGTGTGTGTGTGTGTGTGTGTGTGTGTGTGTGTGTACTATTTAAGCATTTCACAAAACTGCTATACATGGACACTTTTCTCTTCAGAGACCAGTCTGAATATAGCAAAGAGAACTGGAACCAGCCCTGGGCGGAGTTGTAAGAAGCTGACACCTGGATCCCAAGCCAGTTTTTAATACATAACATCCTCCAGTGTTTCTCCTTGCAGCACTCAAGACCTCTCTTCACTAATCATTTTTTATTAGGGGGGGAAATCATTAAACAAAACCCAAAAACCTCAACAACATAAAAGTCTCTGAAACCAAGCCAAGGATGCAGACGGCACCAGAAGGGATTGTAGGCAGTGGGAACTCCTCTTACAAAGGAAGCTTGTTAATTTATGCTATGTCCCCATGTGCTTGTCTCTAGATGGAATCGTTTGCAAGAGCTCGGAGTATATTTTCTTATGCTTACCATCAGTGAACACCCTTAAAAGCCATTTTGGATGATAGAAGAGTTTAGTTTAGGTGGGGGACAGGTTTTCAGAGCTCTTGGGAATTTCATTATTTCCATGACTGCACCATACTTTTATCTGTTAACATGGAGACTTATCTAAAAGAGTCAGATCTAATCTGCAGGCATGGATATCAAGGAAGGCAGCTATCCTGCTGTGCTTATCCCTGCAGCACCCTGGGCTGGCACTAGCTTTGCTTCCCTCCACTTTTCTTTGAGGGAAGCGCTTGGCATTGACACATTCCCACCAGTCTGTGTTAATCCTCTTTGTGGCTCTTCCACTGCTTCGTTGTTTTGTTTTTGATACACTGAGCGCAATACCTCCTTCCTGCTGGAATCGAAAGGGCCAGCTTGCCTTTGGAACAGTCAGTGGATGTTAAGAAAAACACTCCTGCCTTACTCCTGTTCCTTGGGGCGATGGTTATAAGCGTCAACCTGGATAGGTGTGGCATCCGGTTGTTTTTTAGATGTGGGTGACGTTTAAATCAGTAAACTTTGAGTAAAGCAGATGACTCTCCATAACGTAGGTGGGCCTCATCCAGTCTGTTGAAGAGGGAGAGCAGGCCGCTGCTGGAAAGGCTGCCCCCAAGGAGGACTGTCAGAGCGGGTGGGCTGCTCCAGGACCCAAGTTTACTGCTACTCGGCCCGAGGTCACAGACTGGTGTGTAGGTGCAGGTGTCCCCCGTGTCTGCCCAGCAGTTCCCTGCTGAGGACGGGGCTGTGCTCCCAGGGCTCAGGCCACTGGTGGGGTGGGGACCACTGCCGAGGGGTCTGAAGTGGTTTTCCACAGACTCTTCACCAGAACATGGAAATAAGTTGACGAAAAAGTGAATGAGGAGAGTATTTGCTGTGGGTTATTATGAGGATTCAATGAGGGTGGACCTGCCACACAGTGAATGCTGTATGTTTATTGAATTAATCTAGTATCACAGTCTGTTGATTTGATGTTATAGGCATAAAAAGATATCCGTGTATGTACTATTGCGTGACGAGGGGTGGAGAAAACCGTGGAATGCCCTTCATAGGGTTCCCAAATTGTTGTTTCTAGTTTTTCTGAAGGCATGTGGTTGGCGTGCTGGTGAAGGAAAGAGCGTGAACATTTGGAGGTAAATAAAGCCACCTTCAAATCCTTGTTGTCCCATCTGTGAGCTTTATGGTTTACAGCAAATGATATTGTCTTCTGGAGACTCCAGACTTTTTCTTTTTTAGTTGAAGTGTAGTTAATCTACAATGTTGTGTCAATTTTTGCTGTGCAGCAACGTGATTCAGTTAGACATATATGTATACATTCTTTTTTAATATTCTTCTCCATTTATCATAGGTTACTGAATACGGTTCCCTGTGCTCTACAGTAGGACCTTGTTGTTTATCCATTCCATATACAATAGCTTCCGTCTGCTGACCCCAACCTCCCACTCCATCTCTTCCCCAACCCCCTCCCCCTTGGCAGCCACAAGTCCGCGAGTCTGTTTCTGTTCCATAGATAGGTTCATTTGTGTCATATTTTAGATTTCACATATAAGTGGTACCATATGGTATTTGTCTTTCTCTTTCTGACTTCACTCAGTATGACAATCTCCAGGTCCGTCCATGTTGCTGCAAATGGCATTTCATTCTTTTCTTATGGCTGAGTAGTATTCCATTGTGTATATGTACCACATCTTCTTTATCCATTCATCTGTTGATGGACATTTAGGTTGTTTCCATGTCTTGGCTGTTGTGAATAGTACTGCTATGAACATAGGGGTGCATGTATCTTTTTGAATTATAGTTTTCTCCGGATATATGCCCAGGAGTGGGATTGCTGGATCATATGGTGATTCTATTTTTAGTTTTCTGAGGAACCTCCATACTGATTTCTGTAGTGGCTTCACCGACTTACATTCCCACCAAAAGCAGGAGGGTTCCCCTTTTCTCCACATCCTTTCCAGCATTTGTTATTTGTAGACTTTTTAATGATGACCATTCTGACCTGTGTGAGGTGATACCTCATTGTAGTTTTGATTTGCATTTCTCTAATAATTAGCGATGTTGAGCATCTTTTCATGTGCCCGTTGGCCATTTGTATTTCTTCTTTGGAGAAATGTCTATTTAGGTCTTCTGCCCATGTTTCAATTGGGTTGTTTGTTTTTTTGTTATTGAGTTATATGAGCTGTTTGTATATTTTGGAAATTAAGCCCTTGTCGGTCACAACATTTGCAAATAATTTCTTCCATTCTGTAGGTCGTCTTTTCACCCTTTTTTATGGTTTCCTTTGCTGTGCAAAAGCTTGTAAGTTTGATTAGGTCCCATTTGTTGATTTTTGTTTTTATTTCTATTGCCTTGGGAGACTGACTTAAGAAAACGTTGGTATGATTTATGTCAGAGAATGTTTTGCCTATGACGTCTTCTAGGAGTTTTATGGTGTCATGTCTTATGTTTAAGTCTTTAAAGCCATTTTAAGTTTATTTTTCTGTACGGTGAGAGGGTGTGTTCTAACCTCATCGATTTACATGCGGCTGTCCAACTTTCCCAACATCACTTGCTGAAGAGACTGGACTCCAGACTTTTTAAGACCCTCAATTTGACCCTGGCTTGATAGGGGTGGAGGTCTTGGGAAGTATGCTTAGGTGGGTCCACAGAGAATTCACCTTGAGAAGATGCATGCTTTGGTGAATCACCCTAGCTGACAGCTGCTGAGAAGCAAGCCTTCTGAATGTGACACCATGTCATGCCACTGGAATCTTCCCCAATTTTGCCACAAAATTTGTCCCAAACTGCTCAAGAATGATGGTTATAGACCTATTGGAAGCTTTATAAAGAGCTATAAAACCTCGTGAGTAGAGCAGCAAAAGTAATTGGGGGTAGAGGACAAACGGAAAACAGAACAGCTGCCTTTGGAAGGTGAAAGGTCTTTCCCGTGAACAGCCGTGAGAAGTCCCAACTACGCACTAGGCTGGAGGATGGAAGGAAGCTCGACACCCCAGGGACATTGCTTGGTGACGGTGGAGGTGGTATCCATTTTTAACAGCAACAATGAAATTGGGATTTTTTTCTCATTCTCTTGAGCAGTGGTTCTTAGCCAGTAGAGAGGTTACTCCCCGCCAGGGGACATTTGACAATGTCTGGAGTCATATTTGATTGTCACGCCTGGGGTAAGGGGTGCTGTTGTCATCCAGTGGCATCTAGAGCTGCTAAGCAGCCCGCAGTGCACAGGACAGCCTCACAACAAAGTATCTGACTCCAATTGTGACTAGTGCGGAGATGGAGAAACCCTGCTGTAGAGGCCCTCCGTGCCCTACGCGAAGGGGAGGCTCTCCCGAGTGCGTGCTGTCAGACCGCTGTCAGTAAAAGCATAGGAGGCACCTTGCAGCCTGTAGGAGAACAGGAGACTCAAATGTATTTTGGATGTTTCCTCCAAGACAAAAGGATTTCATTCAAGGCCGAGTTTGGTGCTACGGGAGCTGCCACATCAAAACCAGATATTAGATCGAAGGATTTGAAACTAGTTCACCTCATTGCCTCAGCGTGATGGTGAGGTAAAGCCTAGATGGATTTCACGACAGTGTGAGAGCTTCCCTGACAACGTGATCTTGTCTCTGCTATTCATTTGGTGCTTTCTGTGTGGCCTCCCGTTGCACCAGGTTTCATCTCCCCAGTTAGAGGGCACACTCAGAGCAGCCAAGGGCTACGGATTCTCCCCTTTTCTGGGCCTCCTGCCATTCCTAACAAAGGGCAAGCCCTCAGGAAAGAAATGTGTAATAAAAGAAAGTCACCACCTAGCTCAGTGTAGTCCAAAGGGCTGACAACCTGAAAAAAAAAAAAAAAATTAGGACAGGAAGAGGAAAACCATCCTCAGTGATGACTGTTCTAAAATTAGAGTCTGCAGTACAGGTATTGTATTTCCTCAGAATATTAATGTGCCCTCCCTGTAGTACATCATCGAGATTTCACTGGAACATTAGGAAGGGCAAGGGAAGAGTTTCAGGCTGGAAGGATATTTTGGGTATCTTAAGTGAGTGAAATAAGCAAATTTCAAAATGAACTTGTTTAATTCAGGACCAGATTAATGACAAGGCAGTAAGTTTTAGGTCATTTTTATGGCGGCAGATCGGGAGCGTCAGAGGATTCTTGTGTCCTAAAGAGCTGTTCATCAGAATAGTTTCCAGATTCTTCAAGTTGCAAGGGAACGTAAAGAATGGTGTTTCCAATCTACCCTGCTTAAGAGGTTGTGACCTGTTCAAGAAAACTTAGTGGCAAAGTCAGCACTAAAACCAGTTTCTCAACTGCTAGACTGTCACCTGTGCTGCTTCCCCTGCCGTTTGTCATGGTGCCTGATATCCCACCACTGACAGGTAGGGAGATGAAAAGGTGGTAGGTGTTTGGTCAGGCAGATGTGGGCACGCATCCCAGCTTTGCTGCTCCCTTTCTGTGGGGCTTGGATAGCTTTCCTGACGCTTGGTTTCTCCTCTGGGAGTAGAGAAAGGGGTAACCACGAGCAGTTTATTAATCTGTGCCCCGAAAGTTCCTAGGTCTCCTAACACTTTTGATTGTAATGCAGTTATTACAAGTTTTCATAACTTAAGACTAGCGCTTCTCAGAATGTGATTCGGGAAACACGTGTTCTGCAAGATGTCTTCAGAAGTTCTCTCTGATTAATGTGTCTCATGGCTAAAATAAGTGTCTGAGATACTAGTTAAACCAAGGTAAACAGACATGGGAATTCTCAGAGCCTTTCATAGGTTAATGGGTACCGTGATTCACCAAAAGGATATAATAAACAGCACTTGACAAATTCGTGTGACTGTAGAACTCTGTTTTTAGTGGAATATCTCATAACGTCTTCTGGAACATTCGTTTCTGTGGAAGACACTTTTGGAATTATGGTAGGTGGATTGCATTGCAGGCCCCATCCCTTGTCTGGGCTCGGCTCTGTGCCTTACATCGGCCAGTTGGTGGTTAGCAAGTGCGATGAAAACAGAGACTGGGAAAGTCGTGGTGCGTTGAGGCTTGTTCTCTTCCTGCTCTTCATAATCATAACCTTAATCCTCCTCTTCTCTTGCTCCTTCATCATTATCATGAGTATATGCTGGGGCTGGTCTGCTGGAAGGATGAGAGACACTTAACGGAGGAGAGTGGATTTGTCACAGCTGAGGTCATTGAGACACGCTTGCTTCAAGCCAACCGCCAGCCGACTACCACCAGAAACATGATCCCAGTCAGCAGCTAGCTGACTTAAAGTTCACGCGAGTGAACCTGAGATCAGGAGAAATCCCCAACTTAAATCACAAACCTGTAGACCTTGTGAGCTAAACGATTGTTTTAAGCCATTCATTTTTGGGTGGTCTGTTATGCACCATTATGGGTGGCAGTAGAAAATTGATACAGAAATTGGAATGGAAACTGGTACAGAAGTGATGGATGTCTGCACCCTGATCCCAACTATTCATTTTATTCACACATGCAGAATATGCTTACCCCCTCCTCCCAAGATCCCTAATGATCTCATTTAATCATAGCATCGGGCTCAAGGTCTAGAGTCTCAAGACACGTACCATGTTCGAATGTGGCTCCTGGATGTAAATTCTTTTTGACGAAGGCCTATGAATGAAGAAGATAAGCTCTTTTACCCCAAACCTGATACACTAGGGTAAGAAAGGACAGGATAATCCTAGCAGACAGTCCCATTCAAAAGGATGAAGAATGGAAGTTACATGAGGCAGTAGTTCATAGCAGTTCTGAAGTCTGGTCCTGTGAAGGCTGCCAGGACCTCCTCCTATTCCACAGGAGGGCAATATTCCTTGATTGGGCCTCAGTTCTGCTCCTTGGCTCTCTGTTCTACCATCCAGGATGACTTTAGTTATTCACTCTCCTTGGCTATCTCTGTGTGCTTTGAGGAGTTTTCTCACCCTCCTTTTTGTTTGTGGAAATGGGGGGCCCAGAGATTTTCCTACTTTTTCCACAGTCTCAGTTTCTTTTAGTATAAACTGGTAGAACTCTTGCCAATGCAGTACCCACAAAGTTTTTGTGAGTTTCTTACAGATCTGATGAGCCAAAAGCAAAACCTCCACTTCTTTTAGAGCTAGATCTCTCTCTAGACTTAATTACTGTTATTTGGGCAAGTCAGGTTGCTGTGGGGCAAGGCTCTTAAGATTCCTAGCAGCCCTTTTGTCTAGCTTAGAGGTTCTGCTAGGTTCTGCTTGCTTTCTTTCAGAAGTCATAATAAAAGGTCTTAAATGTTTGTTTGAATCCTTGCCCCAGGCATTATTTTACTTTGAGAATTTTTTGCTGACCGAAGAGACTAGAGATAAGAAACAATTTTGTTTTCCAACCAAGAACTTATGGTCCTTCTGTAGTCCCGCTAAACTTGCTTACACACTGGTTGGTTATTTCTTGAACCCTTCTCTTTTCTTACAGGAACCTTATCAATATGTAGGTAGTGAGAGCCACTGATACTTTCAACATTCTGCCTGGAAATGTTATTACTCAAATCCCGAAGTTCAATAGGTACGTTTCCTGTCTTTTGAATGACCAAATGACAATTTTACCGTTTTTTTTTTTTTTTCTGCTGCTACATAATCAGTGTTGCTATTTTTCCATCCTTCTATAGCAGTTTTCTCATTACTTTCCCAGACTCCGCCCACTTCTTGGTCTCAAAGCCAATGCCACATGTTTTACTTTTTTGTTATGACAGCACCCTAATTCTAAATCACAATTTCTGTGTTAGTTATCTCTTGCCACAAATAAAGCTGCGTAACAAGTCACTCCAAAATTCAGTGGCTTAAAACAACCATTTACTTAAGCTCGCAAGTCTGCCAACCAATAATTAAGGCTGGGGACTTCCCTGGTAGCGCAGTGGTTAAGAATCCACCTGCCGACGCAGGGGACGCGGGTTCGATCCCTGGTCTGGGAAGATCCCACATGCCACGGAGCAACTCGGCCCGTGCACCACAAATCCTGAACCTGCGAGCCACAACTGCTGAGCCCACATGCCTAGAGCCCGTGCTCTGAAACAAGAGAAGCCACCACAATGAGAAGCCTGTGTGCAGCAACAAAGACCCAATGCAGCCAAAGATAAATAATAAATTAAAAAAAAAACCCAATTAAGGCTGAATTATACTTCTTGTCTTTGAGGTGAGATCAGCCGGCTGGTAGCTGATCTAGGGTGGCCTTGACTCAGGCCACTTGCCTCAATTACTTATATTATTCATCCTCCCATAGGCTAGCCTGATACGTTCTTATAGCCATGTCAGAGTGCAAGAGTGCACAAACCCAGTCATGCAAGAGGGCAAGCAGAAATTTGCAGGTGCTTGTCAAGCTTCTGCTAATATCTCTTTGGCCAAAAGCAGGTCAAAATGACCAAGTCCAGAGCTGGAGTGGGAGGAGGTTACAGAATTACAGGGAAAGAGGAGTAGATACAGATTAGCCATTAAATAGGGCTGTTAATAATCTCCATCTGCTATAGGAATTGTTGCTGTAAATATAAGACTTCCTGGGTTAGAACCTTGCTCCAGGGCCTCCCTGGAACAGGGCTCATTGATGTCCTCGTGGGTTAGCTAGCTCAGTTTCCTTCCCTTTTCTGACTCTTTCGTAAACTTTTTGGAAAGTTTTCAAACCCACCTACATTTTTTGCCAGTGTCATCTTTTCAGAGTACGTTTCATATGTTTATTATCTACAGTGGTTAGTGGCACCTTCTCTTATTTGTCCTAAGTTAATCACCCTCCTGGGAAGAGTGAGTACCTGATAGAAATAGAAGGAGAAGAGGGGAGAACCTGAAGGGGCAAAAACGATTACTGAAAGCAGAGATATTTGAGTGTCAGTATAGCTGTTTCTGTGTAAATGTGGCTACATCTGTGTACGTTTGCATTGTGTATGACATACACACGTGTGTACGTGAAGTTTTATTAGTGTGTGAACGTATACATGTCTGTGCACATGTGCATTCGTGCCTGTATATATGCATAGTGGTGGGTGTTCCTTCCCAGTTTATTAAAATATTCCACTGTACGTGACCTGATAAATCATGAGACAGTGAGATGAGGACTTACAGGGCAAAGCCTTATGGGAAAAGAAGGAAATAGGAGTCCAAAGGGGGGGTTATAAGAACAAAGCAGGAGTTGGGTGCTTCCAGGTTTGAGAAATTTCCAGCGGCAGTAATGAGGATTTCCTCACCCCTTCTCCTCCCATGTTTTTCCTTAAACCTGCATGCTGGAGAAACATGAGGTATACCATCCATGTTGCCTTTCCATAAAGTACATGAAGCAGAGAAGCACAAGATAGATTTTGTCCCTTCTATTCTCCCACCAAAACGGCCCCTTCTTCCTGGAGATCGAGGACCAGGGACAACCTACCGAGTTCTTTCTCAGTCCCAAGATTGGGATGTTGTTCTGTTTGCCTTGAAATATTTTATATTTGAAAAAACACACCAGGTTTGCTTTTGCCAAAACTGTCTTCCAGGAGGTCTGGCGTGAGTTCGGAGCTTTACTGATTCTTCACTGATTTCACGAGTCCCTAAAACCTCCCAGTGAGGCCACAGGAATCTGGAGTTCTTTGGAGGCCTCGCTCTAGATCCACACAGTCCGCCAGGCTCTTGGGACTGTGGGAGATTTCCGGTTACGTTGTGTTAAAGCATTTGTTACTCCAGGGAGAAATCAGGAAGCTGAATCCACTTGATATGTTAGTGGTGACCTCTGAGGGGATATACTTTCCAACTGGCAGTGAACTGTGAGGCCATGAGACTGAAAACGTTTGACAGAAAACGTCTGCTAAGGTCTATGAACTTAGATGACCTAGTAAGACCCAGATAATGGATAAAATTACAGAAAGACCCTATGAGACAGGTTGTTACTATTATCCCCATTTCAGAGATTGAGTCACGTTCCTGTGATCACTCACTTGGAGTGATTCCAGAAAAATGCTCTCGAATGCCTCGCTATACTGTCTCTACGACCAGGCAATCTACTCCTTCCATGGCCGAGAGGTTGGAAGCTTCATTTCTCAGCCTGTAGAATCAAGCAGCGATCTATAAAATACTGGACTGTAGGTTGGCATAGTCTAGACTTTGCTGTCCTCTGCCACCCACAGTTTGATAGTATACCAGGCCCAGCACCACAAAGCCTTTTCTTTGGCGTACATTGAACCAAAGTTACCGTTACCGGCTCCCTTCCCAGTTGCTGCCCAGCCTTAGGAAGTGACAATTATCCTCACCAAGAATTCATAGCACTTTCTATTTGAAACTTGATTTACTGTCATAAAAATGATGCATGATATGTTGATTTGATGTAACACTTAATGCCTGTTTAATAAACCACCCACAGTGGTGTTCATACCTTATCTCTGCCTGAAGACAGTGTTTGACTTGCCAGCCCATATTTCACATTCTGTATCAAAAAATACTAGAGAAAGCAACCCTCACTTAGGCATAAACATATTCAAAGGCAAAAGATTTATTTATTGATGAGCGCCTCAACTTGACCAATTTTTAGCTTTTTCCATTTTTCTTGGAAAGAAGAATGCTTTCCAAAAAGAGATTGCTACCAGATGTCGTGGGTTACATAGTTACTTGCTCAGATGAAAAGCATATGAAATGGAATAGTCCGGTTTCCGATTCAGTGCTATTCTTATCTACACATAGCTCTTCTTACGTGAACCTGACAGTGTTGGGGTTGATTTTTTTTAAGACAGACTACTTTAGTAAACAAGAAAAAGAGCATTACTCCCTACAGTCGCAAATGAGCTTTATATAGAAATTTCTTTGTGCAGGGGAAGATATTACAATTTTCAACACACAGTAAATATATTTGCTAGACAAATAAAAAAGCATTTCATTACATGCAATGCACTTTCTGTTGTACATTAACCACTTTTTTGCTTTGTATAGAAAAGTACCATCTTCTACTGTAAAATGTTTGCTATTTGGGTCTGTTTTTCCCGTGAAGTAAGAACGTTCCATTCCATAGCCCTGTACAATACACGTACATTATAAAAGAGGTGAAATGTGTATTAGAAACATCTGAGCTTTATTGTCTGGGTATCCGTACAGTTCTGAGAGCAGGCAAACGGAGTTAAAATTTTGGACCCGAACAGCTTATTTTATTGACACAACCAGTCTGTAATTACTAGATTTACTGGAGTCTTTTACTTTGATACTCTCAGCAACTGTAATAGACATGTATGTTCTCTAAAATAATACTGTTGCATGTTCCAGCTACAACTGTAATTCTTCCTGACAGTGTTTCTTCTGGGTTAAAGAAAACATAATTAATACTTCACTTAATCCTCGCATACTGTATACCTAGTTGACCATCATTCAAAATGGCAGCTGCCCAGCGCCATATAGTTTCTTCCCAGTTGAATGTATATGACCCTGATTACTGTCTGTTGGAAATATGCGAAATAAGTAAAAAGGGAGCTGTAACAAAGAATTCTGGCTCTAGATTTACTCCTGGCTGAGGGTCACTGTGATGGTGACTGCCCATTTGACTATAAGAGTTGTGAGTGTCTTTGCAGGTTAGAGAGTTGCAACTATTCTGCTTATGTTGGTCTTAACGTATTTAATGGAATATTGAACATATTTAATGGACTGTTTGTGGGGATGATGCTTGTACTTGTCTTATTTTATTCGTATGTTTAGAAACATATTGACTATTTATCCCTAAAGACAGGAATTGGCTAAGAGCAGGGAAAGCACTTGGCTGCTTTGCTTGGGATGATATATCTAAAGTACTGTTTCTGAAGAAGCCAGTGCCTCAGTCTCCCTGGCTCTGATCTGTGTGCTTTATGCACGCTCTCTTATTTAATCATCACAGCCATCCTCCGACATAGGTGTTAACAGTACCGTCTCATGAATCTGGGACTAGCACCTCACTGGCTTTAAGTAACGCGCTTTAGTCACAAGGCCAGTGAGGGTTAGGGCTGGGACTCAACTCTGACACAGACTGCACGCTGTCCTACATAGTATGAGAAATTGCTAAATGTCTGAAGCCCAGGAATTAAAAAAAAAAAAAATCCACTAGAAAGTAGAAGAGGGAAATTAGAGTTGGTGGAACTAGAAACACAGTATTTTTAATGATCTAATACATAAACACATTCATTATAACTTAACTCTGAAATGTTCATGTTTGGTGTGCTACACATAAAAGTATAGTTTATTCAGATACTAATGACAGGCTGATTGAATATACATGTGAACCTTTTACCATTTTGATATAAAGTGAGCCAAGCTATAAGATTTTAGGAGCCTAACATCTCTTTATTTTCTCAGTTTATGAGGAGAAACTATGAGCATTATGGTAAAATAGTTCTTACGTTTTCAGGATAAAACAGCTTTTATTGAGTGTAACAAATAAACACAGCACCCATTTTTAGAAAAGAGATTTAAAAGAAAAAAAAAGTCCAAGTAAAACGTCCCTAGCCCTTACCAAGAAAAAACAACTTGTCACATACCATATTTGTCGCATGCATGTTTAAAAGTCTCGTTTTCTCCACAATTACTGCCAACATTTTCTACTTCTGTCATTTCTTTTTTATTACCCTCATTGCAAACGAGAGGTTTATCAAGATGGAGACAAACTTCTCTACACTTCCAAATGTTGTTTTTGATGTGGTATTTACTAAAAGTATTTGAGTCCTTTCAAGCATAGACCACTGACTTTTCCTTGCTCCAACAGAAAAAGGATACTTAAGCCAGCTGGAAGAGTTCTCATACAATGGAATATTATTCAGCCTCAAAAAGGAATGAAATTCGGACACATGCTACAACATGGATGAACCTTGAAGACATTTAGCTAAGTGAAGTAAGTGAGACAGAAGGACAAATACCGTATGGTTCCACACGTATGAGAGACCTAGAATAGGCAAATTCAAAGAGACATAAAGTAGAAGAGAGGTTACCAGGGGTTGAAGGAGGCGGGATAGGGAGTTACTGTTTAATGGGTACCGTAAAATTTGTTGGGGATGATGAGGAAAAGTTATAAATACAGTGGTGACTGGTTATGTACCATTGTGAATGTACTTCATGCCACTGAATTATACAATTACAAATGGTTGAAAGATAAATATTATGTTATACATATTTTTCCAAACAAAAAATGTTTTTCAAAAAGGCAAGAATGCTGCCGAGGTCTTACGACTGAGGGAAAGAAAGTTCTAGCCTCTATTACTGGACCTAATATCTCAATACGTTCTGACTCAACAAATTCAGAAAATTCCTGTGTGGGCTTTTCTTTCATGCATTGGGTTCATTCAGTCAATAAATACTTAAAAGTCATGGTATGTCGTGTCAGTCTGAGGGACTAGAGGGATGAATAAGGGAGGTCTCCAGCCTGCAGGACGTGGGAGAGACAGCTGCATTCATAAATGGTTAACGTACAGCATTAGGGCTGCCGTAGAATTGTATTGGAGTAGTGGGAACACAGGAGGAGATTCCTGAGGGGATCAGGGCTTCGTAGAAGAGTTAATAATTGACCTGGGTTTGAACTTTAAGAAGGAATTGGGTTGCTTTTTGTATTTCAATATTATGTAGTACATTATCACATTGTCTGCCTTGGAATCTTGGATCTAAAATATTTGCAGCCTTTTCAAATACTTTGTAATTTTTCCTTTTGTGTCTAAGCAAACTAGTCTCTGGAGGCAGGAAAACATCTTGGTTCCTTCTCTGTCCTGCTTTCTAAATATTTATAAGTAAAACCACTTTGAGAAATAATTCAAAGTAAACGAGACATGCTTGGATCCCTCAAAGAACTTGCGGTCTAACGGGGAGATGAGGCAAAGACAGCTGGGCAGTAAATGCCTTAAGAAATAGTCAATGTGGGATGGCCGTGCAGAGGCCGGGAAATGACTTTTGGGGAATGGAGAGAAGCTTCACGGCAGAGGGTGTCTTTGTGTTTTCCTCTTAAGGCTGTGTAGAATTTTGACAACTAGATGCGCGTAAGGTCTTTTCCTTCAGATAGAAAGATATGAGCAAAAGCAGAAAGGCAAAAAATGTTAGCCCTACTCAGGGGAGCAGTGAAAAAGCAAGCCAGAAAGCCCCGTTGGGGCCGGGTTACAAGATCTCCAAACTTTCAATGCTCTGCTTACTTCTCAGAATCCAAGAACAATGATTTGTTATTGGGTAGATTTAGGAGACAAAGGCCAGAGTTTTCCCACTTGTACGCACGTGCAGGGGATGGTGGAGAATAAAGGAGAGTAAAAGCGGTGATCCGAAGGTACTGCATGGGCATCGGGCTCACAGGAGGAGTGGGGATAGACTGAACTAGAAGCGTGATGTAGTGAAAAGAAGAACATGTTTTGGAGTCACTGGGTCCTGGTTTCAAACCCCATATTCAGAATTTTCTAACTGTGCGAACCGGGCCAAATGGTTAGAACTTCTGAGCCTTATTCTCCTTGTGTGACCAATGAGGACAATAATACTATCCTTGTATAGGGTTATCCCGAAGATTAGGGAGGATGGGGTGACAGACATATGTAGACGGCCCTCAAAGGTACCAAAGTTAGTTCCTTCCCCAGGTGATCTCTAAAGTCCCATCTGAAACCAGAATGTGGGTGAACTAATTTAGAAGTTTTTTTTTTTTTCCTGCAAAAGTTATCTGCACAATTGAAGAAGTTAGAAAGTGGTGTCCTTTTGTCAGATCTAAAATAAGGTCGCACCAACTCCTTTTCCTAGTCAGAGCTCTAAGCTCCTTTTCCAGAGTCAGATACCCTGTGCAGTGTATCCTTCGGCTAAAGTGACTACAGGCAATACTTGAAAGTATGAATGCACATTTGAAAACACCTACCAGACTTTCAAGTTGCAGATCGTCTAGATTGTGGTACCTCCCCTTGTGTCCCTACTTTATAACTGCCACTTCACAGAATTCGTTTTTTCTAATTATTTTTCAGGTGAACCTCTTAGGTCTTCTATTTTATAGTAACGTTATCTATAAATGAGGTCGTCTCCTTTCTGACTGTTATATCCTTATTTGTGTCTCCTATTTTTTTTTTTTGAAGTCTTAAAATGTTCTCTCGTGTTTTATTTTTTTCTCTTTCTGTTTTTTTTTTAACAAATTGACACTGTGTACAAAGAGTTCAAGTGGCCAGTAAAACTCCTGCTTTAAAATTGTTGGCTTTACGTAACAGAGTGTATAGTTTGAATTCACATCAGAGCTTTCCAAAATGGCAATAGTGCAAGCATGTGACTTTCTCTAGTATCCAAAACCTGTTCTGGCTCTCCTTTGGCTAAGGAATAGAAAACTAGACAGCCTTCGAAAGCTGCCACAATTTCCTAAAATGCTCGGATAAAAGTTGGCATGCTTCATTTCTCTTGCTTACCGTGATAACACTGGACTAAACAGAAAGTGAAGAACATTTAGTCAGTAGTAACTTAAGCAGTAGCTAGCTCGCTGTGGATACATGTGTCAGGATGATGGTGGTAGTGGGCATTAACAGGTGGTAATGGGAAGGCCTCTAGTATTTCAACATTTAATATGACATTGATATTTAGTTTGAATCCCATAGCTCTGTTGTCACATCTTTCCTGTTACGTGGCTCACATCATATAGACACTTTTGGGAAAATGTCTTTTTCCCATTGAGCTATGGGCTCATTGTGGGTGGGAGGGGGGTGGGTCCTTTCTTACTCAGCTCCCTATTCATGGGTTTAGCACTGAGCCTGAACATAACATATGTGTAGATGTTTATGGGAGGCATGAATAAGAACCTTAATTTATCAGGGCTCAATAAAAAGAGCCTGAGGACAATTATGTCCAATAGGGAATTATGAATGTCTTTTCAGAATTTCAAAGAACATTCACTGTTCAGCTGTCTTCCTAAAAAATGTTTCATTTAAAATTAATCAAATCTTGAATACTTGTCTTTTTAAAATAATTTTTATGTAAGGAAGCAGGAAGGAGATACAATTTAAAGCCCTAGTCTACTTGTAATTAAAGAAGGGAAGCCCAGATTCTCTCTAAACTGTTGGTCCAAGTGTGAATTCTTTAATTCCTTTTCTAACTTGTATGTATTCCAGAAAACATACAAATAAGTAAATCCAGGAATTAATAATATTAATTGGCTGCTTTGTTCCTATGCATGAGAACACAAAACAACGGTAACATTTATGTTGATTACATTTGGATGTCATATCATCTTGGTATTTTCCAATACTGTCTATCTATCTATTCTAATGCTGTATAATCTCCTTTTCTTAGTACTTTCCACTTTATGGTTTTTATATATTCCTGTTTGAAATAACATTTTGTCTCAATGTCACTCATGCATTTATTTAATCATTTACAAATGATGGTCTGTGAGATGGGACTGAATAATGTGAAAAATATTTCTTAAGGAAGAATGAAAATATATCAAAGAACAATTTGCAAAACCAATACGGTAGAAGTCATATTTATTGAAAAAAATTAATATCTTTGCTATAAAATTTGTAACAGGAATATTTACTAAATGTTTATTTTGATGCAGAAACCTGAATTTTATACCAAGTACAAGACAGTAGCACTAGTTTTTCTTTTATTTACATTTTATGAAAATTGTTATGCCGTCCATGTTAAAAGAACTTATGATGGAGAACTGTTACATTAGAAAAATAATATTCTTGGTAAAGCATTCTCAAGGAGGACAATCACATCTTCTGCCTCTTCAATAAGGCAGAAGTCCCTATAACAGCATATAACTTAATTTACAAAATACAGTAACTGTTCAGACACATATTCAAGTTTTCTTTTGGTATGATTTATTTTCCTCACTGTAAAATTACTTTTTCTCTCTCTCTCTCTTTTTTTTTTTTTTTTTTTTACTAAAACAGAAAGACTTTCAGGAAAATGTCATTGAATGATTTCAGCTATAGATTACATATACAACAACTCTGTAGCCTAGCAACAACCATTGCCACACCATCATTAACTTTAAATATTTTACTTGGTGAGCTATTCTCAAACGTAGCATATTTTAAGGTTTTGCCATCATGACTGTGGAATCGTTGGTTTTCGTAGCAAACAGATCTGTCACAGTATGAAGCTTTGTTTGTTTTAGGGAACTGGTACACAATTACATTTCCACTCACAAGAGAACGCCACAGATGTAACTGAAGTCAGGCTCTGATGGCTCCATAAAGGTCCTGCGCTGGACCAGCCCCAGACCTCCTGGGCCCACACTGCACAGCCCTGGCTGGGTCCAGGCAGTGTCATATCCAGAGGCTTTGCTGCTCTTCACAGTTAGGTAGTTTTAATTCCTTCGAAGGCACACAACTTCCACCTTTTTTCCAGCGTTGCTCCCACGCCTGTGAATTCCTGTTTAAACATGCGCGGCAACCTCATCAAAAGCGTTTCGATTTCGTTTGCAGATATCTGTTTGTTAGAAAGGAAGAAAAGTCACTCTTGGGAAACAAGGAAGCAGGGGGTTGAGTGAGGACATGCTTTCCCAATGAGACAAACATGTAGTTTCCTACTAGGCTGTAAAGTAACGTTCTTTATAAAAGGGGCACAAGTTAAAGGGCTGAATGTGATTAGCTTCGTCATCTCCTGGGCAGCTGGTGGGAGGGGGGCATGAGACAAGTGGGTGGCAAGTTTCAGGTTCACCCTTCATATGGATGGCTACCTTACTGACAGCACCATGCCTGAACAGCCCTCCCTAGATAAAAAAGGAGATGGGGCGGGATTTACGATGGCTCAGAGCAAACTGATCACCACTTGGGGAAAGCTACCGCTCCTCTGATACAAAGGGCAGTACTTTTATCTAACTTGGTGAGGGCCAGAGGGCATGTCGGTGGATTTCTTGCCACCCTAACTTTCTCTTAACTTTCACAGGGACCAGAAGACCATAAAGGTTTGGGAATAAAAATGAAAGCCAGCACCCACAGCAATAAAAGTCTCAAGGTCCATCCAGTCATAAAACCCAGGTAGGTTTTTTAAATGCAGGTTTTTTTTCTTCTCCCAACTTTTATTACATATATTTTTATACCAGTAATTAATTCATTTTTTCTTAAATAAAGAACAACACAACCACAACCCTTTTACTCTAATGCAGCCATTGCTCTTTTTTTTTTCTGGGTTCGCATCCTAATCCATGCATATATACAGGGATCTCAAATAGCAAGTTCACTGAGATCTTGGAAATGGAGGTCTGACGTTTCTGTTTAAATTCCATATCGTACTATTGTTATGATCCAAATGACCCTACCAAGATGATAGTTTCTCTAAGTAAGTCTCAGCAGGTGGGGATGACAACATTTAGTAAGGATGTGTGAAGACTACTGGCTTAGCACAGATTTGGGCACATAGAAATGTTCAGTGAATAAGACCTCATTATTTTTCCTGGTACAATCACTGTATGGATATCATTTTACAGACTATACGTTACTTTCCATTTAACAATTAAGAGAGACCAGGGACTTCCCTTGTGGTCCATTGGTTAAGACTCTGCACTTCCAATGCAGGGGGTGTGGGATCGACCCCTGGTCAGGGAACAAGGATCCCACACACATGCCATGTGGCCAAAAAAAAAAAAACAAACAACAACCAATTAAGAGAGACCAAACAAACAACTGATACCACAGAAATACAAACAATTATATACCAACAAGTTGGACAACGTAGAAGAAATGGACAAGTTTCTAGAAACATACAACCCACCAAAACTGAATCAAGAAGAAATAGATATTTCGAACAGACCGATCACTAGAAATGAAATAGAATCTGTAATTTAAAAAGAAAAAAAAAGCCTCCCTGCAAACAAAAGTCCAGGACCAGATGGCTTCACTGGGCAATTCTACCAAACATACAAAGAAGAACTTATACTGATCCTTCTCAAACTCTTCCAAAAGGCTGAAGAAGGAACACTCCCGAAGTCATTCTATGAAGCCGCCATCACCCTGATACCAAAACCAGACAAAGACAATATAAAAAAAGAAAATTACAGGCCGATATCTTTGATGAATATACATGCAGAAATTCTCAACAAAATACTAGCAAACTGGGTCAGAAGACTAGATATCTAGGATGGCAAGGTGAGAAGGACTCATCTTGCCATGGCTGGCTTTGAAGACAGAGTCAGGGAGCCACGATTCAAGGAACACAGACAGCTTCTAGAAGCTGGACAAGGACTCCTGCCAGTGTTGCTGAGGCATCCTGCATCACTCAGAATCCCAGCAGTTACCCAGTTGGTGCTGAAGCAAGTTCTGTTATAGATGCACAATTAGACTTCCTTATTGCTACTGTGAAGGGGTTCTGTTGAGCCTGTCGATACGGCACTGGTTTGTAAAAAAATCTATCAATCAGTAATTAAGAGTATGTACATCATGAAGATGGCAGAATAGAAGGACCTTGAGCTCACCTCCTGACATGAGCACACCAAAATCACAACTAACTGCTGAACAACCATTGATAAAAAGACTGGAACCTACCAAAAAAGATATTCTAATCCAAAGACATAAAGAAGAAACTCAGCGAGATAGTAGAAGGGGCACACTTGCGAAATAATCAAATCCCATATCCCCTGGGTGGGCGACCCACAAACCGGAGAACAATTATATTGCAGAAGTTCTCCCACAGGAGTGAGAGTTCTGAGCTCCATGTCAGACTCCCCAGCCTGGGGGTCCGGCATTGGGAGGAGGACTTCCCGGAGCATTTGGCTCTGAAGGCCAGTGGGGCTTGAGTGCAGGAGATCCACAGGACCAGAGGAAACAGAGACCCCATTCTTGGAGGGCTCACGTGATTTCGTGTGTGTACCAAGACCCAGGGCAAAAGCAGTGACTCCACAGGAGCCTGGGTCAGACCTACCTGCTGGTCTCGCAGGGTCTCCTGGGGAGGCAGGGGGCAGCTGTGGCTCACTGTGGGGACAAGGGCACTGGTGGAAGAGGTACTGGGGAATATTCATTGGCGTGAGCTCTCCTGGAGGCTGCCACTTTGGCACCAAGACCTGGCCCCAACCGCCTGTAGGCTTCAGTGCTGGGACACCTCGGGTGAAATGACCAACACGGTGGGAACCAAGCCCCACCCACCAGTGGACAGGCTGCATAAAGACTTCCTGATCCCACAGCCACCTCTAGACATGCCCCTTGACATGGCCCTGCCCAGCAGAGGGCCAAGACCCAGCCCCACCCACCACCAGTGGGCAAGCATCAGCCCTTCCCACCAGGAAGCCTGCACAAGCCTCTAGGCCAGCCCCACCCACCAGGGGGCAGACATTAGAAGCAAGAGAACTAGGATCCAGCAGCGTGCGGACCAAGTCAGCAAACACAGGTCAGAACCTACCCTGGGACCAGCTGGTCCCCTGGCCCTTGGGTGACAAGAAGGGAGTGTATTGCTGGGACACATAGGACATCCCCTACAGAGGGCCACTTCTCCAAGGTTAAGAAACATAACTAACTTCCACATACATAAACATACAAATAGAGATTGAGACAAAGTGAGATGGCAGAAGAATATGTTTCAGATGAAGGAACAACATAAAACCCCAGAAGCACAACTAAGTGACACGGAGATAGGCAATCTACCCGAGAAAGAATTCAGAATAATGATTGCAAGGATGAGCCAAGAACTCAGGAAAAGAATGGATGCACAGAGTGGGAAGTTACAAGTTTGTTTGTTTGTTTGTTTTGCAGTACACGGGCCTCTCACTGCCGTGGCCTCCCCCCGGCACGGAGCATAGGCCCCGGACGTGCAGGCTCAGCGGCCACGGCCCACAGGCCCAGCCGCTCCGCGGCACGCGGGATCCTCCCGGACCGGGGCACGAACCCGCGCCCCCTTCATCAGCAGGCGGACTCCCAACCACTGCGCCACCAGGGAAGCCCAAGAGAAGTTACAAGTTTTTAATAAAGAGTTAGAAAATGTAAAGAGCAACCAAACAGAGTTGAAGAATACAATAACTGAAATGAAAAACACTAGAAGGAGTCAATAACAGAATAAATGAAACAGAAGAATGGATAAGTGAGCTGGAAGACACAGCAGTGGAAATCACTGCCACAGGGAAGGATAAAGAAAAAATAATGAAAAGAAATGAGGACAGTTTAAGTGACCTCTGGGACAGCATCAAACGCACCAACATTTGCATTACAGGGGTCCCAGAAGGAGAAGAGAGAGAGAAGGGGCCTGAGAAGACATTTGAAGTGATAAAAGCTGAAAACTTCCCTAACATGGGAAAGGAAACAGTCACCCAAGTCCAGGAAGAGAGTCTCAGGCATGCCAAGAAACAGTAATCAAATTGACAAAAATTAAAGACAAAGAAAAAATATTAAATTGACAAGAGACAAGCAACAAATAACATACAAAGGAATCCCCATAAGGTTATCAGCTGATTTTTCAGCAGAAACGTTGTCGGCCAGAAGGGAGTGGCACAAGAGAATTAATGTGATGAAAGGGAAAAACCTACAACCAAGAATACTCTACCCAGCAAGGCGCTCATTCAGATTTGACAGAGGAATCCAAAGCTGTACAGTCAAGCAAACACTAGAAGAATTTAGCACCACCAAAGCAGCTTTACAAGAAATGCTAAAGGAACTTCTCCAGGTGGAAAGGGAAATGCCACAACTAGAAACAAGAAAATTACAAAATGGGAAAGCTCACTGGTAATGGCAAACATACAGTAAAGGTAGGAAATCATCTACACACAAATATGATATCTAAGCCAGTAATCAGGAGGAGAGTACAAATGCAGGATATTTGAAAACATTTGGAATTAAGAGATCAGCGACTTAAAACAATTATGTACATATATATATTGACTACTATATCAAGACCTCATGGTAACTGCAAACAAAAAAATCTGTAGTAGATACACACACAGAAAAGATAAAGGAGTCCAAACACAACACTAAAGACAGTCATCAAGTCACAAGAGAACAAAAGAAGAAAGGAAGAAAAAAGACCTAAGACCTATGTATCAACATACATGTTGATAACTACCATATGTAAACGAATTAAATGTCGCAACCAAACGACACAGACTGGCTGAATGAATACAAAAACAAGATCTGTATATGAGCTGTCTACAAGAGATCCACTTCTCAGACCTAGAGACACATGCAAAGTGAAAGTGAGGGGAGGGAAAAAAGGTATTCCCAAATGGAAATCAAAAGAAAGCTGGAGGAGCAGTACTCACAGAAGACAAAATAGAGTTTAAAATAAATGCTGTTACAAGAAACAAAGAAGGACACTACACAGGGATCAAGGGATCAATCCAAGAAGAAGATATAACAATTGTAAATATATATGCACCCAACATAGGAGCACCTCAATACATAAGGCAAATACTAACAGCCATAAAAGGAGAAATCAACAGTAACAGTGGGGGACTTTTCATCAATGGACAGATCATCCAGACAGAAAGTCAATAAGGAAATACAGGCCTTTAAATGACACATTAGACTTGATGGACTTAATTGATATTTATAGAAGATTCCATCCAAAAGCATCAGAATACACTTTCTTCTCAAGTGCACATGGAACATTCTCCAGGACTGATCACATGTTGGGCCACAAAGCAAGCCTCGGTAAATTTAAGAAAAACTGAAATCATACCAAGCATCTTTTCCAAGCACAGCACTGTGAGATTAGAAATCAACTACATGAAAAAAACCTGCAAAAAACATAAACACATGGAGGCTAAACAAGATGCTACTAAATAACCGATGGATCACTGAAGAAATCAAAGAGGAAATAAAAAAAATACCTAGAGACAAGTGAAAGCAAAAACATTACATTCTAAACCCTATGGGACACAGCAAAAAGAATTTTAAGAGGGAAGTGTATAGTGATACGAGCTTATCTCAGGGAACAACAACAACAAAAAATCTCAAATAAACAACCTAACCTTACACCTAAAGCAACTAGAGAAGGAGGAACAAACAAAACCCAAAGTTAGTAGAAGGAAAGAAATCATAAAGAACAGAACAGAAATAGAGACTAAGAAAACAGTAGAAAAGATCAATGAACCTAAAAGCTGGTTCTTTGAAACGATAAACAAAATTGATAAACTTTTAGCCAGGCTCACCAAGAAAAAAAGAGGGCCCAAATTAATAAAATTAAAAATGAAAAAGGAGAAGTTACAATGAACACCACAGAGATACAGGGGATGAGACTAGTACGAGCAACTATACACCAATAAAATGGACAACCTAGAAGAAATAAACCAATTCTTAGGAAGGTACAATCTCCCAAGACTGAACCAGGAAGAAATGGAAAATATGAACAGACCAATTACCGGTACTGAAATTGAATCAGTGATTAAAAGACTCCCAACAAACAGAAGTCCAGTGCCAGATGGCTTTGCAGGCAAATTCTACCAAACATTTAGAGAAGAGTTAACACCTATCCTTCTGAAACTATTCCAAAGAACTGTAGAGGAAGGAACACTCCCAAACTCAATCTATGAGGCCCCCATCACCCTGATACCAAAATCAGACAAAGATACCACAAAAAGAGAAAATTACAGGCTAGTATCACTGATGAACAGAGACGCAAAAATCCTCAACAAAATACTAGCAAACTGACTCCAACAATACATTAAAAGGATCATACACCATAATCAAGTGGGATCTATCCCCGGGATGCAAGGGGCTTTTCAATATCCACAAATCAATAAGTGTGATACACCATATTAACAAACTGAATACAAACCATATGATCATCTCAATAGATGCAGAAAATGCTTTTGATAAAAATTCAACACCCATTTATGATAAAAACTCTCCAGAAAGTGGGCACAGAGGAAACATATCTCAAAATAATAAAGGCCATATATGACAAACCCACGGCTAACATCATACTCACTGGTGAAAAGCTAAAAGCATTTCCTCTAAGATCAGGAAGAAGACAAGGATGTCCACTCTCGCCATTTTTACTCAACAGAGTTTTGGAAGTCCTAGCCACAGCAATCAGAGAAGAAAAAGAAATAAAAGACTTCTTTTCCAAATTGGAAAAGAAGTAAAACTTACATTTGCAGATGACATGATACTGTACATAGAAAATCTTACAGATGCTACCAGAAAACTATTTACTAGACCTCATCAATGAATTTGGTAAAGTCTCAGGATATGAAATGAATACACAGAAATCTGTTGCATTTCTATATACTAACAACAAAATATCAGAAAGAGAAATTAAAGAAATAATCCCATTTAGCATCACAGCAAAGAGAATAAAATACCCTGGAATAAACCTACCTAAGGAGCCAAAAGACCTGTACATTGAAAACTGTTAAGATGCTGATGAAAGAAATTGAAGATGACACAAACAGACTGAAAGATATACTGTGTTCTTGGATTGGAAGGATCAATATTGTCAAAATGACTATACCACCTAAGGCAATCTATAGATTCTACGCAATCCCCATCAAATTACTGATGGCATTTTTCACAGAATTAGAACAAATACTTAAAAATTTTATGGACACACAAAAGACCCCGAATAGCCAAAACAATCTTGAGAAAGAAAAATGGAGTTGGAGGAATCAGGCTCGCTGACTTCAGACTATACTACAAAGCTACAGTCATCAAAACAGTATGGTACTGGTACAAAAAGAGAAATATAGATCAATGGAACAGGATAGAAAGCCTGGAAATAAGCCCACACACCTACAGTCAATTAATCTACAACAAAGGAGGCAAGAATATACAATGAAGAAAAGAGTCTTTTTAATAAGAGGTGCTGGGAAAACTGGACAGCTACATGTAAAAAAATGAAATTAGAACATTCTCTAATGCCATACACAAAAATAAACTCAAATGGATTAAAGACCTGAATGTACAACTGGATACTATAAAACTCCTAGAGGAAAACATAGGCAGAACACTCTCTGACATAAATTGCAGCAATTTTTTTTTTTTGATCTCTCTCCTAGAGTAATGGAAATAAAAACAAAAATAAACGGGGCCTCATCAAACTTAAAAGCTTTTGCATAGCACAGGAAGCCATATACAAAATGAAAAGACAACCTATAGAATGGGAGAAAATATTTGCAAACAATGCAACTGACAAGGGATTAATCTCCAAAATACACAAACAGTTCATACAACTCAACAACGAAAAATCAACCCAATCAAGAAATGGGTAAAAGATCTAAACAGACATTTTTCCAAAGAAGATACACAGGTGGCCAAAAGACATATGGAACCAAACTCAACATTGCTAATTATTAGACAAATGCAACAAAGCTACAATGAGGTACCGCTTCACACCAGTCAGAATGGCCATCATTAAAAACTCTACAAACGGGCTTCCCTGGTGGTGCAGTGGTTGAGAGTCCACCTGTCAATGCAGGGGACACAGGTTCAAGCTGTGGTCTGGGAGGATCCCACGTGCCGTGGAGCAACTAAGCCCGTGTGCCACAACTACTGAGCCTGTGCTCTAGAGCCCGCAAGCCACGACTACTGAACCCACATGCCACAACCACTGAACCCACATGCCACAACCACTGAATCCCACATGCCTAGAGCCCGTGCTCTGCAACAAGAGAAGCCACCGCAATGAGAAGCCTGCGCACCTCAACAAAGAGTAGCCTCTGCTTGCCTCAACTAGAGAAAGCCCACGCGCAGCAACGAAGACCCAACACAGCCAAAAATAAATTAAATAAATAAATTAAAAACAAACTCTACAAATAACAAATGGTGGAGAGGATGTAGAGAAAAGGGAACCCTCGTACATTGTTGGTGGGAATGTAAGTTGGTACAGCCACTATGGAAAACAGTATGGAGGTTCCTTAAAAAACTAAAAATAGAGCTACCACATGATCCTGCAATCTCACCCCTGGGCATATATCCGAAGAAAACTATAATTTGAAAAGATACATGCACTGCATTTTTCATAGCGGGACTATTTACAGTAGCTAAAACATGGAAGCAACCTAAATGTCCATTGACAGAGGAATGGATAAAGAAGATGTGGTATATTTATGTAATGGAATATTACTCAGCCATGAAAAAGAATGGAATAATGCCATTTGCAGCAACATGGATGGACTTAGAGATTATCAGACTACGTGAAGTAAGCCAGACAAAGACAAATATCATATGATATTGCTTATATGAGGAATCTAAAAAAAATGATACAAATGAACTTATATAAACAACAGATATAGACCCACAGACACAGAAAACAAACTTATGCTTACCAAAGGGGAAGTGGGGGGGAAAGGATAAATTAGAAGTTTGGGATTAACATATACACACTACTATATATAAATAAATAACCAACAAAGACCTACTGTAAAGCACAGGGAACTATACTCAATGTTTTGTAATAACCTATAAGGAAAAAGAATCTGAAAAAGAACAGATATATATCTATGTGTAACTGAATCACTTTCCTGTACACCTGAAACTAACACAACATTGTAAATCAACTATACTGCAATAAAAAAAATAACAAAAAAGTTATCAAACGAAATTCAGGAACGCATAGAAAAGATCATACCCCATGATCAAACTGAATTCATCACAGGGTCACAAGAATGGTTCAATACACAAATCAAACAATGTGACATACCACATCAACAAAAGAAAAGACAGAAATCACATGATCATCTCAAAAGATGCAGAAAAAGCATTTGATAAAATTCAGTATACATGGATAAAGAAGATGTGGCACATATATACAATGGAATATTACTCAGCCATAAAAAGAAACGAAATTGAGTTATTTGTAGTGAGGTGGATGGACCTAGGGTATGTCATACAGAGTGAAGTAAGTCAGAAAGAGAAAAACAAATACCGTATGCTAACACATATATATGGAATCTAAAAAAAAAAAAAAAAAGGTTCTGAAGAGCCTAGGGTCAGGACAGGAATAAAGATGCAGACGTAGAGAATGGACTTGAGGACACGGGGAGGGGGAAGGGTCAGCTGGGACGAAGTGAGAGAGTGGCATGGACATATATACACTACCAAATGTAAAATAGATAGCTAGTGGGAAGCAGCCGCATAGCACAGGGAGATCAGCACGGTGCTTTGTGGCCACCTTGAGGGGTGGGATAGGGAGGGTGGGAGGGAGATGCAAGAGAAAGGAGATGAGGGGATACATGTACATGTATAGCTGATTCACTTTGTTATAAAGCAGAAACTAACACACTACTGTAAAGCAATTATACTCCAATAAAGATGTTAAAAATATATATATATATGAAGAAAAGAACCCAAATACCTAAAAACTTAATGACATAAAAAAAAATTCAACATCCATTTATGATAAAAACTCTTACCAAAGTGGGTATAGAGGGAACATATCTTAACATAATAAAAGCTTTTCATGACAAACCCACAGCCAACATAATTCTCAATTGTGAAATGCTGAAAGCCTTCCTCCTCAAATCTGGAACAGGACAAAGATGCCCACTCTCACCGCTTCTATTCAACATAGTATTGCAAGTCCTATCCACCAGCAGTCAGACAAGTAAAAGAAATAAAAGGTATCCAAATTGGAAGAGAAGTAAAATTGTCATTGTATGCAGATGACATGATACTATATATAGAAAACCCTAAAATATCCACACAAAAACTATCAGAACTGATAAAATAATTCAGTCAAGTAGCAGAATACAAGATTAACATACAGAAATATGTTGCATTTCTTTACTTTACACTAACCATGAAATATCAGAAAGGGAGAGTAAAAAAAAAAAATCCCTTTAAAAATCACATCAACCCCGCCCCCCCCCCAAAAAAAAACCTTAGGAATAAACCTGACTAAAGAGGTGAAAGACTTATGTGCTGAGAATTATAAAAGACACTGATAAAAGAAACTGAAGACGATTCAAAGAAACAGAAAAATATCCCATGCTCTTGGATTGGAAGAATTAGTACTGTTAAAATGGCCATGCTAACCAAAGCCATCTACAGATTTAATGTGAACCCTATCAAGTTACTCATGACATTTTTCACAGAACTAGAACAAAGAATCCTAAAGTTTATATTGGAACCATAAAAGACCCAGAATTGCCAAAGCAATCCTGAGGAAAAAAGGACGAAGCAGGAGGCATAACCCTCCCAGACTTCAGACAATACTACAAAGCTACAGTAATCAAAATCATGGTATTGACACAAAAATAGACATATGGATCAATGGAACAGAATAGAGAGCCCAGAAATAAACCCACACACCTACGGTCAATTAATCTTTGACAAAGGAGGCAAGAATATACAATGGAGGAAAGACAGTCTATTCAGCAAGTGGTGTTGGGAAAGCTGGACAGCCTCATGTAAGTCAACGAAGTTAGAATACTCCCTCACACCATACACAAAAATAAACTGAAAATGGCTTAAAGACTTAAATATTAGACATGACACCATAAAACTCCTAGGAGAGAACATAGGCAAAACATTCTCTGACATAAATTGTACCAGTGTTTTCTTAGGTTAGTCTCCCAAGGCAACAGAAATAAAAAGCAAAAATAAACAAATGGGACCTAATTAAACTCAAAAGCTTTTGCACAGTAAAGAAAACCATGAACAAAATGAAAAGACAACCTACAGAGTGGGAGAAAATACTTGCCAATGATGTGACAGACAAGGGCTTAATTTCCAAAATATACAAACAGCTCATCCAACTCAATAAGAAAAAAACCAAACAACCCAATCAAAAAATGGGCAGAAGACCTAAATAGACATTTCTCCAAAGAAGGCATACAGATGGCCAATAGGCACATGGAATGATGCTCAACATTGCTAATTATTAGAGAAAATGGAAATCGAAGCTACAATGAGGTACCACCTCACACCGGTCAGAATGGCCATTATTAAAAACTCTACAAATAACAAATGCTGGAGAGGGTTTGGAGAAAAAGGAACCCTCCTACACTGCTGGTGGGAATGTAAATTGGTACAGCCACTATGGAAAACACTATGGAGCTTCCTTAAAAAACTAAAAATAGAGCTACCACATGATCCTGCATTCCCATTTCTAGACATATATCTGGAGAAAACCATAATTCGAAAAGGTACACGCACCTCAGTGTTCACAGCGGCACTGTTTACAATAGCCAAGACATGGAAGCAACCTAAGTGTATACTGACAGATGAATGGAGGAAGAAGATGTAGTATATATATATCATGAAATACTACTCAGCCATAAAAAAGAATGAAATAATGCCATTTGCAGCAGCATAGATGGACCTAGAGGTCATCACACTCAGTCAGAAAGAGATAGACGAAAACCATCTATCATTTATATGTGGAATATAAAATGTGACAGATGAACTTATTTACAAAACAGAAACAGACTCACAGACATAGAAAAGAAACTTACGGTCACCAAAGGGAAAGGGGGTGGGGAGGGATAAATGCGGAGTTTGGGATTAGCAGATACAAACTACTATATATAAAATAGATAAACAAGGTCCTACTGTATTGCACAAGGAACTGCATTCAGTATCCTATAATAAACCATAATGGAGGGCTTCCCTGGTGGCGCAGTGGTTGAGAGTCCGCCTGCCGATGCAGGGGACACGGGTTTGTGCCCCGGTCCGGGAAGATCCCGCATGCCGCGGAGCGGCTGGGCCCGTGAGCCATGGCCGCTGAGCCTGCGCATCCGGAGCCTGCGCTCCGCAGTGGGAGAGGCCACAACAGTGAGAGGCCCGCGTAACGCAAAAAAAAAAAATAATAATAAATAACCATAATGGAAAAGAATATGAAAAAGAATATGTATAGATGTGTATAACTGAATCACTTTGCCGTACACCAGAAACTAACACAACATTGTAAATCAACTATATACTTCAATTAAAAAAAAAAAACAATTAAGGGAGACTAAATAGACCAGGAAGTCAAATTAACTGTTCATTTAATATTCACATCAAAAAGATTTTACATGATACAGTCAATTTTCCTAGGCCTATGAAACAAAACTTTAGTTAAACAGAGGCAGTCCTGAAAGTTGAAATCAATTGTATTCTAAAATTTTTATATGAATTGTTTTGAAATCTGAATATATTTTTCCATAAAGCCATGTTAACGGGATTATTAGATTCCCATGTCAGCTCACAAAAGATTCATAATGAATTTGAAAAAGTAAGTTTTCTTTCAGTGAGCAATGTCCAAAGCACCTTCACCAGTATCCTGAGTTCCTTCTCACAACAATCCTGGAACATATACGGGACAGACATTATGATCTATCTTCGTGTTACAGCTGAGAAAACCGAGGGACTACAGAGGGTCGAGTGTTATATCAGAGAAAGAACTGGGGAAGAGTTCACCACATGTGGACTGGCCCCTGGCACTGGTTTGCTCTAAATGATCCCCATGACTGTCAGAAGCTGTGGGTGAAGAACCAGGGGTGTAGTGCATTCTTTCTAAGTATCAGTCACCTGGGGCACTTGTTAAAAGCACATTCCCTTTCTGACTTACTTCACTCTGTATGACAGACTCTAGGTCCATCCACCAACTACAAATAACTCAATTTCGTTTCTGTTTATGGCTGAGTAATATTCCATTGTATATATGTGCCACATCTTCTTTATCCATTCATCTGTCGATGGACACTTAGGCTGCTTCCATGCCCTGGCTCTTGTAAATAGAGCTGCAATGAACATTGTGGTACATGACTCTTTTTGAATTATGGTTTTCTCAGGGTATATGCCCAGTAGTGGGATTGCTGGGTCGTATGGTAGTTCTGTTTGTAGCTTTTTAAGGAACCTCCATACTGTTCTCCATAGTGGCTGTATCAATTTACAAATACTGTATGCTAACACATATATATGGAATCTAAGGGAAAAAAAAAGAAAGGTCATGAAGAACCTAGGAGTAAGACGGGAATAAAGACACAGACCTACTAGAGCATGGACTTGAGGATATGGGGAGGGGCAAGGGTAAGCTGTGACAAAGTGAGAGAGTGGCATGGACATATATACACTACCAAACGTAAAATAGATAGCTAGTCGGAAGCAGCCGCATAGCACAGGGAGATCAACTAGGTGGTTTGTGATCACCTAGAGGGGTGGGATAGGGAGGGTGGGAGGGAGGGAGACGCAAGAGGGAGAGATATGGGGGCATATGTATATGTATAACTGATTCACTTTGTTATAAAGCAGAAACGAACACACCATTGTAAAGCAATTATACTCCAATAAAGATGTTAAGAAAAAAAAGAAAGAAGGAAAAAATGGAGAAAAGGAGGGGGGGGGGGGAGGGAGGAAGAAACCTTTTAAATTCCCCAGCCCAGCAATAACACGGGCAGGTTCAACTCTAAGCTTTTTCTAAATGTATCTGCATATTGACCACTGGGTAGCCTGCTGTTTTCCTCAACAATTGTCCTCCGTAAGGCTCTCTACATAAACCAATATGTATGTAAATATCGTGTGTGTTGGCAGTAAAGTGTTCCATGTTAAGAATACACCACAATTTGTATTTAACCGATAAAAAAAAAAAAAAAAAAAAAAAAAGCACATTCCCTAGCCTCTTCTCTGGAGTCTCTAATTCCGCCCAGTGTGGGGTGTACCCAGATTATTGTTAATAATTGCCCCGGGTCAGGCATATTTGGGTTTACATTGAGGATTTAAATCAGATACCCCTGAATTTGCATCTGGGCTAGGCCTCGAGCGTCTGACCTTGGGCAAGTCATTTAATAGCTGTAATTCTCAGTTTCTTCATGTGTATAATAGAAATAAAAACATCTCTTTCAGCGTAATTGTGAGGATTGTTTGTAAAATGTAACGCAGGGCCTGGCGCTAATACAATTTCTCTGTATACGTCTTAGGCGATGCTGATCGAATACTACACACCAACAATCAAACCTTTTGCGGTAGATGGGTCAAGCCCTGTGTTCATAAGCCAAAGAGAGCAAGTACAGAGAAGTGTGTGGTCAAACCCAGTTTTTAGTTGGTCCAGAGGCAGTTTTCCTTAAGCTTTATGAAGTCAAGGTGTTCTCTTAACAAGCTCCCTTTTTTCTTTTGGAGGACGGTACAGGTCATCTACAGTACGTTCCAGTCCCCAGTCAAATTCAAGTGATACCCCTGGGATGAGCAGTCTTTTTCCAGATCAAGCAGAGGCCACAGAGAAACTGACAGATGGAAGGAACAGCCATCCCACCACACACTTGTTTCCAGCAGAGCTATCACTTTTTTTTGGAAAAGTGGCGAAGAAGCCTCGTACTGTTCGTTAGGAAGGGGAGAAAAAGCTGAATTCTCGAGGGGAAAATAAAGATCTGATTTAAAGCTAATGGCTTTGTAGGAGGCCAGCTGGGGTTAGGTCAGGCCATCCCACCTAGCAGTCCTGCAGCTGACTGTAAAAAGTGTAACATCTCACAACCACTGCAAGACTTTTCCTTGCCAGACTCTTCTTAACACTCTTTCTTTAATTCTCACCATGCTCTTCTAAGAGAGGGGATAATTTACAAATGAGGAAACTGAGGTCCAGAGTGATTAGGTAACCCAGGCAGTAAGTGTGGAGCTGAGGTGCAGATCCAGGCTCCCTGGCTATGTGCTTTGACACCGATGTCAGTACCCAAATGGGTTGGGGATTGTGGAGTGGGAATTAGAAATAATCCATTTGGTCATTGCCTCTGTGCTCATGGGTGGGGACCATGGGGGAGGTGTCCCTGTACAGGAGGGCAGAGCTCCTCTGTGATGAATACTGCTTTAGAGTGATATCAACATCAACAGCAAAAAAAACCCCTGAAAGTTCCCAGCTCAACCAGCCTATACAGTCATATGCTAATAGTTGGGCATCCCCTCCTGAACCATTCACCAAAAATTTGCAAGCAAATCGTGCGGAATCTTGGCTCGCCTGTACTGAAAAGTAGCAACATCTTGTTTTCCATCGTGGCTTTTGACCTGAGCCTAGACTTCAACCACAAAGGAAGCAGAAGAAGGCATGCAGCAGGAAATAGGTAGGCACCACTTCCTGAGTCCTCGCTGTGGGCCAGGCACAGCGTACATGCTTTAAGTGTATTATCTCATCAAAAAGTTCATTAAACAAGCAAATAAACCTTTCACTTGCTGGAAGAAAGAAATGTAGAGGCAAAAGATCAGACTCCAGTCATGGAATGACCAGTAACCAGCTTCACCATCTTGCCTAAGTCACTTAATCTCTTTGGGTATTTTCTCATTTGCAAGACAAGGGAATTGGAAAGAAGCTCATCAGATGCTCTAAGGACTTGGATTTGAGTGCTGGCCCTACCATGTATTAGCACCGGTCTTCGGGCAAGCCATTTAAAATTCATCTGTCCACTAGGTTGTGGCAAAGATCTCAAACTGAGAGAATGTAATAGGTCTTTTGTGCACTTTCAAGCACAAAACAAACGGCAGCCAACACTTAGTAGCGCTTACTGTGTGCCAGATACGGCTGTGAATGCTCTTCATATATTAAGTCATTTAACACACATTATAGCCCATAAAAAAACCTGTTTTATAGACAGTGAAACTAAGGTTACAGAGACGTTAAATAAGTTGTCCAAGGTCACACAGCTAAGAAGTAGTGAAACTAGGATTTGAAATTCTCATAATTACTTAGTTTGAATAACCAATTAGCCAGAAATGAGCATAATGAAAATTGGTGTCCTCAGAAGTAGTGAACTCTCAGTTGCTGTTGGTAGTACAAGGTAACAGCCTGATTCTGCCATGAAGATGTAAATAATGTGGACAGGGATGTGTCACAATTACGGAGCAGTCACCCTCCAATGAAATCCCATCTAAAATATCCATTTAAAAAAAAAATAACAAGCTTCTGTACAGCAAAGGAAACCATCCACAAAGTGAAAAGACAACCTACCGAATCTGAGAAAATATTTGCAAAGCATATGTCTGATAAAGGGTTAATATTCAAATTATATAAAGAACTCATAAGCTCAATAGCAAAAATACAAATAATCCAATCAAAAAATGGGCAGAGGATCTGAATAGACATTTTCCAAAGAAGACATACTGATGGCCGATAGGTACATGAAAAGGTGCCTAACATCACTGATCATCAGGGAAATGCCAACAAAACCACAATGAGATATTATTGTAAATAATCTAGAGATGATTTAAAGTATAGGGAGGATGTATAGGGTATATGCAAATACCAAGTCATTTTATATAAAGGACTTGAGCATCTATGGATTTTGGTAGTCACAGGGGTTCCTGGAACCAATCCCCTGCAGATACCAAGGGACAACTCTATTCGGGAACCAATAAAAGGAGCCTGATGAAAAAAAAAAATCCATTTAATAAGGTGCTCAGCTAAATTCTAGAGCATTTCCCTAAAGACGTTTATATCTCATGTGAGAAGAAAAATGAAGGAGAAACTGCTTTCATGTTAGTCTGATGGTTTCTAAACCTTTTCCCTACCCTGACGAAATAACCTATACGACATGTGACATTTTGGGATCTCCAAGACAAAGTCGAGAGAAAATTCAGTTTGTCCTTCTGTTTTACCCTATGGCCAAAGAATTTTTACTTGACAAATATCTTCATTTACTTTAATTCTGTTTCCTTCTCTTCCTTATAAAAATGTGTCAGCTCTTGTGATACTGCCTTCACAATATCCTTTCTCTTCCTACCAATCATTTCAAGACCACTGGTCTTGAGACCTGAAATCGTCATGGAGTCCTCACATAAACAAAGCATCTGGCACTCACTGGCTGAACTCAGAGTGAGAGGTATCCGTTTCCCCACCAGGTGTGCAGGATTCCCTTCCCCATATCCCTTCTGAGGTCAGGGATCCTCTCTAAGCTCCTGTTTGTCATAGATGGAACACCGCGGTCCAGGGAAGGGCTGCTGCTGGCCCAGCTGGTGAGTGGAGGGGCTAGAACTCAGTGCAGGGTTTCTGATGCTGATCCAGCCCTGCCTTCGCAGCACTGGATTCACTCTCTCACAAGGATACTATTAGGCGAATCAGATACACGTGGCTAAGAGAGTCCCGTGTGGCATTACGATATAGATCAGAAAGGTGCCGTGACTATGAAATCTCATTTTCCCATATACCACGTAGTGGTGCTGTAGAAACTAGGGAGGACTCTCACAAACACGATGCTTTTATTACCCTCTTACCCAGCTGGCTTTTATTCTAAGAAACTGGGGGTCTGTGTCCTTTTAGTCTTTGATGTTGTCAGTGGATCCCTCCACTCCTATTTTGTTTAAAATTTTCTAACATTTATTCTTTTAGAAAGGATTGATTTGCTCTAATTGAAAAGGAAAGATGAGAAGGAAATAAAGGCTCCGTGTAACCAAGGGGCTTGTGTGGTGGCAATACCACAGAGGTAGTTTGAAATTTGACTTATTTTCTGATTTGCTGACTCTAGCTCAAGCCCATTGCCTCCTTGCCGGGCCGCTGAGCACGTGTATAAATTGACGTGGGCCGGCATAAATCAATTGTTCTGCGGGTGGTCGGCTCCATGCCCCGTATCAGTCAGGCAAGGCAGGCAAGTGGAGAGCGAGCGGTTCCTGTTTGGGGGACTGAAAAGACACCGACATAGGCTTTGTCAAGGCTGGAGAGTCAGAGAAGCCAACTGCAAAGCCAGATTTCCTTCCATAGGATAAACTGACGGTTAGCCTTTAGCGCACATTTAAATCTTGTTCATCCTCATATCCCGGGGCAGATCACACAGACACCTTGCAACAGACATCTGCAGAGAGAGATACAGAACGTAGGTGGGGAGGGAGGAAGGACACAGAGGAAGAGGTATGAGAGGAAACAGGAAAGAAGATAAACAGAAGTGAGGACTTAGGAAAAGAGAAGGAAAGGACTGGAAGGAAGAGGAGCAGGGAGGAAGGCAAGGAGGTACGAGGAAAAGAACAGGGAAGAAGGAAGAAGATAAACAGAAGGAAAGAATTAGAAGGAGCAAAGGAAGGCTCTGGATGGAAGATGAGGGAAGGAAGGAAGGAGAGAAAGAGGAGAAAGGGGAGACATGCAGCAAGGACAGCTGAAGTGCCCCAGAGGAAACCAGGAGCACGAACACGGACTCAAGGGCACCGCCTGGTGGTCATGACCCTTATGTACTTCGCCCTTCTCCAACTCCTATTTCACTCAGTATCTATCTGCCTGCCAAATCTAGCACTTCATTAGTTGACATCTGATTCTCAAGTTAGTTCATAAATATACCATTTCCTCATTTAGACTATAAGCTTTTTTTTTTTTTTTTTTTTTTTTGCGGTACGCGGGCCTCTCACTGTTGCGGCCTCTCCCGTTGCGGAGCACAGGCTCCGGAAGCGCAGGCTCAGCGGCCATGGCTGGGGCACGAACCCGTGTCCCCTGCATCGGCAGGCGGACTCTCAACCACTGTGCCACCAGGGAAGCCCCTAGACTACAAGCTTTTTGAGAGCAGGGTCTTTTCTTAGATTTCTTTTGTGCCCTGGCCACTCCCCGTTCTGTTCTGCCTAGTCCCTAGACAGTGCTGGGTTTGTGAAAAGCAGTGACTTAGCCGACCAGTCACTGGGTCCCTGGTGACCTTGTCAATTTCTCTTGCTGTGAAAGAGCAGCTTCCTTTCCACTTTTCCCGCAGTCAGATGGAAGTCTCGTTACCTCCGAAGTTTCATATGCCTTATGCTTTCCAGAGGTGCTGTGATGTCTAGAAAACACATTCACGATAGCCTGTCTAAGCAACAGAAAACTCACTCACTCATTAACATACTGTGACAGGTGGCTATTTAGGAGAACACCAGAATATACACACTATTAAAGATTATTCAGGTGGGCCATCTTACAAACACTACTTGGAACATTTTCTCCAACCTTACTGCCTAGCTAGCTGTCATCTGGGAAAGAATGCCCTTCAATTAAGGCTGATTTGAACCTCCTTGGAACTGACAAGATAGTCTGTGTTTCAGAGGTATGCTTCTAGTATACAAATGCAAATGGTTTGCCCCTTTGGTGGGAAATGAACACTTCACGAGCGCCCAAGCCTGTTACCAGACACGGTGTCATGCCAAAAATGGCAACTCTTTCTAAAAAAACTCCAGTCTCTGTGGCCACATTACATTGAGTCTGGTTTCAGAATCAAATCTTCCACTTCGTGGGTTTTGGGAAGAGGCTGCCGGGGTGCAGAGGCGGGAGCCAGACACACTCGGAGAACTGGGTCTTAATCTCTTAGACAACACATAAATTGGGGGGAGAGCAGAGGACTCCCTCCTCTTGCCTGTAAGACTGAAAATGCTCATCCACTGCTGTTCAAACGTGACTTCCTTGCTTCCCTGCTTCCTTCCTAGGAGCAGTGAGTGACCTTGAACGGCTCTGGGCTGATGTGAGAGGTTCTAGATACTGATCAGAAACCATTTTCAAGACAGTGTTGCCTGTGTGGAAGAGCTTACCTGCCCGTGCCCAAGGCATGAGTATTTTTTTTTGTTTTTTTTTGCAGTATGCGGGCCTCTCACTGCTGCGGCCTCTCCCGTTGCGTGGCACAGGCTCCGGACGCGCAGGCTCAGCGGCCATGGCTCACGGGCCCAGCCGCTCCGCGGCACGCGGGATCCTCCCGGACCGGGGCACAAACCCGTGTCCCCTGCATCAGCAGGCGGACTCTCAACCACTGCGCCACCAGGGAAGACCCCCCACCAAGGCATGAGTTTTGACTCAGCAAAGCTTCAAGAAGCCATCTCCTCTGACCACCACGGCCCTGCCTCCCTCTGAATGCAACTTTCTGACTTGGTCACATATTTTTGATACAAGAAAGCTGAGCGAATGAGAGTGGTTTAGAAGAGGCAGAGGAGACAAAGTAATATGCAAATATCGTTCTCAAGAGCAGAAATCGTATGTAACTGGAAAATGGCCTGTTTGGGGATACACAGTTTTAGGGACCCAAGTGCAATTTACATGCCCAGACTAATTTAAATCAGTTCCTGTCTCCCCTTCCATTTCTGATCATTCATATACCCAGCTGTGGCCTTTGGGGAAATCCTAAGAAAAACGGCTCTGTTACAGGCTGGACGGAGCCTGCTTTCCTTCTTCCCGTCCGCACAGGGGAAGGCAGAATCTAAATGTTATCTTAACAAAAGTCGTGGTAATAGCGATGCTGTCTGATCTCAAGGAAACTGTGTTGTGCTAAGTGGAATTTTTAAAAATTCTCTTTCACCAGAGTCAGCAAACCTCCTGTGTTGCGAAGGCCAGGCCGAGTCCCCTGCTTTAATGCAGCATCCCCCTGACACCCGGTTCGTTTCTGATTAACCAGAGCAGGTGCCCCAGGCCGCTGTGCAGGAGAACCTCAGCGTCGGGGTCTGGCAGCAGCTCCAGGATTATGAGCCTTCTGGCAGTCGGTGCAGGTACAAGGCCCTGGTGGATACTTAGAGGGCAAACCTCTCATTATTTTGTTTTCTGCTTAAAGCCCCAAGGATATGGAACTCCAGGATACAGCAGTAATTTGCTCTCTGGATTAAAAAGTCTAAGTATCCTCTCAGCCTCACTGGGATAGAAAGAATATCCGGTCCAATCCCTGGCACCCAGGAGTTTTAGTCAGAACACTTTTTGACATATTTTCGGGCGTGCGGGAAGAATTTGACAGCTCCACTGAGCATTCTGTCCAGGAGGTGAAGGGCTGTCTGGGAGAGACCGAGACCCTGTATATTTCCTCTGTGAGGGAAATACCTTCTTTATTATCTTCTAAAATAAAGGTATCAGTCTGAGATGAAACGGAATTCCCTTTGACCGAATCCCTTCCGGAAAGGCCCATCAACTAAGGACCAGAGACCAGGTGTGTGAATTCTCTCCTTACTGAGGGAGACCACACAGATCTCACCCGAGCGAGTGAGGGATGGACACCGTCCTGCGGGGAAGAATAGAACAAGAGCTCCTACCCATCAAATAATCAATTATACCTGGACGTGTACGCGCGCACACACACGTACGCAACTCACACGTGCACACGCCTGTCACAGACCTACAGATCATCAACCTGCACTGATGGGCCAGAGGAGACAGGAGCCCTACAATTCTTAGATGAATGATGAGTGGATTCCTTGGCCATTTCAGCTCATACTGAAACAACCACTACTTCTTCACAAAGGCTTCCCACTTGGGATTTCCAGAAAGGGGAGGAAAGAAATGACAACAATACAAGGGAAGGGTGGATAACAGCAACAATAGGAATCATGTCTTGAGGGCTTACTCTATGCCAAGCACAGTGGTGCAAGTGGCCTTTCATTTAATCCTCCGGGCAAAGGTAGTGCTGATATTATGAAGAATGGTATTGGAGAAGGAAAAACGAAGTAGGTCTTCAAGGCTTTCTTTCAACAAAGTAACATCGTATCACTCCTCCTCATTTCATCTGAGTTCAAAGGAGTGTTTTCTGTCACCCTCCCCTCCCCCCGTGGAAGTGAGGGGAGGCCACAGGGAAGGCAATGACGTGATTCCGAACGTCAAGACTCTTCCAGTCTCCTCCTTTCATCTCACTCTGTATGGTCTGCCCTGTCACCAGCTGCGGGAGAATAGGAGGGCATGGATCTCTATGCCTGAAAAACACGTTTTGTTCCAGATGACTTCTCTCAAAGCTGAAGTATAAGACCCACTAGAAAGGTCAAGTGCAAGCAATCCCACTACTGGGCATATACCCTGAGAAAACCATAATTCACAAAGAGTCATGTACCAAAATGTTCACTGCAGCTCTATTTACAATAGCCCAGAGATGGAAACAACCTAAGTGTCCATCAACAGACGAATGGATAAAAAAGACGTGGCACATATATACATTCCACATATGGAATATCACTCAGCCATAAAAAGAAACGACATTGAGCTATTTCTAATGAGGTGGATAGACCTAGAGTCTGTCATACAGAGTGAAGTAAGTCAGAAAGAGAGAGACAAATACCGTATGCTAACACATGTATATGGAATTTAAGAAAAAAAAATGTCATGAAGAACCTAGGGGTAAGACAGGAATAAAGACACAGACCTCCTAGAGCATGGACTTGAGGATATGGTGGGGGGAAGGGTAAGCTGTGACAAAGCGAGAGAGAGGCATGGACATATATACACTACCAAACGTAAGGTAGATAGCTAGTGGGAAGCAGCCGCATAGCACAGGGAGATCAGCTCGGTGCTCTGTGACCACCTGGAGGGGTGGGATAGGGAGGGTGGGAGGGAGGCAGACGCAACAGGGAAGAGATATGGGAACATATGTATATGTATAACTGATTCACTTTGTTATAAAGCAGAAACTAACACACCACTGTAAAGCAATTATACTCCAATAAAGATGTAAAAAAAAAAAAAGAAAGAAAAAGAAAGGTCAGGCGGTTGTGGGATTGTGAATTGGTAAGATCATCTGAATCAAAATTAGATGACAGTGTAGCAGTGTAATCGATACTGACCACTGAAGATTCAGAATGACTGTATGTGTGTGTATTCAGGTCAGCGAGCTGTGGGCCCGGTCCTGCACATCCCAGGCGCTTTGCTGTGCTCTATGGAAGAGCTTCTTACTTCCATTTTCCTTCTCAGCAGGACACTTAGCAAACTGCCCAGTGACAGGCCTAGCATCTCTGTCCCCTTCCAGGGCTCCCCAAGGCAGTACTGGTGAACGCCATCACTTGATTTTCACAGAGGCCTCTCTCACTATTCACTGGAATTTGATACACAAATTGAGCTCTTTCTGTCCCTTCTCTTTCGGCGCACAAACACCCCAATGGGCTAGGAGGGCAGCTGGTCTGCAGAGGAGGAAAACTAGCCTCACGGAAATGAGGAGTGATGTCCTGACCCTGGGTATGACCCTCGAGGGGCATAACTGAGAGGAACTTTTGTAGTCTTTTTTTTTTTTTTTTTTCCAAAAAACCACCATTAATACAGTTTTCTTGAGAGTCATATCAGAGTTTTATGTTATTTGAGGTGATTTTTCCTCTGTTGTGTGGAGCCCTTAACATAGAATCCTGTGAGAACATGGTCTAAGGATAATGCCCCATCAGTCACCCTGACATGATTTCTCCGTTGTCGTGGGAACTTTCAGGCCAACCTGCACTTTTAAATCCCTCATATGCTTTTCAAAATAATTTGGCATGTGCTGAAAGTAACTGTTATTTTCGATAACTGCTTTTCTTTCTACAAAGACAAAAGCAAGTGAAAAGAAGACAACTCTCTACCAGAAACTGAGTCCTTGTGAAGAAGTACAGATAAACCTCCTATACGCTATGATATCCCTAACGCAGCTCACGCAGCTTCGACCTGCAGCCAGCAGTCAACATGCTACATTTCAGCAACGCAAGTTGAGAAAAAGGCTTTACCTTGGAGTCCAGCTGCTGCATGTATGACCAGAGGTATTCTATGTTGGCTCCAAAAGGGTGGACGTGAAGAAACGTTGATATGATGCCTGCATTAAAAAGACAAACACCGGACATTACTAAGAGGCAAATAAAAGGCTCAGGCGAATAATGCCATCTGACCCCAGTGACGGTTTTGTCAGGCTGAGTCGCGGTCTTGCCATTTCTAACGGCTCTCGGCAAGCATTCAATAACTGCACATTTTGAAGACGGTAACGGTAACACGGCCAACAGAACACTGTCTCCCGGAACGACAGTAGTTGGAAAAGCGAGACTCTAAGAAAACACATGGATGAATGAAGGTATTTCTAAACAAAGGCTCCTGGAAGCCTTTCAACGACCAATTTTATGCTTGATTTGCCAATATAAACTTGTAGTTATTGGAAGGATAAAATGATCCCTTTTCTTTCCCTCACTAGACTGCAGTAGGAAAACGGCTCCTACAGCTGTGTCAGATTCCCCTGATAATTACAGCTGCTGGTTACAAAGAGGATTTAATCCATATTTCCCCTCACTGCCACTGAGGCAGGCACAAATCCTCTGCTGTCTCCCCCTGGATCTCGCTGTTGTTTTGAGGGAGCTAGCCTGCTCTCTCCTTCTCGCTGCTGTAATTTACAAGATCATTTTAAAAGGCCCAGGAACGGACGGTTTGGCTGGAGTCTGATTATAAATCAGAGGGCTTTTCCATCGTGAAATTCAACTGTCAACACCGCACGGACAGATGGAAAGCTGAACGGTAGCGTCGAGGCTGACGTAAAAGCATTACCCTCCTACCCTCCCTGCTCTTACAACCAGAATCAAAATGGTGAAAATGGGGACGTCAGCTCCATAGGCTGTATGCTTCTATCTGTCAAGAAACTGGGTTCAGACGGACACTTTTGGCTTCTCTCTGAAACAGGCTTTGAGATGAATCGAATTTGAGGATAAGGTCTCAACGTTCTGTTTATTGTGATGCTTTGGTGCTCGAAAGCCGAAGGTCAGAGGCTTCAGACCCACAGGGCAAGCACATCGTTCCGCGCTAAGTCACGCTATGAATTGCAGGTGGCCTTGGATTGACCTGGGATAGGGTCTCATGGCCCCCCGATCTCCTGTGTGATGCTTGCGATGCTCTGGATGAGTGTCGGTTTTTAAAGAAAAGTTCTCCGTTTATCCTTAGGCTGAGAGCAGAGACCCAAAGAGTCTACACAAGTACTTTCGAGACCTATCCTCAGAACGCTGCTTTTATGTGGGTTTTCTTGGTGGACAGTGAAATGAGGAACACAGAGACGATTAGTTAACATTTCTCCATAAAGCTAAAACCTCAGTCTTCAGAGACTGACCTTTTCCCTGAAATATAAGGAACTACTGTTTGATTCTGAGATTATGTTCTTCGTTTTTTGTTAAAATGTCCTTCTCTTATGGAATAATGGTGATGACAGAAGGTAACGATGGTAGTTTTAATCTCTTTAAGTGGCCAATAGCCATTTTTAATATACGTAAGTGGGATTGTTTTGTCCCCTCTCCTACCACTTTGATAATTTATGTTTTAACTGTATAGACCTGGCAACTACTTCCCTGTGTCTGAAATTCTCAAATCTCGTGAGGCGGCACTCTAAGTAAGTGCGTTACCAATAAGAGTTAAAGTATAGAATCCCATGAATGATTTACTTAGAAAATAAATTAGAATAGAAGTATTTAAAAAAATAACATTTTCATTTGCATTCCTTAAGTGGGAGAGAGGGGGCAGAATTCTTATGGGGAATTGATTTTTTTTTTTTTTTTTTTTTTTGGCCTCGCCATGCTGCGTGGCTTGTGGGATCTTAGTTCCCCGACCAGGGATTGCACCTGGGCCCTCAGGAGTGAAAGCACCGAGTCCTAACCGCTGGACTGTCAGGGAATTCCCAAGGGGAACTGCTTCTATTTCAGGATGGTGAGTGGGGCTTTCCCTGCTGTCCCAGGCTGAGGACAAGTGGTGCTATGTCTACTGCTTTCCACAGAGAGCCTCCAACGAACGGTAGGCAGACCCCTGCCCCCTATAAGGAGGAAAGGAGGATGGGGAAGGGAGGAGCAGTCAGTGCTGGCTGGCTTTTGAGAAGGCAAGGGTGTTCCCAGTGAGAAGCTTTTCTCTTCTCTTAAATGCGATGCTCCCAGGGAGCGCCTCAAGAGAGCGGCTTGTAGAGACTGGGGATGGGGGGGGGCCCTGCGAGGCGGCGAAGCCCATTCCTTTCCTTGGCTGGACTTCCGCTTAGGCCGCAGACTGACTAATCTGGCTTTGTGCCAGCCGAGCACAGGGGAGGCGGTGGGGTGCTGTAGCCTTGGGTGACATGAATGTGTGAGTTTCCCATGGGACAAGGGGGTATCTCAGAAGGTAGACGGGCTTGAGCAGCCTTTCAAGTATCCCAGGGCCCCAGCAAATAGAGAAGAACATTTTTTATGTTAATATCCCTACAGGACAAAGAATCATCAACATCTCCTGGATAACCTGCAGCCTCTCCTATAAATGCCCCTGGGAGTGTGACATGAAGTCAGTTAAATGCCTCCAATAGAATGAATAGGATGGTTCAGAAGAGGATGGGGGTGGGGGCTATGGGGGAGTGGCTGACAACTCTTTTTTTTTTTTTGCCGTAGGTGGGCCTCTCACTCTTGTGGCCTCTCCCGTTGCGGAGCACAGGCTCCGGACGCGCAGGCTCAGCGGCCATGGCTCACGGGCCCAGCCGCTCCGCGGCATGTGGGATCTTCCCGGACCGGGGCACGAGCCCGTGTGCCCTGCATCGGCAGGCGGACTCTCAACCACTGCGCCACCAGGGAAGCCCAGACAACTCTTGACCTAAGAAGATGAAGGAGGAAATTCAGGGATACCAGAAGTGGGAGGACCTGGGGTGGCCGCTTTTCTTGCCTCTGTGATGACGGCCTCCCTCACTGTTTACTGTCCCACAGCCCTAATCTTGGGTCTGTAACCCCAAGGAACTCTGCCCTTAGACAGTATTCGTGTGTTCTGGAATAGCAGAATAGTAGCAGGAATATAGTATACAGTTACAATACATGAACTTATCCTCTCGAACTGAGAATGGCCAGTGTACTTCTTTAAAATTTCTACTCTTCTATTATTGACAAATCAGGAGAAATAAGAACCTTAAAAATTGCTACCAGTACTAACCAAGGATGTAGTACTCTTTCAAATACCAGGTAACTTTGAGGAATTATTCATCAGTGATTCCTGCCCTTAACTCATCCTGTTATGAATTCAGGACAGAGTAACTTGGATATTTTGGGCATGGAAACTTTTTATTGAAACTATTTTGCTCATAAAGCTAAGGGGAAAATGCACATGTGATTTCTATATATCTTTCTAAAATCAGATTAGAAATCCTAATCCGGACGTGAGTATTTTTCCCTAGGAGAGTGTTTAGAACCATCTTGGTGGTAGCTGATATTAACAAGCCATTAGCTTTTCCTTATAAAAGTTGAGCAGTTGCCACTAAAGACGTGTGGGGTCAAAGCAGGTAGTTAAATAAAGGTTTTCCAAGGTTTTCCTCTGGATGGCAACCAAGTTCTTCAGTATCGCTAGAGATGCAGTGGAAATGGGAACACCCTTAGTCATCATCCCCCAAGTACTGCACCCCTCCTTCCCCCCTTGATCCTGCCCATGCCAGTGGCATCACAGAAGCATCAGTCACGGCGTCTGAGAAAATGTAGTTTCTAGGCCCTGGCTCTGGATCAGATTCACTTCGGGGAAGCTTCCTAAACAATCAAACTAAAGTCTCTTAAAGCTCCTTTAAAGGAACTGGGATATTTCCTGAGAATGGGGGGGGGAAAAAAAAAAAAAAGGATAGTTGTAACTCAAAATCCAATGAAAAATGCTACCAACCCAGAATTGGAAACTATTTATGGTTCTCTGGAAGACCGTAAACACTGTAAAGGCTGGGTAAAAGGAGCACTAGGAACTGAGGGTGGAGAGCTCAGCCATTACTGAACTGGTGGGTCTCCAAAGGGATGACTCGAGAATTGGTCTTGGCCGGTTCCATGGAGAAGCGAGGTCTCCACATTGAAGAATGGGCTTCCCAACAGTGGAAAATACAACTGTAAGTAGCTAATTTAAGAAAATAAAGAAGGAATAGAGGAGGCTGTCAGTACTCTTGAGTTTCCTGTACAGTTCAGGGCCTGAAACACTACTTTAGAAAGATACACAAACCAGCTCCAGACAACATGTGGCAAATCCCTCATTAGGAAGAGGCCCATTTAAACAAGCACATAAAGGCATTCTGAGCTTTTCCCACCAACATCATCTAGTTTATTCTCATGTTTAGATGTCACCGAGACCAAGGGAGTGACATTTCAATTAACCAAGTAGTGCTAGATTTTTACTGGTTCATTTCCTTAGCAGCAATTAGATGCCAAGGTTCTAGGGACACAGCATTGCCCAGACTGACAAGGTTCCTGCTCTTGGAGAACTTACATTCTAGGTAAGCAACACAGACGATAAATGCGAAGATGAAAAAAGGAGATATTTTCAGAGAGTGGTGGGCATATTGCAGAAAACAAAACAGGTAATAAGACAGGAGCGGGGAGTATCCTCAAGCTTGGTGGAGGGCTGCTTTATAGGAGGTCAAGGAAGGCGAATTTGTCCGTGTGTCAGATGAAGAGGGGTCAGCCACAGAGAGCCTGGGGGAAGGTGACTCAGGTATAGGCACCAGCGAGTGCAAAGGACCTGAGGTGGAAATGGGGTGGCAGGAACAAACTTGGTTTCAGAGTGGTGCAGCATGTGTTTAGAGGTAGGTGGGGAGCCAGATCACGTAGGGCCCCAGTGTAAGGGGGCTGGATTAAGCTCTAAACATAGCAGGAAACCAATGGGAGGGTTCTAAGCAGGGGCATGATAGGAGCTGAATTATGTTTTCAGATTTTCATTCAAGCTGCTGTATGGTGAATAGACAAAAGGGAAACTGGGAAACCAATCAGAAGTGTTTGCAACAACCAATGGATCACTGAAGAAATCAAAGAGGAAATAAAAATACACCTAGAGACAAATGACAACAAAAACACCACGATCCAAAACCTACGGGACACAGCAAAAGCAGTTCTAAGAGGGAAGTTTATAGTGAGATAAGCTTACATCAGGAAACAAGAAAAATCTCAAACAAACAACCTAACCTTACACCTAAAGCAATTAGAGCAAGAACAAACAAAACCCAGCATTAGTAGAAGGAAAGAAATCATAAAGATCAGAGTAGAAATAAATGAAATAGAGGCTTAGAAAAAAATAGAAAAGATCAATGAAACAAAAAGCTGGTTCTTTGTAAAGATAAACAAAGTTGATAAACCTTTAGCCAGACTCATCAAGAAAAAAAGAGAGAGGGCGCCAAGTCAATAAAATCAGAAATGAAAAAGGAGAAGTTACAACGAACACCACAGAGATACAGAGGATCATAGGAGACTGGTATGAGCAACTATACACCAATAAAATGGACAACCTAGAAGAAATGGACAAGTTCTTAGAGAGGTACAATTTCCCAAGACTGAACCAGGAAGAAACAGAAAACATGAACAGACCCATCACCAGCACCGAAATTGAATCAATAATTTAAAAACTTCCAACAAACAGAAGTCCAGGACCAGATGGCTTCACAGGCGAATTCTACCAAACATTTAGAGCAGAGTTAACAGCTGTCCTTCTGAAACTCTTCCAAAAAATTGCAGAGGAAGGAACACTCCTGAACTCATTCTGTGAGGCCACCATCACTATCACCCTGATACCAAAACCAGACAAAGATATTTTACCAAAAAATGAAAACTACAGGCCAGTATCACTGATGAACATAGATACAGAAGTCCTCAACAAAATACTACGAAATCAACTCTTAACAGCACATTAAAAGCATCATACACCAGGATCAAGTGGGATTTATCCCAGGACGCAAGGATTCTCCGGTATCCGCAGATCAGTCAATGTGATGCGCCACGTTAACAACTGAAAGCTACAAACCATGTGGTCGTCTCAGTAGATGCAGAGAAAGCTTGTGATAAAATTCAACACCCACTTAGGATAAAAACTCTCCTGAAAGTGGGCACAGAGGGAACCTACCTCAACATAATATACAGATTTCTTTTTCTCTTGTGGACTCTTATTCTTAAAATTGTATTGATACTGGCACAGAAACAGATATATAGATCAATGGAACAGGACAGAATAGCCCAGAAGTAAACCCACACACTTATGGCCAATTAATCTATGACAAAGGAGGTAAGAATATACAGTGGAGAAAAGACAGTCTCTTTCAGAAGTGGTGCTGGGAAAGCTGGACGTCGACATGTAAAAGAATGAAATTAGAACATTCTCCAACACCATACACAAAAATAAACTTAAAATGGGTTAAAGACTAACCGTAAGACTGGATACCATAAAACTCCTAGAGGAAAACACAGGCAGAACACTCTGACATAAATCACAGCAACATTCTTTTGGATCTGTTTCCAGGAATCTCAGCTCTGCAGAGGAATAGATGTCTCTAGACACAGTCATATTAGCTGGAAACCTACAGAGGACTGACCAGAAGTTGAGAGCCATCAGGGAGGGGTTATGTGAAATCTGGGTCTCCCACTAAGCCACTAGGGGACAGTTGTCTGTGGGTGGCTGCAGAGTGACAAAGCATTTACGAGACGTGGAGAGGGACAAGACTGGGAGTGGGTAGCAGAAGAGGGAGCAAACACTTGTGGTTTGGTCTGATGTTTCTAAGTGCCTTGGGATTCTAAAAACCTTTAATTTTCCAAAAAGCCCTTTTTCCTACTTATTCGGTGATTATAATACCTGATCTTGTACAGTTAGGTTTTTAGTTTTTTAAAAAATATCTGTCTTTCTGTCTTATTTTAACTAAACTCCTGAGACTGTATTTGGGCCTTTCAGTAAATTGTTCCTTGTATCTGAAATGGCCTTGACAACTCCCCATCTAACCAGAGGAAACTCTATTCATCCTTTAGGGCTCCCTCAACTGTCCTTTCTTCCCACAAGGCATCTGCAGCAGAAATAGCTCCTTCTCTGTATTTCTGATTTTAGTTTCATGGTCACTAACTACTTTCTTTCTCACTAGTCTATAAAATTCTTGAGGGAAGAGATCACCTTATCACCACCGTCCGCTAAGATACATCCTGGTACATGGCAGGCCACCAGCTCCCAAAACACAGTCCCAGAGGTGACTGCTCCAGTATCACCTTGGATGTTAGTTTTACAATAAACAGAATCTCTGTGTGTGAGGACAAAGATTCTGTCTTTTGAACAGGCTGCCCAGATGATTCTTTTCCACAATGAAGGCTGGTAATTTTTAGAGTAGGCTCTTGACAAATGTTTGTTGATTTACTGATATGGACATTTGTGTCTTGGAAACAAGATTTAGGTCAATGACTCATTCTTTATGGTCAGTAGCTTTCAGACAAGAACACACTCCCCGGATTACTTTTCTCAGGTGGACTAAATATAGCCTCAACTCTATTCACTGAAAACACCAAAAAGTCGCCACTCAACCTTCTTTAAGTGTTTTTCTCTACATCTCCTTCATCTGTTTCCTAACACCCATGTATAAGGGGGGACATTTCCAATTCAGATATAGGCTGGCTGTGAGGAGATGGGTTAAATGGTGAGAGTGATGGAAATGGTGGTGGTGGTGGTAGGAGGGGAGGGGCTTGATGTGAACAGTCACCTTGGTTCCCCATAATATGTATGTCCTGATCCGCAGAGGAGTCACGATGGTATGTGAAGAAGCTTGCCTGATCGTTAAGAATGTGAGGATGGTTGTCCGGGGCCTGGGGGAGTCTGGAACAGCAACTTTTTTTTTTTTTGTTTGTTTGTTTTGTTTTTTTTTTTGGCGGTACGCGGGCCTCTCACTGTTGTGGCCTCTCCCGTTGCGGAGCACAGGCTCCAGATGCCGCAGACTCAGCGGCCATGACTCACGGGCCTAGCCGCTCTGCGGCATGTGGGATCTTCCCAGACCGGGGCACGAACCCGTGTCCCCTGCATCGGCAGGCGGACTCTCAACCACTGCGCCACCAGGGAAGCCCTGGAACAGCAACTTTATAAACAGAGCTGTTGAGAAGGTTTTGACTATATTTGGATGGGATTTACAATGATGACCAGCATTGACAGGGTGCCTGTCAGGGCTGCTGGGATTGGAAATGTGTTGTGTTGGAATTAATTAAAGAGCAAGAGAAGATGGAGTGATACAGACCCAGGGTTAGACTGTCAACATCTCCTCAGAAGAGCTATTTGCCTGTCAATAAAAAATTTTGATCCATTCTCCTTCATAACAATAGCCAGGGGTTTCCAACCAAACACGGCTCCAGAGCTTTGGTCCTAAACCAGAAGTACTGACTCATCCTCTCCCACACAAGTTCAACGCATGCCAAATCCAACATGTAGGGCACATGTGGAAGGAACGAGGAGCTCTGGCATAGACACTAGGCAATGTCAAGCTGACCTAATGTGTGGTTAGCATACAGTTTTGAGATATAAAATGCTACCCTCCAAAACTCCCATAAAAATGTAATTCTTTTAGGTTCAATTATATGCCAACCTGTCTTCACAAGGATTGATTGCATAATAAATAATCTAGCAATCAATAATGAAGTGCTTCCTAAGGGCCTAGCTACTTTAGTTGAGTTGGAACATAGCGCTTGATGCTACGTTCACTGTCAAGCAGAAAGCTTGGTAGCATGGTGGGTCTCCCAAGGGACTCAGGATCGAAATCTGCAAAGCTCCAAGTAGTGTTACTGATGAAATTCCATTGATCTTCTGTAATGTATATAAAATTTATATGTCTTAAAGACACCAATTTTATAAGACGGTCGTGAGACTCTCTGGAAAGAATATACTCTTTTGTCCGGATAAATTAATGTCACAAGTAACTAGGACTGCTCATTATTTAGGAAGCTGTAGCCTCAGTTTTATGTTTTCTGTAGATGAGATCCATCTGAATAGCTTATCTTTCACTCCCCTTTTCTCTTCCAGGCAATCAAGATTTGTGCCACTGTGCATTTTTTATATAACATCTGTGTGTCCCAACAGGGGGTTACCTGAATATATTTGCGTATAGCGCATCTACACGTGCTGAAGATTTTGCCGATAAGCATTTCCAATACAAGGGAGATTTTCTGCTGTGCTCCTAGCCTTTCAGAGTGACTTAGAGCAGGCCTACCCTACATATGGGTTTAGTTATTCCAAGGGAAGATTCCAGGGAAATTGCAGAGTATTCCTGACCCCTCCAGATGTATCAGAAGTCCAGGGGGCTCCCAGAATCATTCTCCCCACAAGTATTCTTCAGAAAAGAGTAGCCCCAGCACCAGAAACTCCCTTCTCTCTCTAGCCTGGTCCAGAGCAGTTTTGGACCCATATTCTGTCATTCCGTCTCTATCACAGTCCTTATCTGGATTCCAGAAGCTGCAGGAGAGGTCTTTATGGTCCCAACATTTAGATTTCTACAAAACATGAACGGCCAAACTCAATTAGCAGAGAGGCACGTTTAATGGCGGGGACAACTGCACCCTTCGGCAAGATCTGTTTAGCCAGTCTTGGAAACTCTTCTCTACCCTGGCATTCTTTTGAATGTTTACTCTCTCTTTGACTACAAAACAGTGTAAGTACCTAGGAATTTGGGGGTAGGGTTTGGGCAGGAAGTCACATCTGTAATAAAACTTACATTAAACAGAGTAAAATAAAATATTGTGGTGGAGAGGTAATGGAGAAATGGAGGGAAAATTAAATTCCTAAATTTAACCAAACCTTAAGTCTCCAGCCTCCCTTCTACCTAACAAGTCTCATATATTCATTCAAATTGAGTGTCACATGCCGTTTTTCTTTTGTTCAATGCTGAACTTTCAAATGCTAATCTAAGGGACCAGTTTAAGAGACCAAAAGTGAGAGAAAAGGCCTGGAAAATTTGGAGTTGGCTGTACCTAATTTTTATTGAAGATCCCGACTTACTAAATTTTAAATTCCAAACACAGTTGAATTTACCAATTTTTAAGTTTTTTCTAATATTAGAGACCTCAGCAGAGTTGACATGTTATAAACGTAACCCTCGTATTTACTCCCATTAACCTACAGTGTGTAAAGCATATTGTTTTTAAACTTGTGAGGTGGCTGATTGAAAAAAAATGTTTGTGTCGTGTGTGTGTGTGTGTGTGTGTGTGTGTGTACACATGGTCCCCAACTTACAATGGTTCAACTTAACGATTTTTTTGACTTTATGATGGTGCGAGAGCAGTACACATTTAGTAGAAACCATAGTTCCAATTTTGAATTTTGATCTTTTCCCCACCTAGTGATATGCAGTATCATATTCCGATGCTGGACGGCGGTATTGAGACGAAGTTCCCAGTTAGCAACACGATCATGAGGGTGAACAACCGACACACCATTCTGGACCCACACAACCAATTCTGTTTTTAACTTTCAGCAGGGTAGTTAATAAATTACATGAGCTATTCAGCACTTTATTATAAAATAGGCTTTGTGTTAGATGTTGCCCAACTGTTAGCTAATAAGTATTCTGAGCGTGTTTAAGGTAGGCTGAGCTAAGCCACGACGTTTGGTAGGTTAGGTGTATTAAATGCATTTTTGACTTACATATTTTAAACCTATGATGAGTTTATCGGCATGTAACCCCATCATAAATTGAGGAAGACCTGTGTGTGTGTGTGTGTGTGTGTGTGTGTGTGTGTGTGTGTGTGTATGTGTGTCCGTGTCTACACCTAGAGTAATTTATATATAATATAAATACTGTAAATAAATTTATATATGTAAAATAACATAAAGTGTGCGTATATATATAATCTATCCATCTATCTATATATACAGTAACTATTTAGCAGATATTGTAAATGAACTAAGTTCTCCAAGTAGAACATAAAAGGAGAAGCAGAGGTCTTTTGTGAGAGGAAGGAAATAAAGAAAATGGATACCCATTTCCATTTTTTTACCGTCAAGCGGTCTATATTACTCAGACTTAAAGAGGGAGAGTTTACTGCTGATCATTAATTACGTGCTCTGTTCATACCCTGAAAGTATCATGGGGGAAATCACAACTTTGTCACACTGAGCGAAAGAGAAACAGTTGTCAGAGTTTGACACATTTTCCAATAGGAGAAAAATCCAGTTGCTAACTGCATACGGGTTCATTTTGGGTTCCTGGAACCGATAGCACATCAGCATGTCTTATGAAATTTGTGCACGGCATGTTATCACAGCTGTATATCATCACAGAGGAAAAGAAATAATTGGTTTTCCTTGGAGTAGCTCTAAGTTGATGTCATATTCAATAACCTTGTAGTTGAGAAAATCTATAGATGATGGATGAAGTTGGGACTCTCTTTTGAATTTAATTCCTCCTGTGCCAGCTTCTACAGGACCTGATGCACCTGTCATTTTGAGGTGAGTGCATGCAATATTTAGAAACTGCAACCAGGCGGTACTCCTGCCAGATAACGAACCACAGAAGAACAGTTTGTCTCGTGTACAACAGCCTTGTTCCTCACTCTTAATCATTGCCATAGAGGAGCCAGGCTAAACTTGGACGCTAACACTGGGGTCAGTGCCAAGGTGCAGCTTGAATCAATGCTGTGCATCAGGGAGTGAAGCTGGTGGCTTCTCCTTCTCTGGATTTGAGAACTCTGGAGACGGCCTTAAATATACAGGCTTCGAAGGTGGGGTCCCAGGCACGGTACCACCACAGCCCCACTGAGAAGACTTCCTTATGAGACTAAGTACTGCTTTTGTATACGCTGGTCACTATCAAGTGGGGACAGGGTTGGATTGGGAGTCTGGGGTTAGCAGATGCAAACCGGTATATATACAGGATGGATAAACAACAAGGTTCTACTGTACAGCACAGGGGACTATATTCAATATCCTGTGATAAACCATAATGGAAAAGAATACGAAGAAGAATGTATACATATATGTATAACTGAGTCACTTTTCTGTACAGCAGTAATTAACACAACATTGTAATTCAACTATACTTCAATAAAAAATAAATACATAAGAAAAGAGAGAATATTTAGAGCTTTCTCTGGTCCTGACAAAGAAAAAGCCAACTTAGATATATCTCGTGGGGCAACTGAATATGTTTAGGTGAACAGCAACTTCCTTGCTTCTTCCTTCCCCTTCCTCAGTGGCCAGCTCGTCTTATTTATCTTGGATAAATGAGTCCAGACTTGGGCAGGGAAGCCTGGCTAGACTGTCCTAGATTGGCCTAGCACTGTAGTCTAGATGTCCCTGTATCATCAGCATTTCAGGTCTGGCCTTGGGACTGACCTCAGGACGTGGCCGCTCCTGAGCCTGGGGATCTGGCTTGGTGTGAAACTTTTGCACTGAACCCAACCTGGCGTCCAGTTGTGTCCACATTTTGAAATTCAGATTTATAACATGTGACATGCAAGTTAATCTGTTTTCCTCGTACTCAGTTTTATGTTGGATAACCAACTAATATACATAGTTACAGAAGAGCAAAGTCCCCACTGGCTTGCATGCCCCTAATTTGAAATGTGTATAATACAATCTTGATGAAGTTAATCCTACCTCTGACAAAGCTTTTAAATTAACAAGTTGGAGGTGAATTACTTAAATATTGTGTAAGTGAATTATTACCTACGAGAGAACAGATGAGGAAAACAGAAGTTCCTTACCGATCAGCAGAGCTTCTTTCTCTGATTTTAAGCCTTGGCTTCTTTTCTCAATATTGTTCTCTCGGTCTTGGTTGACCAATGCGACTGTCAACACATTAATTTCCTATAAAGTTCAAAAACAAAAACATATAGGTGTTTATGTAGATTCTGTGCATTCCAACAAAAGCCACCAGGTCTTTTAAACTCTATAAAAGAGGTAATCACGTCCATTTATAACTGAAGATAAACTTTTATAAGTGATTGATCTATTTGCCCAAGAGTAGAAGAGTAATTCTAAAACTTAGCCTCCTAGCTACTGCTCCCAGCAAACTAAGTAACTCTTTGCAAAAGTGGCACATTTTGTGCAATTATCTTACCTTTTTAATCCATGTTTTGATAAAACTGTTAGCAACAACTATTTGACTTTAGCTACTTTAACAAAGTTTTTATTTCAAATATGAAAAAATTTCCTGAAAAGCATATACAGACTCATTTATAATACTATGCAAGTAATTTGTGTGAGTGTGTGGGGAAGCAGGGCCTATTGGGAAGGTGAGATAGAACTGTCGTTAGGAGTGTTTAAGGTGAGTAAGTCTATGTCCTTATACATAACTGCAAAAGGTAGATAAAGCAAAGGTTGGTGAATCGTTTTCTCTGGAAACTAGAAATGAAGAATTGTACAGCAAGCCAGTATGTGAAACATTGAGGCTCGACTATTTTTAGTTCTTTTAGTATTATTATTATTATTATTTTGCGGTACGCGGGCCTCTCACTGTTGCGACCTCTCCCGTTGCGGAGCACAGGCTCCGGACGCGCAAGCTCAGCGGCCATGGCTCACGGGCCCAGCCGCTCTGCGGCATGTGGGATCCTTCCGGACTGGGGCACGAACCCGTGTCCCCTGCATCGCCAGGCGGACTCTCAACCACTGCACCACCGGGGAAGCCCTCTTTTATTATTTTTAATTTAAAAACAGAGAAAAAGATTTAACTCATATTCTCCCAGACTTGATATTAGGACTCAAAATGGAGAATGATTTAATAGGAGATCAAATTTAATGATCAGAGACCTGCATATATGGGATGGTAGAATCATTAGGGTAGTGGAATCTCATTGGAGGGAAATTTCTCACTTAAGATAGGCCTTAAAGAAGGACTAGCACATTGGACAAAGAGTTAAGGATACTGTTTCCATTAGATGATAAGGACTCTGTCAGAAGGACAAAGGGTAGGTAGGGAGGGACAAAGGACAACTTAGATGGTTTGGCAGGTGTTCCCAGGACTGGAACTGGTTACAGGATAGATATTTAGCTAGTTTATATAAATTAACAGAGTTGGCCAAATAAAAGAATATAGGAAATTATTGGGAGCATTTTGAGCATGTAAAGATTCTACCTGAAGGCATTCAAATTAAGACTGGTCCAAGGCAAGTCGAGCCAGTTAGACTTAAAAGGTCACTAGAAAGATGCTCTTATACTTCTAAAAAGGGATCTTGGGAGGCAGTCCCAGTAGAAACACAGTCCAGAACTTGAAAACAACAAACCCAAAGGTGTATGTAGACGGGATCAGAATATTTTATAAAGAGAAGTCACAGGGAATTCCTTCTGTGATGAAATAACATATGGATGTGTTTTAACGGCTTGAAGAGGTATAGGAGGAAACAGAGCAGAAGGGGAACTCTCATTTCCATTACAGTCAAAGGTGTGTCCAAAAAAAAAATACTAACTAGGATGATGATTGTATTATTTAAGAAAAATATAAATAATGAAGCTCATGGATGAGTGGAAACGGTCTCTCCAGGAAGGGGTGATCTGTTAACAGCCTGGATGATAACTGGGTTCAAATGAAATTACTGAGGAGAGTTTAGCAGAGAACAGGCCCACATTAATTGCCAACACTGAGTGGTGTCCTGAGGCCATCACACAGTTAAGGATCCAGGTTTTTTAAGGAAAATGAACCACAGAGGGCAGGCAGCGCATCAGGAACCAGCAAGAGATGGCAAGGGCAGGCCAGACTAAGCCTAGTCAAGGTGCTGTAAGGCTCCTGTCCCCATGTCCAAAGCTGGAGTCATAAAGAAAGGGCACTTTGAGCAGGCTCCAGCAGGTGCTACTGGATCAACAAGTCTACAAGGAGCCAGACAGGCCTTACCAGTGACTGCTACTTTGACGATGTCTTAGGGCTGGCTACATGAGGATGGAAAACTAAGAGTCTGTGGAAATATTTCTTGAGACTGAATATTGCAGCCTATGCTCTGCCGACCACAAATGGTGCGTTCCTGCATGGTCCTCGTCTGTGACCACGGAGTAGACACACCTCTCTGCCAGGCTCCAACAGCAAGCAGTGCAGCAGGCCTGGCCCAGCACAGAACCAAGGCTTGGCAGATGGTTCAGCCTTTGGGTACCACTGTGAGTTCTGTCCAGGGTGGAGATGTTGCTGCTTTTCTGACTCCCCCGGAGGGAGAAGAAGAGCTCTGCCAGGAAGCGGTGCTTAAGCTCATCAGGCAGGTTCCAGTTACAATTGCATATTGTAATAAGGTGGCTTCAAGAGCCTACAGAAGGGGAACTCTCATTTCCATTATAGTCAAAGGTGTGTCCAAGCACGTAAACAAGAGACTTGGGTCTTTAACGCCATTTAGTGAAGTGGACCAACTTGTGACCATTCAAAAGCGTTACTACTGACTAAGCGTCCTAGAGCCTAAGCCTGCCTCAGGCATGATGTAAAAGCTCAGATCCTTCAGAAAGAGACAGACAAATACCATATGATATCACTTATCTGTGGAATCTAAAATATGACACAAATGAACTTATCTACGAAACAGACTCACAGACACAGAGATCAGACTTGTCGTTGCCAAGGGGGAAGGGAGGAACTGGGGGAGGGGTGGAGTGGGAGTTTGGGATTAGCAGATGCAAACTGTTATTTATAGGATGGATAAACAACGATATCCTACTGTATAGTACAGGGAACGATATTCAATATCCTGTGATAAACCATAATGGAAAAGAATATGAAAAAGAATGTGTGTGTATATATACACACACACACACACACACACACACACACACACATATATACATATATATGTATAACGGAAGCACTTTGCTGTACAGCAAAGATTAACATTGTAAGTCAACTATACTTTAATAAAATAAATTTTTTTAAAAAGTTCAGGCTATTGCTGACAGAGTCACAGAATTAATGAGATGGGTGAATGCTTTTGTTATACATTTTGCCAGAGACATAATTGAAAGTTAATATGGGTGTGTTTTAAGGGTCAGAAGACAGGACAGTAGTTTTAGATAGCCACTTGACGTGCCGTGCTTTTTATCGTTTTCCACTAGAACAAAAAAGGCGAGAAGTATTGTAATGACTCACTGGTTCCTTAGAAAAGTAAAATTAATTTGATTTGTCTGTATTTGTAGTAGAGCTGTTTAATTTAACAAGAGAATTACAGTTATTAGTAGGTGGCGAGTTTGGGGTTGTCTTCAAAGTAGATATAAGCGATATCCGTACCCTCTTTTTGTGTTTTCATTTAGCTAAACTATCATCCAATGTCTGTCAAAAGAGCTCCATCATTATAACTGGTTGAAGGGAGTACACAGAGAGAAGGTGGAACTAAATAATTCCCCAAGTCAAACCCTTCTTGCATTTAAGCTAAGCCTATTTTTACTTTCAGCCACTCAAGAAATATTTATGCTGCATATATATTACATGCCTACCACATGCCAAGGAATGCTACGTTTTAAATGATACTGAGTCTAAAAGTGGCAAGAGGTGCATGCTTGCCAGCAAGCAATTCTTTTTTTTTTTTTTTTTTGGCATGGAAGATAACTACTCCCCATGCTCCACCCCCCCATACCCAGGTAGTTATATTTTAATATTCTAAAAATCAAGAGAGAAAAAATTATCCAAAGAAATTCATTTTTTTAACATCTTTATTGGGGTATAATTGCTTTACAATGGTATGTTAGTTTCTGCTTTATAACAAAGTGAATCAGTTATACATATACCTATGTTCCCATATGTCTTCCCTCTTATAAAAGGTCTGTAAGAAAGCTTACAGGAAATGTCAGTAGATGGAGCTGGAGAGGTAGGTGGACCAGGATAAGGAGCTTGGATTTTACCTGGAAGGCTTAATGAGTGAAGAGTGTTCAACACAGGAGTTACACGAACAATTCTGCATTTTAGGATACTGGCTTGCAGGAGGGGGAAGTGGGGGCAGGGATGCCAGGTTAGAGCCTATTGCAATCGTCTATTTAATTCTGACCTTTTTATAACGAGGGTAGAACCCAAGTCAGTGATGTGCAGAGGGCGAAACGTAAGAGATATTTAAGAGGTAGAACTAAAAAAAATCCGATGACCTGGTGGATGAGGAAAATGTTGAGAACGACTCAGTGCCTCCGTGAAAAGGAAAATAGAGAAAGAAGCAAGTATGGGTGAAGATAATTTGTCCAAATTTGAGCTTAAGGTTTCTATGACATATTGTCAAGATATCTGAGAGAAAGTAGGATCCACAGGGTTTTGAACTTCGAAGCAAGGCCCTGACAGCTCTTTTATGGCCCATTTCTCAAGTTAGTGTTTGTAGCACACAACCCTGATGTCTCCTTCTGGGACAAAGAAAAGGCTTGCTTATTGGTTGACATAAAAGAGATGGCTCCCCCAAGCTCACTGTTCCTCTCCTGTAACATAATCCACTGTATGTTCAAGCTTCCATCTGGGCCCCTCTATCGGGGCATGATCAGCCTGTAAGATCCGTGAGGATAAAGCTGGTGAAGCCAGGACCACTGTCTTGGGAGCACAGGATAGAACCTCAAATGGACATCTGCCAAAACCTTCTCTGAGAACAACCCATCACAAAAGGGACAAATTGACCATATGGGAGCACATTTTCAAGGATATCAGAGGATATCTAGTTTGTGCTTCATCTCTAACTCTATAAATCCATGCTTCAAGTCTAAGTCCTGGTCCTACCTTAAGAGTTTCACATTCTCTACCCAGAATGTTCCAACTTATCTCTTCAGTAATTGGGGAATACCTTTTACTGGGATGTTGGATTGTAAGTTAGAAAGACTTTGCCCCTTTCTTAAAAACTTCACTGTTCTTTTGACTCATTCAAAAGAACAGTGGGATGTTGGATCGTAAGTTAGAAAGACTTTGCCCCTTTCTTAAAAACTTCACTGTTCTTTTGACTCATTCCTACCCCAAATCTCTGGAATATAGAAAGAAACTTCCATCATTAGAAACGTAAAATTAGTAGACTCTTTATCTTTTATCACATACACATCCTTTACCCTGATAGTTGTAATATGCCCTGAAGAATTACGTGTCTACTGGTGAAGGTGTTCCAGGTGCTTAGAGATTGCAAACTGGACGTGGATCAGTGCAGATGGAGGTTATTAAGGACAAATTGTTAATGGTGTACAAAGTATACGGTAGGGAGGAAACATCAGGATGGGGATCAAGGGTTTCCGCACAGTGAGATCAACAGGATTATGAAATAGTATTCCAAAGGAAGTGGTGAGAACACCATTCACTTGACACAGTAAAACGCACTGCAGACTAGAAAATGCACAATAAGTAACAATTCTGCACTTGGCAGGAGAATGAACAAGGTTATCTAATAAATCTTTTCTCGGTCTACCTTTTTTTTTTTTTTTTTTTTTTTTTATGCGTTACGCGGGCCTCTCACTGTTGTGGCCTCTCCCGTTGCGGAGGACAGGCTCCGGACGCGCAGGCCCAGCGGCCATGGCTCACGGGCCCAGCCGCTCCGCGGCATGTGGGATCCTCCCAGACCGGGGCACGAACCCGTGTCCCCTGCATCGGCAGGCGGACTCTCAACCACTGCGCCACCAGGGAAGCCCTCGGTCTACCTTTTAACTCTAATTTCTGTGATACTCAGAAGGAATCATTAAAGGGCTGCAAGAAGAGGTTTTTCAATATCTGAAACTAGATATCATGGAGGTTTTTTTTTAAGACTTCTTAAAGGTTAAGCTACTCAAAGGCACAAATTTCCCCTCGAAGAGTCCTTGTCAATTACTTTAAGAAATGGTCAAAGTAGTTTATCCATTTAGAAAAGCTCTTTTTAAATAACTTACTGAGCTAGAACTGTGCTTTGCTTTTGTTTTGTTTTCGTTCCCCTACGCCTACCCAAGCCCCTAAGAACCAAGAATACGGTTTCTTCAGCCTGATAAAAGCCTTTCGTTCTTCCTTTCACTTCGTTATTCCTGTGACCTGCTTAACTTTTTAGTGCTATTTGCTTTCTGCTGCAAAGCCTCTCGAATACATGGTGCATACCCACTGCATCTACTGTCTCACCACCTGAAACCTCAGCTTTCTCATTAATCACCCGATGAAACTGTCCTTTGAAAGATTTTCAGTGACTATTTTCTCAGTCTTCGTACCATGTGATATTTGACATCACTGACTCTGTCCCCTTAAACCACCTGCCTCATTTGCTTCTGTTACATAAGAAGTCCTGGTCTTTTTCCTCCTAATTTTTTATTTCGTCTTCATTGGTTTTTTTCTTCCCTCTGCGGGCCCGGTACACATGGATAAGAAGGTTACTTTCTCCTTTTATCCTCTAACTTTGATACTTTTGCCAAAGCTCAGTCACCACTTTTTCTTCTCTGTTTCCTTTGATCAGAGTTCTTTCATTCTCACGGGTTCAACTATCGTCACACTTAACTCTTTAACTTCTGTTCCTTATCACCAACTGACCACTGGGTTTGTTTGCTTGAAATTATCACTGCCCATTTCAAATTCAGAATGAGAGGTGGTCATGAGGTGGTAGGGGACATACTACATGCTTAAGTTTTAGCCTTGGCTCTTCCACTAACAGTTAGTTGACCTGGGGCAAGTTATGCAACATCTTTAAGCCTCAGATCAGTTGTCTAAAAATGAGCGTGCTGGGTAGGGTCCACCATCTCTGAATAATGCTTTATGGAACCCCGTCACCTCTACAGAGGTGACATGGAAGGTCCAAGGAGCAGATCGCTAGAATTCCCACTCCATTACAACTTGCTTCTGTTTTACAATACAGGACTTCTATTTAAGGCTTCCTTGAAAGGAATGTCCTTATTTTGAAAAATGTGTGAATCCAAGTCCTTCCTGATGTGGTGGTTCTTCTAAAATTCTGTAATTTTATGGCTAAAGTCCAATTCACCTCACATGTCAGACTGCATTTTCCTCTAACTTTTCTGTTTCTACTAGTAGCGCCATCATTCTTCCACTTGCAGGCCTTTGATTCATTCTCTTCTATCCCCTAAGGCCTCCCTAGACCTGAATTCTATCAAGTATCTGTGAAATGTCTCTCATTCCCCTTCCCCATTTCCACTACCAGCGCTCTACTGTCCCTTCTCCTCGTTTCTTACTTGGACCACCCCAAGAACCTCCTACCTTGTCTATGCCTTTGGTTTCTTCCTCTTCCAGTCCACCTTACCTGATATTACCAGATCAGTTTCTAAAATGCCGCTTTCATCTTGTCAATCTCCAATTTAAAACTCAGATGCTTTCTGATAACCCATAGGAAAAACTCCGATGCTTTCCAATAACCCATAGGAAAAACTCCGATGCTTTCCAATAACCCATGGGAAAATCAGATTGAGCCTGGCATTCAGGTTCAATCCTACCGATACAGCCTATCTCCTTTAGATGTTCTGTCCAGATACGTTCAGAGAAAGCTCTCTCCTTTTCTTCACCACCTCCGACATATATTTTTATACATAGCACAAGTCCCGTATCTCTTAAGGGCATTTATTCCAGGCTATTTGTACATTTTCCGTATCTCAGCACATTTCCCCTGTCACTTCTGTGGCAGCTGGCCACTTATACATTTGGAATAAACCGAATCACCTGTGTTTGTTTCCTCAACAAAACCGCCAACTCCTTTAGGCCACTCACCGTATCCAAGCAAGTGAGACAGCATGGCCGAAAGGGATCCGTGTTCTAATTCTGTCACCGTTATTTATGTACTAGATAACTTTAGGCAGGGTATCTCTGAACTTTCTTTTACGTAAATCATAGATAATAACCTATACCTATCCCCCGGGGTGCTGTGAAGACCAAATGTCATACGTGACATGGTGCTTTCGAAAACTATAACCTTCCAGGAAGGCATCACTATTATTAGGATTGTTACTCACTTTTATTATCCTCAGGACTGAGTGGATACAGCACAGGTACATAATAAATACTTGGGGTACTAAATCTAGGTGAGAATTCTGTATAAGACCCTGACCACAATTATATAAAAACATGTATGCGAAAGTGATAAATTGTCATGGGATTCAAACTGTACATATTTTCTGTTTTCTAAATGTTCTGTGGCACTGTTCTTCTACTGCTATCCTTATACTTTAAAAAGAAATAAAAAGAAGCCTATGACAGGCAGATGCCATTTTGAAGAGCTATATGTAAGCACAGCCACTAGCTGACTACTTGACTGAGTGACATACCAAACGACATCCTCCCCACACCACACACATATGAAATCTACCCTGTGGCCCTCCAAGGGCTGGCGGGCCCTATAGCTCCTAGTGCAAGGTGAGTGGGGCAGTTGTCAAGATCCGCATGGTAAAGATTCCCCATGTCACTTCCCACACCGTCACCACCACACCATAAGGCCTTACTTAGACATCACACTCCATGGAATCAAGGGCCCCGTAGACTATGGTCAAGATGCTAGTTAGCTACTTCAGTATCCTTTACTCAGAATTTTTTCAGTGTACCCAAAGTAATCCATCAAGTGACAGGCCAGTCTCCACTAACCTTCAGGGATTCCTCGTAAGATCAGAACCATGGTCGGAGGAGGAAGGGGGATGGGGATACGTCTCACACTTTCCTTTATGAGCCAGTGACTGTCACGTTGCAGGTGGCCAGTGGCTGATAAATGAAGGAACGGCCCACAGACAATGGCCTGGAACAGTGAAAGAAAAATGATGGATCTGGACACAGAAGACTGGTTGTAATTGCCACTCGCTGTGTACCCTTGTTTCATGATTCCTGTTTGTAAAGAGAGGGATTTGAAGCAGATGAGTTCTACAGTGTCTTCTTGCTCCAATATTTCATCTCTGCTGTGTCCCCTTTTCCCTGACTTGGAGTTTCCCTTCAGAGTAAGGCAGCCAACTTGGTACTGACAAGGTTCACTTATCCTGGATTTCAGTGCCAATGAAATTGGAAGGAAGAGAAGAAGAAGAGGGAGGAAAAAAACATTTAAAAAGCAAATGGATGAGAAAAGGATTGATGAGAATGAGTAACTGAGTAAGCTTCAAAATTTCTTACGGTTCAAGGGAATGCAGGATCTCGGGAATTTTCTGTGGCTTAGAAGTCCCAAGGCCTCACTAATCTTACCAGTTGCTGAAGGTTGGTACTGCCAGGCCTGAGGGTCATGGGTCCCCACCCACCTGTCCCTTTTCTCAGAAGCCTTTGATGTCCAGGGTCTGCAGAGGGGAGCCTCGGAGGCCCAACAGGCTTCAGCCTCAGAGAGACCATCTGAGAGCAGATGTGTGGAGCGCCAGCCCTCAGCCAAGAGTTAGTGATTCATCACAACACTAGCACATTTTACACACTGGGATACGAGCCACCGCACTGGGCTTCAGTTGCTGGACTCAGACCCAGAGTGCATGCATTATGTCCTAAGACAACTCCAAGATTTTCTAAGATTTCCACTTGCAAAGATTAAAATCAGTGAGAACTGGTTATGCATCATGAAAAGGACCCTTTAAGGGCTTCCCTGGTGGCGCAGTGTTTAAGAATCCGCCTGCCAAGGCAGCGGACACAGGTTCGAGCCCTGGTCCAGGAAGATCCCACATGCTGCGGAGCAACTAAGCCCGTGCGCCACAGCTATTAAGCCTGCGCTCTAGAGCCCGTGAGCCACAACTACTGAGCCCGTGTGCCACAACTACTGAAGCCCGCGTGCCTAGAGCCTGTGCTCCGCAACGAGAAGCCCGCACACTGCAGTAAAGAGTAGCCCCTGCTGTCCACAACTAAAGAAAGCCCGCTCGCAGCAACAAAGACCCAACGCAGCCAAACATAAATGAAGAAATCAATTTAATTTAAAAAACCCTTTAAAAAAATAAAAAGGACCCTTTAAAAAAGAGAAAACTCACTGTGGTTTAGTTACCAGAGATATCCACGTAAAGCATTTCTCCTGGTGGCTTTCTTTTTAGATCACTCTTGGTTATATTTATTTAATAAACACATATAGTGCTTACTTTGTGCAGGTAGTAGTATAAGAACTTTACAAATATGAACTCACCCAATCCCCCTAACAGCTCTAGGAGGTCAGTACATTTTACAGATGAGGAAAATGAGGAATGGAGAGGCCAAGGACTTGTCTAAGGTCACACAACTAGTAAGAAGCAGACTCAGGATGTGAACCGACGCTGTCTCACTCCAGACTCTTAACCACCATGCTGGGCTGCCTCTCTTGAATGGACTGTAATGTCAGCCTATTACAGTCCTTGTCAACTGAAAAATGCCTGTTGACCACTGGGACGCCATCCCCTTCTGAGGGCTGCCAGCAGTCCGGGCCTCTTGGGGGACCAGCAGGGGCTCCATGCTGGCTGATGAGCGGTGGCTCGGGTGCAATCGTGAACGCAAAGGGGAGCAGAGCAGAAAGGCAGCAGGGGCCTGGCCCAGCAGCAGTGTTAGCTGGGATGGGCCTGGCTCTCTGCTGCTGTTAGGTGGTGACACCTTGTCCTTTGGCCAAGTGTGACTTGTAACCATGGTTACAACAGGCACGCAGTTTGGAAGATGTGTGCAGGGGAAAGCCGAGGTCGAGGCAGCGCTCCAAAGACCAAATGAGGGCCACGGGCAGGACCAGCCAAGCAGATGAAGAGACTCGGGCAGGGGGACTGGGGGAGCCCCAGCTATACCTCAAGTATGTGATAATAAAGCAGAACCACTGAGGTGATGGGATAAAAGAGAAAAGTGGGGGATACAGAAGCCATTCTAAAGGAAGAATGGACAGAGGAAAGGAAAGAATTAAAAGCTTTTCAGCAAAGTCTGGACCACTAGCAGAATAATGATGCTAGAATCAGAGGTCACAAAGAATGAGAAGTACTGGCTCCAGTATTTCAGAAATACTGGATGTGAGGTCTTGGAAAGGTAGCGGGAAATATGGGTCATAGGCTCAGGATAGCATCTGGGCTGGCAGGGGCTCTCCAGCCCATCTGCCGTCTCTCCCCCGTCCCACAGGTAACGGGGGAGTTGTCCTTGCCACCCTCAGAGTGTCTCTGCCTGGTCTTCATGTGCCTGCTCTACCTGCAGTCATTTCTCTACAAAGCGACAGTGTCCTCAGTTGCTAGCACAGTCCCCTGCACGTGGTAAATCTTCAACCAATAGTGTTGGTTGAAAGAATAAATGGTAGACTCTCGGTAATATTTGTTGAATGAATCTGTTATTACCCAGAGAGGATAAACTTCATAGGTGAGACCGACTGGCAGTCACAGGATCTGGTCAGTACCCTTGGCTGGGAGTGATTTCCCAGAAGTCTAGGAGGACTACATATAATGGAGAGGGGAAAAAACAATGCAGTCGCTTTGGGTATTTTACATTCTTCTGGTCCCTAAATGTATTTGATGTAGCATCATTTTAAAGTAAAATAATTTCTTTACTACTTTAGATTTAGACAGTAAAAAGTTAACTTTGAGTTTGTATCTATTATTAGTGCTTTCAATATTTTTTAATTTTTTAAATTTTTAAAATTTAAAAAATTTTTTGCAGTACACGGGCCTCTCACTGCTGTGGCCTCTCCCGTTGCGGAGCACAGGCTCCGGACGCGCAGGCTCAGCGGCCATGGCTCACGGGCCCAGCCGCTCCACGGCATGTGGGATCTTCCAGGACCGGGGCATGAACCTGTGTCCCCTGCATCGGCAGGCGGACTCTCAACCACTGTGCCACCAGGGAAGCCCTTCAATATGTTTTTAAATTAAATATTAACTCTTTTTGGGGAGACCATAATATAAGCTTATAAACTTTTCCCTTTCTTTTCCTGTTTCAAATTTAAGATAATTCTCTAGTTCACGTTCTTTTTTTTTTTTAACATCTTTATTGGAGTATAACTGCTTTACAATGGTGTGTTAGTTTCTGCTTTATACCAAAGTGAATCAGCTATACATATACATATATCCCCATATCCCCTCCCTCTTGCGTCTCCCTCCCACCTTCCCTATCCCACCCCTCTAGGTGGTCACAAAGCACCGAGCTGATCTCCCTGTGCTATGCAGCTGCTTCCCACTAGCTATCTATTTTACGTTTGGTAGTGTATATATGTCCATGCCACGTTAATTCTTAATAATAACGTTTCTTGGTTTTCTCTTTACAAATATATATACCGGCAGAAAACGTACAGAATATAGATTTTAAAAATTAACTGGAATGCTACTGCTCAGATATAAGCACTATTAACATTCAGATATTTACCTTTCATATTTTATATATAACCCTCCTCCCACATACTCATATATAGAGTATTACGTAATATATATACACACACATGAATGTATATATATATAGTGTGTGTGTGTGTATATATATAGTTGTGTGTGTGTATATATATATAGTTGTGTGTGTGTATATACATAGTTGTGTGTGTGTATATATATAGTTGTGTGTGTGTATATATATAGTTGTGTGTGTGTATATATAGTTGTGTGTGTGTGTATATACATAGTTGTGTGTGTGTATATATATAGTTGTGTGTGTGTATATATATAGTTGTGTGTGTGTGTATATATATAGTTGTGTGTGTGTATATATATAGTGTGTGTGTGTGTATATATATAGTTGTGTGTGTGTATATATATATAGTTGTGTGTGTGTGTATATATATAGTTGTGTGTGTGTATATATATAGTTGTGTGTGTGTGTATATATACAGTTGTGTGTGTGTGTATATATATAGTTGTGTGTGTATATATATAGTTGTGTGTGTGTGTATATATATAGTTGTTTAATTCTTATTTGAAAACACAGGATTATCCCACATATACTTTTAACAAGAGAACCCTGATAGGAAGGAGTAATTTCAATTTTGTAATGTTTTCCATTAAAAACTAAGAGTATACTCCTGCCTGGATCATAACTTAACTATGGCTATCACAGTTCACACCAAGCTTAAACTATGATCTCAAGCTGGTGATGAGATGCCTTTCTTTTGGCATAGTTTTGTGACAATCATATTAAATAAAAGTTATGTAAAAATGAGAAAAAAAATCTTCTGTGTTCCTTTAGCTCCATTCATTATTTAAAGGGCAGGTTGTAGTGTTTTTAGTTTTGCTATATGCTGCCATAAATGTTGCCAAGTGAAAAAAGATACACTTGATCTTGTGTGTTTCTCTTCAATACGTAAAAAATGGGACCCATGCTACTATATCCACACAAGTGAGGCTACCCTTCAGAGCCTGAAAAAGTACTGACGTGAAAAATCTCCTTAACCAATAAAAAGGGAGCAGCAAACAGAAGAAACTGACGCGAAATACTTTAAAATGTATGTACGTGCATCCAGAATTAGTCAGTTTGATTCATCTTGTATGATACTGACTCTATTGTTGGTGAAGATTAATTGTGTTGCGGTGCTCTTGGCATGTTATTTTCCCAGTCCATTTCTCAGTATGACATTTCGTATTTTTCTCTGCTACAAAGCACTCACTATCATAATTTTCACCTGCTGAGTTTACGTTACTAATGATAATATTAAAATTCAGAGTCTTTTTGACCTGTACAGAGGTAAATTAGGTCATGAGAATAGATGGGATGCAATCTGATAAATGGGCAAGAGAGACATTTAATTATTATTAAAGTAAAATCAAATTTTACAAGGTTTGCCAGCCATACTGTGAGATCTCAGTAAACATTAGACAGTCTCCCCTCCCTAACACACCAAAATCCAATTCTCTCTTCTCACTGCTTTCTTGCAGTGAGATGCCACCTATGAGAAATACTCCAAGAACAAAGTGGTCTGGATTGCTGGTGCATGGTTCATGGTGGATGTAGAATTTGGGGTCCTCTGAATTAAAAAATAGTATGAATAAGGGCAGTGATTATAATAGTTAGCTCTTGCTGAGTGCCTGGTAGATGCCAGGTGTTGGTCCTGCTCTTATCCCCATTTTACAGATGATAAAATCGAGGCACAAATAAGCTAAGTGCTTTCCTCAGCTCACATACCTAGAGAGCAGTGGCTGTAAGACCGGGCCCCAGGTAGCCAGACTTTGGAGCTATTAGTCTAAACTGCCTTCTGTCCAAGTTACCTCTCAGGGAGTCACAACTTCTGGACTTCGTTCAAGCCCCTAATCCCAGGCCAAGTCCTTTCTTTGCTGAGAACACCGAAGCCAGTGTTTGGTGATTTCCCTTTTCAGCACCTGCTGTCTCCACAAGGGGCCATGTGCTCCTTGAGGATGGTGACCAGGCTGTGCTTGTGTGTGCTCCCAACACACAGCACTCTGTCTACAACACTGCACTGCCCATTGTGTGGACTTGGGTGGACACAGAAGCACCTAGTTGTGAGTCCACGTATCTTTTGTGCATTCTCCAAAGGGCTGTGATTTCTTATAAACCAGAGCCTGGCAATTAGTAACTGTATATTTTCCTTTGGGGATCGAATCACAGCAAAGTTCAACATTTAGACTAAAGTCTCTGGACACCTCAGTTCAGTATAGTTCGATTAGAATTTATCGAACCTCCACCACTCTCTCATCCATCAGATATGTATTGAGCACCTACTATATGGTTGGTTTTGTGCTAGATAAGATTCAAAGATGAGTAATAGTGGTTCGTGCTCTCAAAGAACCTAAGAGTCTAGAGTATGTAACAGGCATGTAAAATATATTGAAGGACAGTGTGATGTAACTATGACAAGGAAGCCCCTAGCAGCACCTGACCTGAACTGGAGTGGACAGCAGGCAGTAGTTACCCAAAATGTGGTCTGCAGACTGATGGCCCTGGGAGCTTATTAGCAAATTCTCAGGCTTCAGCCCAAACCTTCCCAATCTCAAACTCTAAGGGGTGAGCCCAGCAATCTGTGCTTTAAGAAGCTCTCCTTTTGGTTCTGTTGCTTACTAAAGTTTGGGAAGTATTGCCTTAGAGAATGTTAAGACTCACAGACGCATAGCCATAGGCAAAGAAAACTTACACCAAATTAAAGCTGTAACATAAGAAAGCTGGATGAGTGACCCCTACCACCTCAATTCTAACTTTCACAGTCGGCAAGACCTCTGTACACATCTGAAACTGAACTGCAACGAGATGTGCTTAATCCTTAAGATCACCTGCAGATAATATAGATAAGGAAGTGTTTGCATTTCTCACCTAATCAGGCCAAACAGATTCACAGAGCTGTCTGAGGTGGCTGGAGTTTCTACCTCCACTCAATCATCAGTCAACAAGCGTTATAAATGTATTACAGATGTGCCCACCTACACAGGCTCATCACTCTGTTAGGTTCTGTAACACACACCTACACATTACCTGCCCTTAAGGCACTTACACCTGAGTTGAGAAGCTAGGCGTATCATAACTGGGTAGTTCAGAATGTTTGGGATAATGATAACTACTGTGGGAATATTTAGAAGATGGTAATTGATTTGGGCTGATCTTAGGATAAGACCCCAAGAAGTAGGAATTGAGCTGGGCTTCAACACAGCAGAATTTGCACTGCCGGCAAAAAGCATGACATCATAGATGGAGGAAAGCTGAATTACCAATAAAAATATCTAATTATTTAGAGTTTTTCATGTATGGTGCACCTAGCCGAATTTGACCTGTTGACTAAAGTCATTTCTTCAGGATCCCAGGTCAACAGTTATTCCCAATAGCAGGCCAACAGTTATTCTGTTCTTACCAAGGGGACCAACTTGAATACTGCTGTGTACAATGTCCAGGAACAGGCTTCCCTGGTGGAGCAGTGGTTAAGAATCCGCCTGCCAATGCAGGGGACACGTGTTCGAGCCCTGGTCTGGGAAGATCCCACATGACGCGGAGCAACTAAGCCCGTGCGCCACAACTACTGAGCCTGTGCTCTAGAGGCTGTGTGCCACAACTACTGAAGCCTGTGAGCCACAACTACTGAGCCTGCAAGCTACAACTACTGAAGCTCGTGCACCTAGACCTGTGCTCCACAACAAGAGAAGCCACTGCAACGAGAAGCCTGCGTACCGTAACAAAGAGTAGCCTCCGCTCTCCGCAACTAGAGAAAGCCTGTGTGCAGCAACGAAGACCCAACGCAGCCAAAAATAAATAAATAAATAATTCATTTATTAAAAAAAAAATGTCCAGGAACGATACCTAAGCTTACAGCGGTAAGACATGTTATACTTGTGTGCATGTGTGTCAGTGTGTGTGTACGTGTGGTGAGGCGAGTGGGGGATTAGACCCACATAGGTTTGGGGGCTTTACGTAGGTCGCACTTGCAGACCTTTCTCCTAGTCTCAAGTCATCTTTCTCAAAGCTGGCAATGGCAAGAAACTGTGCAAATTAGATTCTGAAAGTCTCATAAACGTAAGTAGCTCATCAGCATACACCGAACAGTCTGGAAACTGTCCAGACATGAAAGGCACTCTGAAATCTCACAAGGAAGCTGACATAACAATACAAGTGACGGCAATGCAGCATCATGGCCACAAATCTGCCCTACAAGGGCAATTTCAGGGCTGGGGAGGCTGAGGCTTAGAGGATTTTCTTGGGAGAAGGAAAAAAAAAAGAAGAGAAATCTTAAAACAGCAACAACAACAAAACCTATGAAGTGTTCCAAGGCTGATGAGTCTTTCTAGAAAGAACGTAAGATGTGAAGGCCTCTTCCACTGGGCAGGGGCAGTAGCTTTCCTCCCCAGCTCAACGTTTGCTCTGCCTGAATTAGGAAGAAAGACATGGAGGGAGTTCAGGCTGAGGTGTGGCCTGAGGAAGTTCCAGGTGGCTACAAACAGGGTGCCTGGTGCCTGGGAGAGCAGTGTGGCCGGGTGCCCCTCTGGGCGGGGTGGGCAGGCCAGGAGGGAGGGAGGGGAGGCTGCATTTGGCACGAACTCACAGCTGGGGCCGCTTCCCACCTCTCAGGTCCTAGACAGGGTTGGGGGAACGGAGAGGGGCGCCTCCGTCAGGGCAAGGCTGAACGAGTAGAACGCACTTCCCTTGCTCATGGGTCCTCTGAAATGTCCAAGTAGTATTTCCAAGTCTGACCTTTGTCGTCACCCCCAGGAAGCCCATCAATATTGCATCTGCAGGTTAACACCTGAGCTGTTTGCTTCGAAGTCCGGGATAAACTTCTTCTGGGGTAGAGTTTTCATTACGTGGGCATAGTCGTGCAACTACAGACACACCTCTGGTGAAGGCCGTTTCGCTTCTCGAGTTGGCGGGGATGGGTGGGATGGTGGCGGCAGCAAGCGACGAAACTTAGGAAAACTCTTCCCGGCAGTCTTCTCCGCCCCCCTCCCCCTTTTTTCTTCTTTCCACCTTTCCACCTACTTTCCCCTTCTCTGTCCTCGTCCTTACACGTTTCCTCAAAGAAACACCACCGTCTAGTGAGTTCTGTGGCACTGTGATGGATGAGGTCTGGAGATGAGCAGTGTGTGTGGTGAGAGAATGACTGCCCCGTGCAGCGTTACACAACCCTCCTGAGACCCAGGGAGTGCTGAACAGAGAATCCTTGCAAGACCAGCGTCAAGACGGTGAGCCGGGCCATGCTCGCCCCAGCCCTGGCCGGCACATTTCACACCTCTTCCTTTCCTGGTCTCTGTGGTTAGCAGAAACTGGGAGTGTAGAAATCACTGTAGAACATTTAATGTTCGAAAAACAATAAGTGTCTAGGAACATAGAGAACTAACACCAGGGGACGCTCATCTCCTGGTGAATCCCTGTTCCCTGCTGTTTTCAGGTCACTAATCCTGGTGATATGTCAGCAGGAACCGAAGCTGTGTGAAGAGAAGGAGGCGCCCCACTTTCCCCTACCATCTTCCAGAGGCACTAGAACAAAGTGCTTCTGTCCACATTTCGGGCTCCTGGCTTTTTCCACAAATGCTCCTCAACTTTCTTCCTGTTCCGTTTTGAGCAGCACATCAGGCAGTGCTAAGCTGTATCTCCTGGGAGGCCTGGTTCCCGTGACTGAGCTCTCTAGGTTTATTATACTTTAAAATGATACTGCCTGCACTCAAGTCATGTCTGTATATTCCTGTGTGCATCTCTTGTTGACGGTTTTGAGTTTCCATGTATCTTCCTGGCCATATTAGAAATAAAAAGTTAAGCTTCTGTTTGGGCTTAGAACTCATGTTGTCCTTGTACTTGGACATTCTTCTCAATCTCATGTATTCTCTGGAGAGGGTGGGTAGGGGTGGCCTGGGTTTGGGATCCACACAGAGAACAGGTTCTGCCATCCCTAGACCACCAGGAAGACGCTCTAGTTCACAGCACAAAACCCCCAATAACATGTCTCAGTATCATTCTTCTAAATCATTCACGAAGGCTATACCATTTGCCTTTCTCTGCAGAATGCAGACATTCTTGGGAGCCATTTTCATGTCCTGTTGAAGAACTCAGTATTCTATGTGGTCACATTCAGACAGTATTACTGGTTGTCTAGCTCATCACTTACCATGTAGGGGCTGAGCTTTAATCTTTGTAAAGAGTTAGTGGATCTCCCTCTATCCCTAAATCCCATTCTAATGGAAAAGCATCCCCATTTCAAAAGTGCTTAAATGGTGGATGGATTAACTAATCCACCATTAAAGAATACTCATTGCACACTATCCATGGCAGCAAAAACAAATGCTATTTTAAAGGCCCACAGCAGGGACTGATTCAATACGCTACAGCACATCTGTGGCATGAAGTATTAGGCAGTCATTAAAAGTTGTATCAAGGAAACACTTAATAACATGGGGAACTGCTCATGATTTACAATGAAAAAAAATGTATGGCTGTAAAACTGCCCATATAATATGCTGTAAGTTTGGTAAAAATGTATATATGTGCACATAGGCGAGGCTGAAGGAAACACAAGAAAGTGTAAACACTGATTTCTGAGTGGTAAGATTGCAGGTGATTGTTTTCTTTATATTTTCCACAAAAAAGAAAATGGCTCTTTTAAGATAAGAGCATTTGTGTGTGTGTGGGTATTGGATTTATAAAAGTTACCAATCTTCCATTCTAAACAATTGCTTTTGCTTCTGTATCACGTAGGATTATCATTAACCTTCTGGGGGAAGTATAATTGACTCCAGAGTGGAAAATCTTGGTTTCAGATCTTGATTTTAGCTATATAGGTATCCATGTCTGTGTCAGACCATTTCAGTCAGCACTGAAATTTATGTCTACTTTGGCTGTTTTCATGTCTCCAAACCCAACCTGTCAGCTTTATTAAACATGCACTAATCCTATTACACGCTCCAAATCCTCTAATGGCCAAGCAGGTCCTATCAGCTCCCGTCCTGACAAAAAGGCCTAACTGTAGGCCCAGCTCCAGCTGTGGAAACACATGGCGGGTTGGCAGTGAGGCTCCTGGTAAGGAAACTTCTCGAGTGTTTACTGGAACCAAAGACACTAACCCTGAAGCCAGCTTTGTCCAACTTTGACAGCAGTTCCCTCTCTAATCCTTCCTTGGGGCACATGCTGAGAAGAGAGTTTATGAACAGGGTCTCCTCCGACCATCAGTCCTTTCCGAGGGGGCTGGGTTGGGATGTGTGTGGTTTTTTTCACGTGCAATTCTGGGTTTCACAGCAAATGGCGGGGATGCGGCTAATTCACAGCAGAAAACATGGTAAACTAGCTGGAAGAAGGCAGCTGGGTGGGCGCAGGAGGGTGGGGTCGGGGTAGCGGTGGGAACGGAAGCACCAGCAGAAGAAAAGCAACGTTACAGAGGCTGTGACTGGAACAAAAGGCCAGAGGCTGGGTGTGAGCATTTAATATGTGAATGGGGCCATACATTACAGGCTAAAGGAAGCATCAGTCCACGAAAAAGGATGGAGCAATAATAATACCCAACGCTTCCCGGCCACGTCAGCACTGCTTAGCAATGCTCACGATAACCCTACGAGGTAGCTGCAGTCACTACCTTTGTTTTAGAAGTGAACAGAATGGTGGCGCAGGGTGCGATGAATGGCCCAGGGTCCCCCGGACAGTAAATGGCGGAACCAGGACTAAAGCCAGGCTACTCGGTGCCCAGATCTGTTCTTAATCTCTACATTCTGCTGCCTCCTTCAGTGACGACTTGTTGATTTACTGAGTCCAGAAGGGATGGAAGGCGAAGTAAGTCAGACAGAGAAAGACAAATATAATATGATATCACTGCTAGGTGGAATCTAATTTTTAAAAAAATGATACAAGTGAATTTATTTACAAAACAGAAACAGACTTACAGATAGCGAAAACAAACTTACGGTTACCAAAGGGGAAACGTGGTGGGGAAGGATAAAGCAGGAGCTTGGGATGAACTTACACACTACCACGTACAAGACAGATAACCAACAAGGACCTACTTAGAGCACAGGGAACTCTACTCAATATTTTCCGATAACCTCTATGAGAAAAGAATCTACAGGAATGAATATACGTATATGTAGAACTGAATCACTTTGCTGTACACCTGAAACTAACACAACAATGTCAATCAACCATACTCCAATAAAATTAAAAAAAAAAAAAAGGGCTTCCCTGGTGGCGCAGTGGTTGAGATGCCTGCCGATGCAGGGGACACGGGTTCGTGCCCCGGTCCAGGAAGATCCCACATGTCGTGGAGCGGCTGGGCCCGTGAGCCATGGCCACTGGGCCTGCGCGTCCGGAGCCTGTGCTCCGCAACGGGAGAGGCCGCAACAGTGAGAGGCCCGCGTACCGCCAAAAAAACAAGTAAATAAATAAAAAATAAATTAAAAAAAAGAAAGGGGGGGATGGAAGACTGTGTTGGAACACAGACTGGGGGCCTTCGTACAGCCTCAGGCAGCGAGATGGTGAGAGGAAAGACCCCCAGGGGCCGGAAGGACCGTGGCGTCTGCAGTCTCACCCCCGGTATCTGCAGGCGCACGCTCCCTGGGCCGGTGCTCCAGTTCCCTGCCATGCAGCCTGTGGAATGGGGCGAGGGAGGGACAGACCTTTGTGCTGAGGTGTTCCTTACTGTCTCCTCCAGTTCAAGGTCGGGGCCTCCAAGAACAGGCCAGAAGCTACAGGAGGGAAGGATAGAGCCTGAGTCGTCTTTGTCCTCTGAGACTATGGTCCCAGTTTCCGGTGGGGTTTTTCTTCAGCCTTGTTTGATACATCAGTATGTATATACTCTCTTGTGCTTAATGTACCCAAAGGATGGTACGCACGTTCTGCAGCTGGGCCAAGGGCTCGACGCTAGCAGAGGTTCCGCCATAGGCACTGTTAGAATACACGGTTAATGGCAGCTTTCTGCCGCAGCGTGTGCTAAACTTGAAGACTGTTCTGCACACGGTATCTCTTCCATATGCTCTTAACATCTTTACCCTGACAAATTTAAAGACAACCTGAGGATTTACTTACTTACAGAGGCAACGTGAAAAACTGAAAAATCTTTTCTCTTTTGTGTTTTTGTTTTATTGTTGGGTGGGAAAGGTGTTCCACTAGACAGGGTAACCTTCAGTGCCACAGATTCAACCTCTTTCCAGACTGCAAATGATTTCTGTAGCTCCAGTGTGTGAGCTTGAATTATGCAAGTAGAGGAGGGGGCGGTAAAAGCTTTCCTGTAGCAGAAACAAAGAGGGGGGAGAAAAAATTCATGGAAAGCTTCTAGACCAAATTGTTCTATACGTTGCCGGCTTAAGTAGCCACTTTATTTGACCCCTCCTAGCTGTTCCTGCATTTCTTGCATCCTCTCCTTTCCCTTCCACTTTCTCGCCAAGCATATGCAGGTTAAGGATCATGGGTGGTGATACCTCTGGGAGGGAGGTACCTGGGAGGAAGGTCATCAAAAGAGATGCAAGGTGAGGACAGATATCAAATTAATTACATTCAATAAAGTAATTAATAGTAAATTTAATTTTAAATTAAATTTTTAAAGTTTTTAATTGAAGATTTTGATATCTGTTATACGTAATGACCAGGGACCAGGTTAGTTATTCAGCAATCCTAGGGGTTAAGAGAGCTCGGAGACAGAGACCAAACGAAAAATCACAGCTTTGCTTTTGAGGAAAGAAAATTGGTTTTGGAATAACTGAAATCTCTGAAGGATCTGTACTGAAGGCTAGTTTTAAACTTGGGTATACTAAAATATATCCCGTTCCAAATACAAGGAAAAACCCGCTTCAGATCTTAAGTGCAGTCCTCTTGGAGAAAAGGCCTTTGCAACTGATCTCAGGTTCCGGCTCCAATGTTTTTAGATTAGCCTTTCAGAAACCTCTTCTCATGGGCGTGAGCTCACAGAAGGTCTTGCGCATGGGGACAAGGGTGGGCTTTGTAAGGGTGCCTCTGTTTGGGGACCTCAAGAATACTGAACAAGGTGTTGGTCAGATACTGTCCTTGCCCAATAAAATATAAAAACAGTAGAAAATAATTAGTAACTGACTGACTCTAGGTGCGGCTACGTCTCATAAGCTTAGCTCTTGAGACTAAATAGGCAAAAGAGTTACTAAGTTGCAAAACCGGACACATCTTTTTTTTTTTTTTTTTTCTGACACATCTTTGAGCGGCAGGTGTGCATCTGTCATGCTAACATTCTGAATGCCCAACAATTCTGTTACGTCTGAATCTCCCTGCCAGGCTTCATGACACAGCTATTAATATACAGAATCAACCAGAAACAAATCTGAGCAATGCAGACCAGGATTTATGGACGTGTTAATTACGGCATTATTTATAAAATTAAAAAAACAATAGGAAGTTAAATGCCTAACACATAGGCGCGTGGTTCAGTTAGTTCATATCTACGTTACACAGCCCTTAAGAGCCATGTCTCTGAGGAACATTTACTGACAAGAAGAATACTCATGGTATAATGAGAAATCAATAAGGTACAAAATGGAAGACACTGTGATCATATTTATTGGTTCATTTATTTATGGTTTTTTCCCCTCTGGTCGTATGCATGCACGTGTGGGAAGAACTAAAATAAAATACTGATGGTGACTATCTCTGAGTAATGAGATATTAGCTTCTTTTTCTCTACCTTTGTATACTTTTCTGTAATTTTCCAGTTTCATACAAACCTTTTCCTTCTCCAATAAAATATACTGCTTTAAGAAAGCAATTGTTAATTCTCACAAGAATACCTAGCTAAGCCAGCACCAGTCCGCTATATAATTATTATTAAGAAATGGTAATATACACAGCTCCTATCCCTGCATGTGAATAATAATGGTGAAAATAATCAATATGTCTCAGTCAGTAACCTCTGGGCCAGAAGCTTTAGAGCTCATGATCTGCATTAAAATTCATCCTGTCAGAGCACTACCTACTGTATTGAATATTCTGATACTGATGCATGAAAAGGGAATTGATACTTGTCAAGGACGTACTCTGGGCCAGGTGTTCATATATGGGGTTTCGCTTAGTACGCTTCTGGATGAGGAAACTGAAGTTCAAAAAGGTCAAATCACTGAACTGACTCTGGCCACATGACTCCTCAGTGATCAAAATGGATTCAAACCCTCTCAGTCTGGCTTGAAAGCCCCCCTCTCCTTTCACCACCGCAGGGCTGGTGAAAACTTCAGATGACACGTAGACTTCATTTCAGACGTTTAAAAATATCTTAAAATATTTTGCTAGCGCTCCGACCGTGTGGCCAAAATAACTGACCTTTGTTTCTTTTCTTCCACACAACCTAGTGGAGGTGCTGGGCAAACTACCCAAAGGAGACAACGTGACAGACAGAAAAGGGAAGGACAGGTGAATAATCCACCTACTGGGAGACGCTTGAAAGAACAGGCAATTTTTTAGAGTTGCACAAACTAGCCTAGCCCACTGCTCGGTGAGGGAGGAGGCGGCCAGCTGAGATGTCGGGCAAGTGCTACCAGACTCCATCAGTCCACAAATCTCTCCCCGAACCCGCCCCAGCGGGCAAGAGGCTGCTCCTCTCTCCCGCTTGGCCTGACTGAAGCCCATTTCTCAACCATCATTTTTGGGGGTTGATTACAAAGCACACGTCATGGATTCTAGAGAGGTTTTTTTTTTTTTTTTTTTGCGGTACGCGGGCCTCTCCCTGTTGTGGCCTCTCCCGTTGCGGAGCACAGGCTCCGGACGCGCAGGCTCAGCGGCCATGGCTCACGGGCCCAGCCGCTCCGCGGCATGTGGGATCTTCCCGGACCGGGGCACGAACCCGTGTCCCCTGCATCGGCAGGCGGACTCTCAACCACTGCGCCACCAGGGAAGCCCTAGAGAGGTATTCTTAAACGTTAAAAACTTTCCTCTAAGAGAGGACGACAGACCTTAAAGATGATCTCTTTTCACTCTTTCCACTTCACAATATATACCTTTTGACATTTCTCAAGAAAGAGGCTACAGACTAGATATTGTGTCAGGCCTATCTTTCCACGTTCAGCGTGAATTCCACACTGAATTCAATCAGCAGATGAGTTTGTAATCCTAACAACATCCCATGTAGTTAGAACCTCACAATTACAAAGGGCTTCCACATCAGTGATGTCATTTGCTTCTCACAGTAAACCTGAAGGAAGGAAAGGGAGGTAATGTCACCCCCATTTCACAGATCAGGAAATCGAGACATACTGCCACTTGGTCTGGCTTATTGGATTAGACAGCAGCTTCCTTGGGGGGCACAGAGGGGCTGACTCTGAGGGGGGGTGCATATGAAAGTTTCAAAACGTGGCAGTAACGTGTCTCTGGAAAACAGGATCCTGAAAAGGGGTTTTCGGGTAAGGATGGGGTAATGAAATACTGGAGCGGGAAGACAAACTCTACTTAGGTCACACTGTTGCCTGTGGGGAGCTCTGGGTGAGTGGCTTCCTTCCCTAACTTTCTGCTTTCTCAGTCCTATCTATTCTTCAAAGCCAAACCCAAATCCCACAGATCCAGGAGCCGTTCTTGAGTATCTAGCACAGAGAGACCATAATAACAGCACCTTAAGATTTCCACGTGCCTTAGCTCATTACATCGTGATAAGCTTTTGAGGTAGGCTGCATAGTCAGTTTTACAAATGAAGAAAATGAAGCTCTGAGGGGTTCAGTAGCTCGTCAAGCTGACCCAGCTGATAAACAGCAAAGTCTGGATTTCAAACTACAACAAATCACAGCGGCCTCACCTTCCTGCACATGTATCCCATCTTGTATATTGCCTGCCCACGTCTCCCTTAGCTCATCAACAGCCTTTCGTTGTAAGTTCTTTGAGGGCAGACACCAAGCCTATATTTCTTTCTAACCACCCCCTCCCACGGTTAGCAGAGCCCCATGTACACAGTAGGTTCTCAATAAGCATCATATGTTAAACATCTGTTTGGTAGGAACAGTAGTTATTAAGGGGGATTTTTTGGTACTCCGAATGTCAGGGTCTCTGCTGTATATAATTAAAACAAGAGTGAACATGGAATGTATAATTTCTCCTCCCTCTAGCTTAATCAGGCATTCATGACCATGTCTGATTCTGTGTTATGTGAAAAGAACGGCTCAGTAAGCATTTTCTATGAAGAGGATAGTCAAATACATACAGATATCAAAGAGATTTTTAAAAAAGGCGAAAACAAAACCATCCAACGTATGGAGAGACAATGATCCACATGGCGTACTGTTTCACCTGAGACTAAAGAACTTCCAAGGCAAAGAGAGTACTTGACTAATACTGGGAAATTCAAGGTACACCAAGGAGGAAGCAGAGTGCCAGGTGGGATCCTGTACCATTAGACTCTGTCTCAAGAGGACGGATGCTCTATGCAACTGATCGGGGTCAGAAACAGAGAAAGGTACGCTTTCAAGGGCTTTTCTGGGAGAAGGGGTTTGCTTTGAAACCCCTTCAGCATAGCAGCCATTTCGCTACCCTCTTCATTGCCAGGCAAACTTAATAAAAAACACATGCAGTATACAATGTATTACCCTGTTGGGTCTCATTCCATTTGCCCTCCCAACACCTCACTGGTCTATAGCTTTGAAAATATAAAGGGCTCGAATAAATTCACTGAGATGAGAATTTTTATGATAGAGCTTAGCTCAAGTACTCCTATGTCCACATCTGGTAACCTAAGCTAACAGTACCTACCATATATTAGTCATCTTAATAAGCCGCTGAGACGCAGGGCTTCTGACTTCCTTTGTGTCAAAAAGTACCACGTTCTCGTGGGCTTTCAACCAACACCAAGCAAGAAGAGCAAACACCAGGTTTGTGGTACCTACATTTGTGTCCTCATGGCTGTGGCCATTGGTCTCGACCAACTCCTTGGTACCCTTCAACTGCAGATTTTAAGAAAAAACAAAACAAAAAAACCCAAATGAATAAGTAAGCATTATCTACTAAGTGTATATCATCCTGTAAACCCTGATTTATCTGAGGCTGCCCTTTATGAAACTTCCAACAAGAAAAACAGATGGAGCACATAATTCTAACGAGTCTTCCTGAAGCCAGTGTGAGACCAATACTTTACGAAACCTGATGGCTGGCAAGAAATAAGTGGGCCTTGGTCATTATTTTTAAATAATAAAATTAGAAAGCAGTTCCACAGGCATAAAATGCATAAAATTCATTCTTAAGAATAATAAATGATTCCATTTCCTCATTGTATTGCTATTAACTTCAACCCGGCAGTGTTTGCAAGTTGCCACCAGCTAAATGATGTTATATAACAATTATTCGAGAATTATGTTATCTCCCCTTGTTTTAACATGCCACAGTGCTACTGTACGTGTCCTCCTTGAGAACCTATTTGAATGACTGACATGGTTTCTGGAGGTCTAAAACAAGACGATTTGCTTCTTTTTGGAAAGGACGGATTGGGAACACATCTCCTTGGTCACTGAGGCATCAGAAGAAAAGCTATCTCTCAAACGAGATTTCTAACAGTGAACATCTGAAAATGCCTCTCCCTCAGAAGGCTTAGGAGTCATCAGTTATCGGGAGATTTCTGGAAACCTTTAGCTGGCCTGTTATCCTAGCCTGACTTGAAGCAGACACATGAAGACAGAGAATAAGGGCAAAGGGGAGCAGGCCTTGCAGCTGTTTGCTGGTACTTCCTCCTGGCCTGTTATGCTTAGGAAGCTGCATCTTCTACATCCTCTTTTTTATGCCTAAAATATTCACGGTGGGATATAAATGCGTCAAGTTTGAAAGAGAATAAATGCACCACCAATGTGTTTGATTCAAATGTTGGTTCTTTCGGGCTCTTGGTACACGTTAACATGAAAGCTTCTTTGATTTTTGTCAGGCGATCTCAGACTCCCAGCAAGAGAACCACACGCTCTCCATGCCAAGAGAGAGCCTCTGCCAAAGCAACGGCGCCACGGAGGAGCTGAGTATGGGGCAGCTGGCTGTGGGCCAGTGGGGCAGGTTAAGACTCATCTCCACATCACGCTCCTGCTTGACAAAGAGGCATGCTGCCCTGCGTTCTCTGGGGCTACACCACTGATGCTTCTACACATAACAAAGACAAGGGAGCACAGGCAATGTGTGATACACACGAGAAGAAGAAGTGCGCCTCAGTGACAGCAGTGCCATCTGTTATCAGAGGGCACAAAGGGACTTAAAAACCCCTCTCTGCTTTCCTGTCTTAAGGTTTTCTTTTCATAGGTGTCCCTCATCTTCTCCTTTGCGTCAACCCCCTCTGCTTGTCCCACCTTGTAACTCGTGCTTCTGGGAGTGAAGAGCGGGGTTGGCTCAGAAGAAGGTTTTGTTACTTCTGCCCTCAATGGCCTGGCTCCCTGCTCTCTCCGGAGCTGCTGGTCTCCTCCAGACGGAGGGGCTAACATCTTGTCTGAGGATACCTGGGCTTGGGAACAGGCTCCAGGTGTTGGAAGCTACCACCTCTGTGAAGGACATGAAAGGCAGGAGCCAGTGGGGCCTGGTGGGACCTGGTGAAGCTGCATCTTAGCAAACAGAGAGCTTAGGGAATGAGCCTGCCTTCCCTGGGCTGAGGGCTACGCACGGTAAGGGTCTGCCCTCACAACCTGTTCCTTCTTTTCAGGATTTCCATCAAGTGGCAGTCACGTTAAAGAGCAAAATTCCACGTCTTCAGAGCAGGATGTGTCTTTTCCTGTGTGTGTGTGTGTGCGCGTCTATATAATACAGTAAGTCCCCTACATACGAACGAGTTCCGTTCCGAGAGCGCGTCTGTAAGTCCAATTTGCTTGTAAGTCCAACAAAGGTAGCCTAGGTACCCAGCTAACACAATCGGCTATATAGTACTGTACTGTACTGTAATGGGTCTATAATACTTTTCACACAAATAATACGTAAAAAACAAACAGACAAAAAATAAAGAAAACATTTTTAATCTTACAGGACAGTACCTTGAAAAGTACAGTAGTACCAGCTACGTCACGGCTGCTTTTACGCTTGCTTTCGGACATCCTGGGCTTGAAATAAAGATACTGCACGACTGCACTCTATACAGTGCTGTACAGTAAAGTACGCAAAAGCACGACCACTTGTAGAGGATGCACACAGGTGACAATGTACGCCAGACACGTGAACTGACTTATGTGATTGGACAGGCGAACGCACATTTACATCTTCGGAAGCTCTCAACTCGAAGGTTCGTATGCAGGGAACTTACTGTAGTAAGAGTCTAGGCCCAATCAAATCTCTGGGGGTGAGGCCATCTGTTTAGGCCCTGTCTATGCAGGCACTGAAAAGGTGTTTGCACGTATAGCTACTCTACACAAGTCCAAAGAAAGCTTTCTAAGGCATTGTTCAGAGAGGCAGAGGTGTGTTTTTAAATGTATGTCTGTGTGTGGCGGGAAGCTACAGGGAGACGGAAGGAACGTGTCCACTGCCTGCTCTCATCTACAAGGATGACAGGGGCACCGGGCAAGGGGCTCTCGGGAAAACAGTCTGGTGGCGAACAGCACCCAAATGCATTTGGCTGCCGTGGGCTCTCTTAAGCTTATGTATTCTCGGTGCCTTTGCTTGACAAGGGGCCATCCCATTACTACAGCAGATTTAAAAATGCTTCCTTTCCAGTCATATTTCCTAGGTTTTTAATGATTTTCGTTGTTCTGAATCTTGTTCATGTTCCCCATTTATCTTTTTTTTTTTTTAAGTAATGGAGAATGAAGTGTGATGCTTTACCAAAGCCTGTGTACGCACATTGCTCTTTAAAAACGCATGCCATGACGACAAGGATATAGCAATGAATTCTGCAAAACTTAGCATCTATTTTTATGACTGGAGTTTGGATTTTGAATCAAAATAAAGGATTTGAGTCATTTAGAGACAGGAATTCACCCCTCCTCATCCCAGTAAATCAAGGAGGCAGAGAGAGAAAATGTAAAACAACAAAGCTCAGAGCTACGTCTGTCCGATCAGGAGCAAATCTGGACCACATCAGCTCTACTTTGTTGAAAGCCTTTGAATAATGTAAAAGAAGAAAGAACAGTGACTGCAGGTCTCTTAGACAGTAGGTCATTGTGAATTTAGCCATCGATATTTTTTCAGTTCAATCTAACTTATCCAAAATCATATAATGTAAGCCTCAGTCTAAGTTACTGAATCTATCTTAATCGTATAAAGGTAACGATTAGCTTTAGAAAGCATTTTCCTCCAAAGCTATAAAAGCTTATAAACTATCTAACATCTTCACTTTTCCCTCACAATTCACTTATACTTTTAGGGGAAAGTGACTGACAATATATTTTGAGTCCAAACCATTAAAAAGTTAAAAATCACTTGGAAAGTGACTGAGTCACAGCTGACTAGGCTCGCACTCTTCCAACCTCATAGTTTTTTAAAAAAATATCACTTTTGAAGTTATATATGTTGTACAGAGGACCTCCTCATATACCATTGTGAGTGAAAATTTTAAAGCAACCTAAATTTGACTACCCCCAAAGGGCTACGGGTACTATAGGTGATGTTTTTTTTCCCCTTCCATTTGCCATTCATTACATCATGGGCAGCACGCGAAGGCCAGAAATAGGAAAGCATTTCAAGAGCTTTCTCAGCTTCTCGCGTGTAGATACTGGGCTTAGATTTCACTCAGCTGCCGAGCGATCCATCTCACCCTGCTGTAAGACGATAGTTTCAAATCTACTTATCAATGTCAGGCCACACTTTAGTATCAAAGAAAGCCAGGGTGAAACGTTCAGATTTACAAACTTCATATGAAAGGTCTGTTGCTCACCCTGGTTAGATAAGTGCCCTGATGCACAGGGGAGAGATTTTTTTAAATGTCGCTATGAATCAGTCCTTCTGATTCAGATGTCTGCAGGAGGATTGTGGGCTATGCTAAACTCATTTTCCTTGCGATTAGACTTAAAAGGAAACTAGCTGCTTGCTGTGAAATTTATCTGCATTGCCAATGTTTTAAAACTTTATCGAAATTCGTTTGTCTTCTGGAAGAAACGTTCACACATCGCTGGGGGGCTTGGGTGGTCTAAAGAGGCACGAGAGTGAAAACAGAGATGCTGCACATGAGATTATAAATTCTACCCAGCAAAGCTGCTAAGAGGTGGGGAGGGTCCAGGCTGGTCACTTCCAAGATTAACTGCAGCACTGTTTGCCTGTGTGTCGAACACGGGGGAGGCGTGTGTCCGTGTCTGAACTAATTCACGAGGCAGAGCTGTTGCATTCACTTACTTGTTCCTGGAGGACTTTGAGTAATGCCTGTGTGTGTGACTGCTCTTCCTTTGCTTGTTCCAATTCTGACTTTTTGTTGTTTAACTCCTCCTGGATGGTCAGCAATTGCTGTGAAAAGGATATTTAGGATAAGTAGGATTGAAGGCCAATGGAATACGGTAAGATATTGAAAACAACCATTCCAAAACACGAGGGAAAGGTTTGTACGTGTCTTAAAGCTTAATCCAGACTTCAGTTGACGTTTCTGAAATGTCTGTTTCACACACACCCCCCCCGTAGTGGAACGAGTGTGCAGATAATGCCACAGTATCAGGCTGTTTGTGACACTGATGCACGACGCTTGTTCCAGTGTTTGTGAAGGCACCTTTATATTCCTTTAAACAGATGCGTATCTGTAAAAATATGTAGAATAGTGGTAAGAAACTAAGACATTGACAGCTGAAGAAATTAAATCATAAAGACACTTAAAATAATGAGTCAACTTGTCCGAGGTTACATCATTTTACATATGACCCTAAAGCTAGCTTTACAGTAGCTCTGTAAAGCTGCTTCACCAGGTGGCTGGGAGCACAAAAGAGCCTTTTACCTTCTCTGTTATGATGGTGATGTTTTATTAGATCAGCAGGACTGAAGTCCAAACTGCCATCAATGTATCAGTCGAGAAAACTGCTGATACAAGCTGTCAAAACACTCAGCTATGGCCTGCACCGTTGTTTTGAAGCAGGGCCACTGAACGCATTGCTGTGAAGCCTTGAGCGCTATTTGCCCTATCAACTGTAATGCATGGGAGGCTTGCCTGGCCTGCCAGGAGGACGGGGCTGCCCAGAACTAATTCTTTGGAACATGGTTATGTGCTAATATATACACAGGCTGGAGAGTACATTCAAGAGCTTCGAAACAGGCCCCGGAAGCAGCTATGTCGTATTCAGAGCTTCTTGACAACAAAGGGCTAGTCTGCAAAGACGGAAGTCTGTTTCTTCTGCTCCTGCACTCGACAAGTGCTGCACTAACGATACGAGAATGTCAGTGCGTTCCTGCCACGAGGGTAGCTGTCTCCACACCAAGGCTGTGACTTCTGGGGCTGGACAAGCTGGCTGCAGAGCTGCCTGGCCAGTTCTGAACTATCAAGGCCGGAATAAACACTGGCACTGGATTCCTGACGCTTAAAGTTGCCAAGTGGAAGGATTAACTTAAATCTTCAAAACTGCTAGTTTTGCGGTACGTGGTCGGGGGAGGAAGTATTCAGAAAAACACCCTGTGCCTTAACCCCTGGGCTTGCGTGTCCTGCTCCCTCGTCCGGTGCTGGCTGTAGGTTTAAGAACCTGCTTTGGTCCCCCAGCACAAACAGTGATTTCCTTGCAGTTTTCGAAACACTCAGCGCCCCTTATTTTACCACCTGCCCGTATCATACTCACATATGATGCAATACACGCAACCCACAGGGGCTCCCTTCACGCGTTACGTGATTCCATCGTGCACCAACTGACCAAAGTGCAGAAACCCGGGGGCCATATTGTACTCTGGCACCGTGATAAGTAATGAAAATGACCATTTCCAAACAGTGGGGCATGACCCTGTTTCTCTATTCTCATTCATGACCAGCCCCAGAACAGTTCCGAGGGGATCTGGTGCTCTGACTTCCACGATGCCGAGTGGATTCTTATGTCATTAGACAATTTCGAATCCACTCCTTAAACCTCCTTTAAAAATGAGCCAAATGAAGGACAGGAAATTGTCTTCAAACATAGGTAGCTTATGTTCACTCAACTGTAGCACTCGAAGTAGCAAAATTTAGAAACGACTGATGTCCAGCAGAGGGGGACTGGCTCCGGTAACGATGGTGCCTCTGTACAACGGAACACCATGCAGCCATTAAAATGAAGTTGTGCAAGTGTCTCTGGACATGGAATTAACTCATGATATACTGTTCTCCACATGAAAAGTTCAGGCTATGAGAGGGTTTCACTGAATTTTGCAAACTATTCATAGAACTGAATCTGGATACTGTCTCTGGGTGAGTGGGCTTATGGATCTTTCTGTTAGTTTTGCTTGTAATTTTCTGGTATGTCTGTAAAGGAGCAGACACTGCTTTAGTAAGAACAGCAACAAGAGCAAACAGATGAACTTAATTAAGGTTGGGGAAAGGACAAAGAAAGGAAAACCACTTGGACACAACTCTCAGCTGTTTTTACCAACACTGTGAATAGATCAGAGGGGAAGTGAGAACTCCACTAAGTCTGCCATTTCATCCACACATTTACAACACTGCTTCATGCTATTAAAACGTGCGTGCGCTCGTGTACATACATACACACACACACACACACACACACACACACCATTCCCCTGACCTCACTTCCCATGTAAGCTTCCATCCGTTCTCACTGTTCCTTGGAATCACACTTTTTTTTTAATTTAAAAGTGTGATTCCAAGGAATCATCCCCAGTTCCTTTTCTTCTCGTATGTAGGCAACCGCTTTCAACGGTTTCTTTTTTATTTGAATGTGTTTTTCCAAAATATATACTGTTGTTTTGAGAGTATGCATTTGTATGTTAAGTGATAGTGTTCATATTTCTTGCTTACTATGTTTTTAAGATCCATGTTGATACGTATATATATCTAACTATCGCTTCTGGTGGCCGCATACTATTTTACGGGATACGTCCACCCAGTTATACCTATTCCACTCTCCCAGTGAAGGCCACTCAGATTATCTCCAATTCTCCTCCCCCTGTATAAGGCTGTAGTGGGAGATGCTAATGCTCGTCCCTATGGACCCGAGGGAGACATGCCCTGGTGCATATCCAGCAGTGGAGCTGTCGGTCACGGGGCATGCCTGAGGAGTTCACTGCCAAAGCTGCATCACAGAATGGCTGTACCAGCCTACCCGCCCACCAGTGCTATAAGAGTTACTGTACCCCACACCCACACTAACACTTTGCATTATCCAACTTTCTAACCTCTGTCAGTCTAATAATATCAAGATTCTTCACCTTGGGACTTGCCTGGTGGTCGAGCGGTAAAGAATCTGTCTTCCAATGCAGGGGATGTAGGTTCGATCCCTGGGTGGGGAACTAAGATCCCACATACCACGGGGCAACTAAGCCCACCTGCCATGGCTACTGAGCTCGTGCTCCTCAATGAGAGAGCCCTGCGTGCCGCAAACTACAGAGCCCGTGAGCCACAACGAGAGAGAGAAAACCCGCATGCCACAACTAGAGAGAAGCCCGTGAGCCGCAACGGAAGATCCAGCGTGCCTCAACGAGGACCCCGCGTGCTGCAACTAAGACCCGATGCAGCCAAATAAATAAATTAATTTATATATATTTTAAAAAAGATTCCTCATCATTGAAAAATCTCATACTTCTCTGACCCCCTGGGGTTTTATGCATCTCACATGTCTGCCAGCTTTTGAGGTTTACTGACACTTCTTAAAGGGAGAGTCAAGGGTAGTGGTTCTTAAATCTGGAGAACTTTTCAAACACACTTATTCCTGGGTCCCACAGAAGACCAATTAACTCAGAATATCTAGGGGACGGACCCAGGCAATAATATTTTTTAAAAAAACCTCCACAGGGCTTCCCTGGTGGCGCAGTGGTTGAGAGTCCGCCTGCCGATGCAGGGGACACGGGTTCGTGCCCCGGTCCGGGAAGATCCCACATGCCGCGGAGCGGCTGGGCCCGTGAGCCATGGCCGCTGAGCCTGCGCGTCCGGAGCCTGCGCTCCGCAGCGGGAGAGGCCCGTGTACCGCAAAACAAACAAACAAACAAAAAACCTCCACAGATAATTTTAATATGCAGCTGGGAAGGAAAACCACTGTCTCTTTAAATGCTTATTTAATCCTGCTACAACGTTGCTTCTGTCCAGAGTACCCTACTCAGACTCTGCTCTTACTAAAGTCACTAACGCTCTTCTAACGGCCAACTAGGATGCCAGGTTCTGTTTGCCGTGGCATGTCCTCTCTCTCCAGGCGATCCTGTTCACACCCATGGCTTCAACTGCACGGGCTCGGCTCCCGCGCTCCTGCTTTTCAAAGCTGACCTCACAGCCTCCGCCCCTCCTACTGCCCACCAGACCCTTTCCCTACAGTGTTCCAAACTGTGCTTACTATGACCCCTCCCCCACAAGGCTAATTCTATTCCCCTGGTAACCAGAGTGAAAACCTTGAGGTCCATGCCCGCCCTTGCATCACGCCCACAACCTCTCTGCCCGTTCCTCTGCCTTCTCTCCAACCATCTTCACTGTCACGTTCAGGATGAGCAGCTCTCTTCTGGATCTGCTTTTTCCTCCTGTCGTTCACCCTACACTCCTGAGAAAACTGAATCAAAGTGCTCTTGTGCTTAAGAAATACCATCGATCCCCCGATCTCTACTGGACAAAATCCAAACCACTGGCTGTGTCGTCCTTCCCCAGCCATGCCAGGTCCTCTCATGACTCTGTGAAAAGCTCACTACCCGGAATTCTGCCTGGCAGCTTCCTATTCATTTTTTAAGCCAACTTAAAGAATGTTTTCGGGCTGACGTCAATCCATATGATGACTTTATACGATAGAAAAGAGCCCCATCCTCTAGGCGGACAGGACCCTTCAGTAAGGCACATGGTTGGGCAGTACAGTAGGGGCTTGATTTCAACCCCTTTCACCCATCTGGCCTGATGCCCTTGTCCAGGGCAAAACCTGCAGAGCTATAAGCAGTAGTCTTGGTTTCTTCCTCAATAAAGACCCCCTCTGATCACCCAAGCAAAGTGAGCTGTTCTAACCTCCACGCTCCAAAAGCACTTTTATACGATATATTACATTTCATAGATATCTCCCCAACGAGCCTACATCCACCAATGGTAGGGTCAATAACTGGGTGACCTCTAACACACGGCAGGTGCTAAATGAATGAATGAGTAAAGAGGTGAATGAATGCTTGCTCTGGTTTCCCCAATTCTATGAGATTAAGCCACGATCTAGCAAAAAAAAAAAGAAAAACAAAAAAAACCACACACACACACACACAAAAGCCCAAAACGAGAACAACTACCTGAGGATCTATCACTGGGTAATTTATTGTTCTAGACATATGGGTATATGAAATCTTCAGAGGAAAATAGCACTTAAGACATTTTGATTCTTTACTCTGGAAGTTCTAGATACCATCCTTAATCTATAGGGTAGTATTTCTTTTTTCTTTTTTTTTTTTTTTTTTTGTGGTACGTGGGCCCCTCACTGTTGTGGCCTCTCCCGCGGTGGAGCACAGGCTCCGGACGCGCAGGCTCAGTGGCCATGGCTCACGGGCCCAGCCGCTCCGCGGCATGTGGGATCCTCCCGGACCGGGGCACGAACCCGTGTCCCCTGCATCGGCAGGCGGACTCTCAGCCCGGGAATATTTCTTAAAAGTCTAAGAAAATCCAATCAGTGAATTTATTATTATGTAATTTCTTCCCCATGTTCCACCAAAAAGCAAACAAATAAACCAAAACCACCGCTAGAGGAAAAACAAAATAAACGCCCCTGGACTATTTTCCGCATTCTTTCCAATGAATTGTTTCTTTTGTTTACAAAAGGTAAACTCACGGATCTAACATTTATGGATTCAAAACCGTGGTGATCCGAAACTGTGATTGTTCACATGACTAGATGCCTTATAAAAACAATGAGATAGTCTGCAACTAGATAATTTAAGTCAGCCTTTCTGGTCCTTTTTCACTTGAAATCTGTGAGACTGTATAATATTCTTTCCAGTTTGAATTTTTAAGTTCCAGAGTGCCTCAATTACAGAAGTTCACAGGCAGCTAGAACTTAATCGGAAGAGCCTCTCGGCTGGACCGGCTGACTGCAGCGCAATTTTAATTTAACACTGGGAAGTGTGGCATTAAACAGATGCACTATTACATTTTTGGTGGTTACAATTGAGTGTGTGCCAATTAGGCAATTATCCATACGCCAATCAAGTGCAAACACTCTGGCGGACAGAAACAGGTAAATAAATGCCGAACCTGACACATCTTCATATTTCCAGGCCACTGATTTAATAGGATCATTTGTAATGCTCTTTGGGGATGGAGACTTCCGTGTGTAATGGGTCTTTCTCTCTGACAAATCCGGAGAGCATTACCAGTGTTATCTGGAGCCCCAGAATAAGTGAGGTCACGTTTCCATGTTTACAGATGGGCGATTCATAGGCACCCAGAGGTTAAGTCATGTTTCCGAGGCCACGGTATCGGGGAAAGACCTACCACTTGCACAACTCGATTTTCCTACTTCAAACTGTGGTTTCTACCCTGACAACCACACTGATCCGTCAATTTGAAATGGAAATCAGGACATGCCAGACTTAAAACCTTCCTAGCAATGACTTCTACCTACGCATTCACCATTTCCACTTAAGACCGAGGCTGCTGGAGACGTGCCTTTGTGTATCCTTCTGTGAGTGCTGCGGTGGATTTCACTTTCCGTTAAAAACTGTAACCCTTTCCTTGTCTTTTCCCCTTAAATTCTATAATTTTGTCACTGAGGTCAAGTCTCTATATAGCTAACATATCAGATGAGCTTAGATTCCATGAAAGCCCCAGACTACGGAGCAGATTCTCTGTATGAAAGAACACCAGCAACGTCTCGTGACAAGCTGACACTCACTGAATAGTGCCACCTCAGGAATCTCTTGCAGGACTGGTGAGCTGCTTGGGGATGGAGCTGCTGGGTGGCATGAAACTGAGAGCATCTGACTTTGTGTCTTCCATGGCGGTGGAGGAGTACTCTTTCTAAATCACGGTGGCGGCAGGTCACGTGAACTCGTGCCACTAGGTAGATATAATATATACCGATAGTGACTGACACCTATACACAAACACACACACACATTTTCTCTCTTTCCCGCTTCCCCTCATTTCAAGATTTCCCCAGCGACTGGCTCTATGTTCAGTTCTTTTAAAACAATCCAGTAATATTCAATTATCAATCAATCAAGCAATCATTCAGTTATCCGTTCTTTCAATCATCACTTATCTCCTAAGTACACGGTGCTGGGCTAGACAGTATGCAGGACACGGAGGAAACAAAGTAGACTGTCCTCAAGATGCCGGGTCACGAGGATGCTAGTCTATCCACTAAAATGAATTTAGGGTGGCACAAAATACTCTAATAGTGGCTACAACCAATGTGGTTTCCCTAGGAGATTCTTGGCGATCAGTTCAGGTGTTAGGAGAACATGAGCTCAGGGGATCCATTTTGAATCAGACCTTGTTCTCTACTCATCAGAAATGAGCCACCAAATACTAATGCTTGAGGTCTGGAAATATTTGAGCCCATACAGTGTCATCAATTTTTAATGTGTTTTTGCTCTTTTGATTCAGTTTTAATAAATGTTACTCCATCTCGATAACTTTCCTATAACTTCGACGCCCTACTTAGTGGGATAAGCCTTTAAAGGCCAGTAGGATATCGCCTAAGGAAATGAGGTCTGCTGGCTTCCAAAGACAGTTTTCCACCAAAGGCCAGGGTGGGTGTGACTATGTCTGGACAGACCAATCAGCAGTTGTTTTAATGTCCAGACCGTGGGGCGACGCCTGCGGGCATCCAGCATCACCATGTCTGCACACCTTGTCTCCAACCCCATTACTCCGTGTATTTCAGCCTGCTATCTGAACCCCCCCGGTGGCCAGTTCTGCCAGATCCTTTTCATCTTGTCCTGCTACAAGGTGAGGGGATCCGCTCATTCGTCCCTTCCTCCTTGGTGAGATCCTGCTACCCAAACACAGCTCCCTGCTTCTGCTGCTTTTCTCCCCAGGCTCTCCAGACCTTCCACCCCTCAGGCCTGCTTTGCTTCTCACAGACTTCAGAACCACTTAGGAAGGGCAGCCGCGCTAGGTCCCACTGCTGCAGTCTGCCTGTTCCCACCTCACGTCTAACACTGAATCCCGAGCCAATCCCTGATTGTTGGGAAAAGCCTGAGATGTAAAAAATCAAGTGCATATTATCACAACCTAAGAGCAAGGCTTTGCCTAAAGGCCAACCCATCTAACAGTATTCCTGAGAAAGGAGAGAAACCTGGCTCAGGGGAAGGACAGTCATTTACTACCTGGTACTCACTACTTTCACTTTTCTCCTTGGGAAATAAAAGAAAAAAGATGGAATTGAACTAGTTTGAATTTTTTTGTCGCACGAGGTGGTAAGACTACTCCAAATTTATTCTTGTTTAAAATGTCATCTGCTTCTACCGGCGGATGAAACTGTGCTTCCATTTATATCAAGGTCCGAGGGTGACCAAGCCTGTGGCCTGGTTTATCCATCCCAGTGCCTCCCTCTCTGCCAACAGCTCAGTGACCCCTGGGGGAGAAACATCTTTTGGAGAGAACCCCACCATTTAGATGACTGATAGCAGGAACACCAGATCATAGGAATGAAATTGTGCTCAGGGCCTGATATCCTATTACACCAGGCTATGCATATTTAATTCCTTGGGTCTTTCCTCATAAATCAATTCCTTCAGGCCCTTAATCTCGTCAATATCTTTTCTGATATTGAATTTTAAATGCCATTCTCATTGCTAGGTAGAAAGGCAATCTCTTACTCGTGATGGGATCAGGTTTCATTTACAACTGAGAGACGCTTGGAGGAGCCCGGCCCTGTTCCCTGACCCTGCTGTTAAGATCCTAACGTTGGTCAGAGACAAACAGCCCAGGCGCGGGTCTGACAGGGCTGGCCCTCCAAGAGGTCAAGACAAGGAACCCTGGGGTCATGCCTACTGGTACCCTGGGAGCCTGGGACAGCTCTGGGAGACTGGGGAGAAGGCAGAAGTAAGTGTTTTCAAGGGTTTGGATCCTCAAGAGGGTCCCTGAGACATGAGGCACCCTGCCACCCACCCAGGGCAGTGTGCTCTGACAGGGGTTCCCTTCTCTGAACAGACGAGCAAGGGCCTGACCGAGGACACACACAGTGTGCATACACTGGAGTAAGACCTCACGGGACGTGGGCGAAGGGAGGCCACGGGCCATGGGTTCTCTGGAGGGGAAGCATACAACCCGGAGAGCAAGGGTTTGGAGCTGGAATGTTTCCAGGTTCTCTGAGGCTGGCCCCTAACACTGGTGTTTCCCCTGCTACAGGGTAAGGGAAGAATCCCTGAATTCCATGAGCTGTGCAAAATTCCCGAAGGGAAGCAGGAGCGATAAATGTAAGACTTCAAGAGTGACCGAGAATTGGGTAACGCAGGTAACCACTGAGGTGCAGATCTGGGGGCCTAAGTCTGCAGGCAGTGGAAGGACTCCAAGGGCGGGGCTCTGGGCGCTGTCGCCCTGGGGCAGGAAATAAGCAGGTGCCACTGCACAAGACTTAATGGTAATCAAACTAAAGGAAGGTCCATCCACTGATTATCAGCATGCACCGGCAATTCTAACATAATCAGTGATAAAATCCTTTGTTCATCTAAAGCCTAACCAATTACTGGCCTTACCGATAAGAGTCAATATACATGTGCAAGCTTCAAATGAGCAGTTTCACTTCTTACCCTTTAATAAACATACTCGATGTAGAAACGAATTTGGAAAATGTCAGTATCGCAGTCTGCTCCCACCCTCCCCCTCCCCCACCCCCATATGCTCACACGGGACTCAGCTACACCCAGTTTTTGGATTTTGAGCTTGTCTCAGACACAGTGTCTCCAATCCCTGTAGCACTACATGTATTCTTACATTTCTACAGTAGATTCGAAATAAACAATGCTGGCACAGTTATCGCAAAGACTGAGAGCTAGAACTGAGCTACTTCATTCCACAGGACCTCTTAAAGAATTTTTATGCCTAAAATTTGAAACAGGGAAACATGGTGAGAACCATGAGTTGTATTATTTTTGTTGAGTGCAAATTTTAGTTCTTATGTTACATATTTTTACTGAATTTTAATAGTTTTCAAGTTGAAATGAGTTCTTTCAGAACTGTTGACTGTTTGCCTTAAAACTAAAGGACAGATCAAGAAAATGTTATCAAATCAGTGGTACTGTTAGTAGTTGCCTAAATTGTGTCTTTTGCATTTGGGTTTGTTAAGATTCACGTATTTACTGGACAATTATTTACAGACTGTAATATATTAACTATAATCAAAAGATCAAAGTTCAAACTGTTAGGTGGGTTAAAAAAATTATTTAATAGAGTTGTGATTTTTTCCTTACATTGTACTATTTTATTTAAAAATGTTTTTACAGGCATAATTGTATGTGAAATTCAATATAAGAAAAATCTCACTGTATTTCTTTCTTGGCCACTATTATTACTTGTTTCATTTCATGATTATTACTGAAAATAGTTTTGTCCTGTAGCAGAAGAGGATGTTTAAAAAAGGACCCCCTCGGAGTGTCAAGTTACACTAGGCACACCCCTGGCACGAAACCCAGTGTCTGGGCAGGAGAGGAGATAATGACCTTGGGAGGGGAGAAATATGTCATCAGACTTGGTTTTAGAGACCATTTCCTTTACTTGGATATCCTCCTGGGAGGGCCTTGTGTAAAAGACAAGATACCCTTTGGCATTTGTATAATCCAATGGGGTTACTTATCACGATACACTGTACCCCAATAAGGCAACATTATTATGAAAAGAAATACAGCCAAGGATTGGAGAAAAGGCAAAAAAAAAATAAGCCCCAGGTCATTGTTTCAAGGTTAACATGGTTAGCTCTATCGCTGACTTGCTGTGTGACCTCAAACAAGCCACTTTACTGCTCTGGTCTCCTCTTTCCCTCACAACTTTCTCATGAGGAATGATTTATCATTTGCAAAGCAACACATCAATTAATGTCTTGCTTACTGAACGCAGGAAAAGAAGATGCAAAAGTGGCTTAGAAGACTCAAAAACCCATTTTCTCTTCTTCAGATGATTTTCTTTTTAATAGCGTGATTTGCAGTGTCGTTTCAACTTCCTGTTTTTCACTTCCCTCACATGTTAAATAAAGATGACAATACTCACGAGTGGGACATTATGAGACTGAAGAACATCCATTAATATGTGAGGCTCCTCAATGGCAAAGGGTACTAAGTTAAATGAAAGGGCTGTTACTATCCTCTTTGCAAAAATGGACAGACTAAGGTCAAGTGAGCGGGCCTTACATGAGTGGGCACTCCTGGGGGTTAATATTCATAGCGGAAGGTCTGTTGTTCAGTCCCATCCTGGCCATGCTGGTTGTCCTCCTTCAGCCAATTTTCAAAACACAGGGCCAGCCAACTTGAATTAACACCATTCATGCAATTCCCAAGAGAAGGTGTCAAATGTGTTGCTGAAGTAGGAATATAAATCAGTGATATTCCCTCCGTTGCCTCTGCTGGCAATTCCACTGCAAACGATAATCCAATTTGCTGGGATTTATTTATTCTTGTCACTTTTTTTTTGGCAGTTATATAAGGTGGTCATCACCCCAGCCTCTGGGCACATGTACAGCTGTTAATGTAGAAATTTAAAATATTAACATGCTTTCCAGCCAGGTTGGCCCATTTACTTCAAACAAGAACCTAATTGCACAGCTGGGTCTTGCATTGTGCCCCAAAGGCCAAAAGAGATTTGTTCTTTTTCTGCAGGGTTTATAACCCAGTCACGATCAGAGCTTATAGCTAGAAAACCCTTTATGGGTGACTTGTGACCAAAATCCCGTGGCCACCTTTGGAGTTGGCTTATGCAAAGTGATCTGGGGCTAATTCAGTTCAGCCCGTGGAGAGCCAAACCATGCTCTTTCTGGCATCAGTAACAGATACTACCATCATCAGTGACCACCCTGACTGCAGTTTTAGGAAAGCAGCTTTTGACTTAATGGTTACAGAGTAAGAACGTGGTTTTGAGAGCTTTTAGTTGAATCCTAATTGGTGAGAAAGTTGTAATGATCTAACATGTAAATGAAGAGAGAAAATACAGCTGAAAGTTCTATCTCTACATCAGCCACAGATGTCTAACTAAGGATGGACATGGGTCATCACCTATGTTGCCTAACTCTTGATTAATGGTAGAACTTGAGTGAAGCTAATTCAATGATAACAATCTTCCCAATTTTCCTTTGTTAGTGCAAGTTGACGTTTTTATGGCTAGGAGACTCAGACATCTAGGGGCAGGGTGAGGAGAGGAGAACTGTCCCTGAACTGAGTGCTTTGAATCTTTAGTGGCTCTGCAACAAGGTTTGCAAATAATGGGCACATTCGTCTGTCACAGAGAAGGTGTGAGGCAGAGGATGTCTGCTCGTTCCCTGAAGTCTCCACGTTATTTTAATACACTGGGGCTGGTCTGGGACCCCTCATTAGGAGTCTCAGAGTAACCAGAACCTCGTGGAGCTCTCCAAGTTTCACCTGTTCCCTGTTCCAGAGCCAAGCCCTGGGGAGACAGGTGAAGGCCTCACCAGATAAGGACAGTCTCCCTGAGGGGCTTTAACCACCTGCAGGTGGTCTCCGTGGCAGTAACTTAGCCTCTGGACTATCTCAGGTTTGCCCAGTCCCTGAACTGCAGACTGCATTTAAGGAAGAAAACAAAACCGCAGCAACAGTAGCAGCAGCTGCAAGAGAAAAGCTCAACAGAGACTGACTGCCATTGTGAAATGTGCCACATATTCTTAATATCTGGGGCTGAGATCCATTGGGTAAAATAAAATATAGCACCACCCATTTTGCATAGATCTCAAGGATGCAGACAGAAAATTACCATTTTAAACCAATCTTCTCTGCTTCTGCACCATTAAACATAGGAAGCACTAAAGAAGTGAGCTGAATCACTCAGACCCTTTACAATAAATTGGGTCAGCATGGCCATGAATGATAACAGCAAAAAAGGGTCCCCAGGTATAAAAATTAAGAGAAATTAAAGCTGTAGCTCTACACTTAATATCTACCCTGTGATGATGTGTTCCTCCAGCCTTAGCAATCCTTCAACTTGAGATCGGCGATTGCATGCAATTTAACATTACATGTGGGAAGTCTACCCGTGTCCTTTTAATGAAAATTTCAATCACAGGTTTTGCTGAAGTCAGCTGAAAGGCCAGCTTCTAACAATGATGGCACAGAAAAGATGATCTTGTGTGATCCACAGCTAGTTACATGTGCATTCTAGAAACAGGGAAATCAACACCAAGATCAGTGTTGATGACTTTCATTTCTTTCCAAAAGAAAGAATAGGGAGACCACATTTTTAGGGACTGCCAATAGACTCTATATAGCAGTGATTTTTACTTCCTGATGATAATTTGAAAATGTAAATCATGATACAAGTAAGTGACGTAAAGCAGTTATATTCTAGTCCAAGTGATTATATCAGGATTAAGAAGGATTATGTGAGAATTACTTTGGGAAGTTTAAAGAAAACCACCTGTTTTGCCACTGAGTTCACTGTGGATAATCTTTAAGAAGATATGAAAGTTTTCTTTTATTCCAAGTTGTTCCAATCTTCATTTTTTCTGTAGTTTCATATTATGAATGGATATTCAGTGGCTATTAAAAAGACTGTATTATTCAGGTTTAACCTGTTAATGGGATTGTATCATATTAATAGACTTCTGCAACGTTGAACCAACCTTGCATTCCTGGAATAAATCCAGTTTGGTGGTTTATAAAATACCAGATTAAATTAGCTTTTAAAAAGGAATTTTAAATCTATGTTCATAAGTGAGACTGACCTGTCATTTCCACCCCTCTTTTTTACTGCCTTTGTCCTGTTTTGATATCAAGTGTACTAGGTACACTAGCCTTATGAGTTAGCTGGGAGGCGTTTCCTCCTTTTCTATTCTCTGAACAATTTTGCAAAAGGCTGGCATAATCTTCCTTGAATGTTTGGTAGAACCTTCCAGTAAATCCATTTTGGATCTGTTGCTTTGATGTAAGATTTTAAGCTTCTAACTCCAATTTTTTTATGAGATCATCCAGGCTTTCAATTTTTTCCTGATTTAATTTTGATAAGGTTTTCTTTTCTTCCTTTAGGAATTTGTTTATATCACCTGAGTTTAAAAATTTGTAGTAAAACTATTCCTGATTTTTTCATAGTTCTTCAATCTCTGTTACATCTATAGCTATAACTCACTTTCTTTTAAAACATTGTTTTTTAAGTTATTCTCTTTATGATCAGTGTTGCCAAATTTTTCCATTCTATTAGTGTTTTCAAATAGCAACATTTGGCTTTGTTGATCTTCTCTAATGTATGACTCTGTGTTATTTTAGTAATGTCTATCCTTATCTTTATTTATCTTTCCTTCTTTGTGTTTATTTTTTTTGTAATAAGGGTTGGATGCTCATTCGTGTTTCCAGTTTTCTTTTTTCACTAAACAGACATTTAAAAGTTTAAAATTTTTCCTCTAGGTTCTGTTTTAGCTGCATCCCACAAGTTTTAATATGCTGTATTTTAATAATCAACTACTTCCAACTATTTTAAAATTAAAACTCTGATTTCTTTTTAGACCTGTGGATTTAGATGTGTGTTTTAAAATTTCTAAGTATATAGAATTTATTTTAGTTACCTTTTCTGACATTGATTTCTAACAATTTTATTGTGATCAGAAAATATTATCACCCCTTTGAAATTTGTTGAGACTTGCCTTAAGGTCTAGTATGGGATTAATTTTTGTAAATGTCCCACATCTATTTGAAAAGTACAGTTTTCTGTACAGGTCCTGCCAATCAAGAGTACAGGAGCTGAGTGCTATGTAAATGCTTCATCAACTGCAAACATCGGCAGGAACAGCAAGAAGAAGGGAATGGCAGAGCTGCTTAGGAAAATGTCCTCACCCCCTGACATCTTCTAGGGTCTTTCATTCAAAGTAGGCTTGGCATGTTGCCACTGTCCTTCAAGTATCAACGTGTGATGTAATCTCACTTTCAAAAGATTAGGAAAAACAATCAGGAAGAAATTTTAAGTACTCTATTGCCTGGTTTGGAGTCTTCTTACTACTCTTTCTAAGCCTTGGTTCCTTGATAAACGTGATAAAAACGTCAACTCCCAGGATGCAAGGCTCTTAAAGCATTTGGATAGCAGAAAACATTGAACAGAAACATTTGTGACTGCACGTACACACACTCAGCGTAAGTAAAAACACAACAGCTTATTTCCCAAGGTTGTAGTCATTCTTTCATAGCCCTGGGGCCACACCAGATGACATCAGTGACTAATAAGCTCCTTAGCATCTAATACCAGCAGAGGGCATTCACGACCCCTAAAGACAGAAGGGCTCCATCAATCCTTACACTCCAACAAAGATTTGTCAGAAATCTGGCTCTATTCAATCAATGAGATGAGATTATTATGTATTCAGGCATGAGTAGGAAGAGCAGCAGAGATTATGAATGAGGGAAGTTGGGGCTTCCCTGGTGGCGCAGTGGTTAAGAATCCGCCTGCCAATGCAGGGAACACGGGTTCGAGCCCTGGTCCGGGAAGATCCCACATGCCGCGGAGCAACTAAGCCCGTGAGTCACAACTACTGAGCCTGGGCTCTACAGCCCGTGCTCCGCAACAAGAGAAGCCACGGCAATGAGAAGCCCGCGCGCCGCAACAAAGAGTGGCCCCCGCTCACAGCAACTGGAGAAGGCCCGAGCGCAGCAACGAAGACCCAACGTAGCCAATCAATTAATCAATCAATCAGTCAATTCTTAAAAATAAAAAAGAATGAGGGAAGATGGTTTACAGTTTTCAATAGCTGAGAATAAAACGTGTGGCGACTCAACAATTTGTTCTTTTCTTCATCTGTTTATTCAGAGAGCTGTTGGCTATAAATGACTAAATTAGCCATGAAAGACTGGCCTTAGGTGCCAGAATTAGTCTCTACTCCAATATCAGAAGAAAAAAGAAACTAACAGTTATTTAACATGCTGGGGGGAAATCATAGCCCCTGTGTCTCACCTCAGTTTTCAGGGGGCTAGGAGATCGATATAAATGAATGTAAAAGGAAAAGAGTCTCAGAATGCAAGCATGTGGAGGCCCAGTAAGGAGCCAAGGACCAGGAATCAGGAGCCATGAGCAGCGGAGGTGAGAAGGGAGGTTGCGGGGGTGGGGGGGATACGGCTTAGCTCAGTGACTTAAACTCTATTTGATTAAAATCAGGAAATAAGTGGGCTGGTCTAGGGGGCTCACCAATGCCTCTCCTAGCTTCAGCAGTCTGTATTCTGCAGTTCTCTTGAGGTAAAAATAGTGGTGAAATTGAGCCCATCTCCAGTCCAAATTTTATACGTAAAGCAGAATTCCCATTATCATCACATTCTATCTTGCTTTTTATACTGTGGGTGGACCGTGAGAAATGTCCAGCAAATCGTGGACTTAAAATTGAGCACATCAATCACCAGCTGGGCAGAAAAGCAGACTGAAAAGACCAGACCCATCAACTAAGACCCAAGGACCCATGAGGGAAAGGTCAGACCTTGGAGTGCTCCTTAAGTGACCTGGCAACTCTCAGAAATCTACGTGAGCTCATGTTACCCGATGCCGAGCGGTGAAACTACATCACAAACACCTCTTTTCTCCTTCTCCCTAAATGATAAATAGAAGGAGTACCTGGGGAAATTATATTGTAAAAAGAAACTCAGCACAACAGCTTTTTTATGGACTTTACAGTTAGGTCATTACCAAGATCTTCCTGAAATAAATTGTGAGTAGCACTGAAGAAATACAAACCACTAGGGAAGAAATATAAACCCAGGAGAAAAGAAAACAAGTTGCACAGAGAATTAGTGAAGGACAAAATTGCCGAGTGCCACTCTGTATTTAAATGATTGAAAAATGTGTAATGCACTGGTTCAGGAAATGAGTTAGGATAAAATGTAAATCATGGGTGAAAACATATTTCTCTAATACCGTGAATGAGAGTACCGGTGCTTGCCAATGAAAGCCTTCTGACCGGAATACCTGAGCGATACCCGGCTTAAAATAAATTAAAGTGGTGGTGTGGTGGAGGACATAAAAAGTGGAATGTGTATGCATGGGGGACAGCAGAATAAATTACAAATGTAACTACAATAAACTACAAAACAAACGAAAGAAGAAAAAGGTGATAATAAAGGTGTGGAGTGTCATTTTGCTCATCTTTCATTTATAAGCACCATTTGTAATGCCCCTTCCTTGGAAACCTATAACCAGAGTTCAAATATACTTTCTCCTTTTTTATCTTCCCCAATTACTTCCAGAAAATAAAGCTGTTGTGGCCATTTACTTAGTGTGTGTGTGTGTGTGTGTGTGTGTGTGTGTGTGTGTGTGTGTGCGCGTGTGAGAGAGAGAGAGAGAGAGACAGGGAGAGAGCGAGCGCGAGAGCGAGATACAGAGATGAAACAGAAAGCACCGAAGCTGGAGAGGTAATTACCAAACTGAGGGAGTCGCATCAAGTTAAGAACTTCATGAGGCAGGGTCTTTTCAGTGATCAACTGAGTGAAGTGGGTGGTCTATAAAGTGAGCACCAGATTGGGCAATACATTTGTTTAAGCTTCCCTTGATGACTATTCAGGGTGCTTTGTTAAACAGAGAGGAGAAAACTTAGTCTTTAACTAACCATCTAACATCCTGGTACTGAATTCCCAATTCCACTCTTTGGTTACAAGTCCAGAAACGTTAACTGACTATGTCTGGCTAGCCCATTGGTTGATCTTTAAAACTGATAACACTACATGTTTATGTGCAAAGAGAGAAGGAGACTGAAAGAATATATGTAAATGTTAACCATAGTTATATCTGGGTAGTGACACTCTGAATGATGTGTTTCCTTTTATGTGCTTCTTTTAGGTTTCCAAGTTTTTTTGCATTGAGCATATACTCTTTTGTATGAAGAAAAATAAAACAAAAACCATAACGACAAACCTGGACCCAGAAAAACTGCAGCTCCCACCTACGCTTCTCGGCCTCTCTGTTTATTCTCTTACTCAGATAAAGAGGATTCTTCTCCCTCTGAGTCATTCTTCTCCTTCCTCTTTGTTTCCATGTTGTATTCTTTCACCACCCCCCCCTACACTTCTCCCTGTTTTCTCTTCACAGCCTTCATTTCTGATGAGAAGGAAATGGGCTGCTTTTCCTAATCCTCATGTTTCCTCTCCTAACCAGCTGCACGGAGAAAGCCCCGGAGCACGACTCCCTCGCAACCGCAGCCCAACTGGAGATGATGGATAATTACATCAGTCTGGCTGGGAGCGTGACACCTGCTATACACAGGCGGCCATGTGTGCATCCGGGTTCAGGGTTTCAGCGTGGATGAGGCTGCTTCTTTGCATGGTTAGACTATAGAGAAATGGAGTCAAGGCCAGAACACAAGGATTCATTTTAGTGTCCGTGGCTGGAGGGAGATACTACAATGGCCAAACAGTACGTGTCTGCGGCCAAAGCCCATTTTGATTTGCTGCATTCAAGAAAAGATCCATTTCACTATAAAGCTGGTACTCTTGGCCTGGAGGCAATTTCTAAAAGAGGTGGTGGAGGGGAGGGTCATTCAAAGGTCATCCACCAACTATGGCTGACAGTGTGCAGGGGGGGGGGGGGGGGGAAGCCAAGTTCCTTTATCCTGGGAATGGCTGCAAATCCCCCAAGGGTCCATATTTCCTACTGCAGACACTGGGGAAAGCGAAAAAAGGTAGAAGCCAAGCGATTTTAATGGTCTGCAGGGCAATGCCATTATTTCTACCCCTGGCTCCCACATGCGTCCATCTGCTAACCTCACTGCTTTCAGAAGAGACGATTACTAATTAGGATGCATTTGATGATCAAGTTAATTACGGGCAGAGCAGGAGCTCTAATGGTGGGCTGAAGCCTCCCAGAAGTAAACTTTATTAGGGCTTCTCTTTCTCGTCCCAGAAGTGAAGAGATTTCTTTTCACAGTTCAAATTTAATAAATAAAAGCCACGTGTGTGTTCCTTTCTTCTTGCTAGCTCTTACTCTGCTAACGTAAAAACCACATTAAGGGCTGTGACAGAGTCAGAAAAGAGGCAACGGGTTTTTGCCAAAAATATTTCTCGCAAGCAAGGAGCGCCGGAAGGGTAGAGCTTCCCCATGTCCTGCTCCCCTGGTCACTGTGGCCCTGAAGCCCCACTTCTCCACCTGGTCCACTGTGGGGAGTTACGGGGTGACAGAGGGAATGCAGGGGCCGTGGTCAGGCAGGCCTGGGTTGGAAATCTGACTCTACCGCGACCATGCTGGACCCTGGGCAAGTCACCCTTCATCTCTGGGTCTCGAGTTCTACCTGAGAAGCCGGGATAAGCTCATACTCCTGAGATGTGAGCACGGAGTGGAGTAAAGAAGTTGTTTTTGAGAGTAAACTGGGGCGAGCAGGTCCTCCAGCTGTAAGGGGCGGAGAGGCAACAGCACCGGCCACCCCAGGGTCAGGAAGCTCAGCTCTGGATTTGTCCAGACTTACTCTGCAAGTCCTGAGCCTTCTCTTAAACCTCTACATGTCTTCACGTTGGCCCCAGGAATGTGGCGATTGCAGTTTGCCTTTGCAGAACAGCTTTTCCAAATGCGTTCACATAGGTGACCTCATTTTACGGCCACAAACGCTGACCGAGGCTGGCAGGGTCCATTCTCCAGATGCAGAACCTGAGGTTCAGATAGGCTGATTTGTACACGGTTGTGCAGAAAACAGCCAAGCTGGAAACCCTCTCCCTCCTCCTACTGCTTTGGTGTTTTCATTTTCTTGGGCAGAAGCTCGGTGCCGCTCACGTCCACGAAGGCAGAGTATCTCCTTCCTTATCTGAAGGTCTCTCTCTGTCCAGTGAAAATGGCAAGATGCCCATGGTCCTCCCTTGTTTGAAACTGCTGAAAACTCAGGGCGGTTTCCTCTCCGTGAGCTTCACTTTTAGTCCTCTGTATCTTGTCTGGAGTCAAATGGGAATGTGCCTTAGTAACTCCTAAGCCCCTAAGCAGATGTCAGGTGCGATCATTTCAAACGGGTTGGGCTTTGCAATGTGAAGCCCTGAGCCAAGAACCGGAGCACCGGTTACTATTTCTCGTTCCAAATGTCCCCAACCATCCCTTCAAGAGTCTCACACTGCAGTGGGTACAGACATTCTGAGAAGTGCCAGGGAGCGTGATCTGCAAATGTCAGAAAATGCACATGCTGCCACCGAGACAGCTGACGTTTAGCAGCCAGAGGGAAGGGGCACTGAATTATAAATATTATCATCACCATCACGCAGGCTGCTATTACAATGCATCATCCCAAGGTACTGGTTGAAGAACAGGTAGAAAAGGAAATGACAAACTCTGGGGTAGTTAAGGAAGGACAACCACGGTACACCCCAAATTAAGCAGCGCTGTGAACCCTGATATCCTGCCCTGGAACCTATGTAAAGCCACATCTGAGAGATGTACATGTTTCTATGATTGTTCTGATTCTAGCAAAATATCAAAGGCTTTTAACATGAATGTGGGAAATGCCTTGTGAGTTGTTTTCTATTCAGAAAGAAAGAAACTTCATCTGGGTAAGTTGAAATAAAATAAAGTAAACATGGATCATGTCTCTGCAGCCACAGCTCGTAAAAATTCCAGATATGTGTGTGAATATGTCTTTATGCATACATATTATTTTTTGAACTTTTTTTTTATACATTTATTTATTTATTTATTTTTGGCTGAGTTGCGTCTTTGTTGCTGCGCGCGGGCTTTCTCTGGTTGCGGAGAGCGGGGGCTACTCTTCATTGCGGTGCGTGGGCTTCTCATTGCCATGGCTTCTCTTGTTGCGGAGCACGGGCTCTAGGTGCGTGGGCTTCAGCAGCTGTGGCACGTGGGCTCAGTAGCTGTGGCTTGCGGGCTCTAGAGCGCAGGCTCTAGGCGCACGGGCTTAGTTGCTCCACTGCATGTGGGATATTCCCAGACCAGGGCTCAAACCCATGTCCCCTGCACTGGCAGGTGGATTCTCAACCACTGCGCCACCAGGGAAGCCCCCTGTGTCAAATTTTTAAAGAACCCACTTAGGGCTTCCCTGGTGGTGCAGTGGTTGAGAGTCCGCCTGCCGATGCAGGGGACACGGGTTTGTGCCCCGGTCCGGGAAGATCCCACATGCAGCGGAGCGGCTGGGCCTGTGAGCCACGGCCGCTGAGCCTGCGCGTCCGGAGCCTGTGCCCTGCAACGGGAGAGGCCACAACAGCGAGAGGCCCGCGTACCGCAAAAAAAACCCAAACCCAAACCAAAACAAAAAAACCCACTTAAAAATCCAACTTCTCTCTTGTTATTACATACTGCAGCCTCTTCCTGTCACCTTTTCCAGACTACTTACCTTCCTTTTCTCCTCCCTTAAGCCCCTCTAATTTGTGGATCTGCTTCTTTACTCTGAAGCACCTATATTCCAAAATATTCTGCCTTAAGTCTCTATGTTCCTGCCTCTTAGACACTCAGAATATGTGCTCACTGTTCTTCCCTTCCCTTGTTTCTGGAAAGCCGGAAAAACATGTAATATTCTTCCCCCACCCCCTCCCCGGGCACCATGCTAACCAAGGATTCATTCAACAACTGGATTAAGCTAAAAGCCCCTGAAACAGGTCCTTGTTCAAAATGTCAGACCTGGTCCATGTGTGTTTGCTTTTGCTTTTTCCTTCCTCCACAGGCAATTAAAATGTCTGTCAGTGATTAAACTTAAGAGAGCAGAGCGAATGGGAAGGGAATTCCATGGAGTTCTTAGTGTAGGACAGACCCTGGCCTTTGTGGAATTCCCAAATCTCCTCAAAATGAAGTCTGCCAGTCAGTGAGCCACCGGGCAGGAGAAAGACTCAGCTGTGGAGGTGACTTGGACTCAGCCATCAGTAAGCCACACGGAGTCCTAGAAAAGTGACCCCAGCCCTTCATCCCCGATACAAACAGGCTACCACGCATTACCTCACGTGAGAAGGAACCTGGAGCATGAAAGAGACTGACGCAGACACAGAAACCAAACAACCAGTCCTGGAATAAATAGAAATGATTCAGGAACAATAAGAATTAAAAAATTCTAATTAGTATTCTCAAAAAGATTTGAGAAGATACTGCAACCAAAAAATAAGACTGTGTGAAAAGATAGTAGACAAAGAACAGAAATAACATTTGCATATAAAATAACACAATTATCAAATAGAAGCTTCAGTGGAAAGGATAAAAGATAAAGTTTTAACAGATAATATGAGAAAAAGGACAATGGGCACAGAGCATCAGCCTCGTAGGTCCCTTATATGACTGCTGGGCATTTCAGAAAGAAAATGAAAACAGAAATGACAAGTGAACAGTTATCAAGAGAATGGAGACCCCTGTTGCATTTATCCGTGTTATCTGTCTGCAGCACCTCGCCCAAGTTCTGTTTTTTTGTTTGCGGTACGCGGGCCTCTCACTGTTGTGGCCTCTCCCGTTGCGGAGCACAGGCTCCGGACGCGCAGGCTCAGCGGCCGTGGCTCACGGGCCCAGCCGCTCTGCGGCATGCGGGATCTTTCCGGACCGGGGCACGAACCCGTGTCCCCTGCATCGGCAGGCGGACTCTCAACCACTGCGCCACCAGGGAAGCCCGCGCCCCAGTTCTTTGTAGCATCACCTGTGAAGGCCACTGGGAGCAGTGGGCTGCTGGCCTTTCTAGGATTTTCAAAATTTTTAAGGGACATGCTTTTTTTTCAGAAATTAAGAAGAAATTATATAAAGTTGTCTTGGGTAAGTTCATTTTACCTGTCTTCCCCTAAAGTTTTCTGATGATCAAAACCACCCCCACCGCCAGCAGAGCCAGCACCCCTACCACAGTCACCATCCCCAGCACAGCCATCATCATCGCAATCCTTGATATGACTCCTGCTGCCATAATAATGATCCTGACTTTGACATGTACACGTGAGACTTCATTACATATGAAATCAGGAAGGGAATTGAACACAAACTTTTCACTATCTCTAAGAATGTACTTACTAAGCAACTGAATCGTTTAAAGGAGATTTCACAAGAGATGCTTAACTTTCCTAAAGTGGTCAGATAGATGCACTCACTGATGTTCTCATTTCAACACACTTTCATTTATTTCTTAATATATATCCCAAAGGCCAATCCTTGACCAACTTCTGGTAAAACTAGCTGGGGTTACTTTGTATTTTAAGAAAGTAACATTATTGTATTTCTCTGTCCTCTTCTGTAAAATTAGTCTAGACTAGCTTTTGTAATACATATACAGAGAATCCCACATCTACTCCTCTTTGAGCATAAGGGAAAAAAAACAATTACTTAATTTCTAAAATGGTGTTGGTCGTAATAGTCCTCTTTCCCCCAATTTTTTTTCCTGGTCTCCCCTGCTGAAAATTGTCAAGACAGCGGACTAGCCCTGGTCTTTAATAATGGCAAGCCAAGAGCGTTAGAGAGTTCTACGTGGGCTAATGGTTTACTGGCCTAAGACAGCTGGTCTGGGCTTCCCTGGTGGCGCAGTGGTTGAGAGTCCGCCTGCCGATGCAGGGGACGCGGGTTCGTGCCCCGGTCTGGGAAGATCCCACGTGCCGCGGAGCGGCTGGGCCCGCGAGCCATGGCCGCTGGGCCTGCGCGTCCGGAGCCTGTCCTCCGCAACGGGAGAGGCCACAACAGTGAGAGGCCCGCGTAACGCATAAAAAAAAAAAAAAAAAAAGACAGCTGGTCTTCAGATGACATTTGCTAACAGCATTAAACAGCATCAGCTGGAAGTACGTATGAGGGACCCTTCTGACATAGTCATCATTAGTCACTCACAGTTTTATAACCAGCAGCTTATAATGGTATCCTCTTATCATCTAAATATTTACCAGTCCTATCAATATGATTTACACATGGCTTCAAAAAGAATTCTGATTTTTAAGTTGGTTATTTAGAAATATGACATACTGACTTATCCTCGTGAATAAAAATACAGATCCTGTTTAAATTCAGGTGTGGTTAAAACCGTAACGAGATACTAATATACGCGTATTATAGTGGCTAAAAAAGACAGAGTAAAATAAAACAAACCAACTGGCCATTCCAAGTGCTGGCTGATAAGGACACAGAACAATTGTAGTTCTCATGTAAACCCTCGGGAAAGCACAATGGGACAGACACTTTGGAAAACAGTTTAGCATTTTCTTAAAATGTCAAACACACTTACCATATGACCCAGCAATCCTACTCCTAGGTATTTACCCAAGTGAGATGAAAAATTATGTCCAAACAAAGAGTCTGTAAGTGAATGTTTATAGCAGATTCATTCATATTGGCCTCAAACAGGAAACCACCCAAATGTCCATTAACTGGTGACTAGATAAACAAAGCATGGCCCTTCCTTACCGTGGAATGCCATTCAGCATAAAAAGAACGAACAACAGACACATACAGCAACACAGATGAATCCCTAATTCATTATGCTGACTGACAGAAGCCAGGCTCAAGAGGTTGTACACAGTACGATTCCACTTATATGACTTTCCTGAAAAGGCAGAACCATGAGGGTAGAAAACAAATCAGTGGTTGCTGGGAGTGCGGTGGACTAAAAAGGGGCATAAGGGAACTTTGGGGGGCGGTGATGGAATTATTTTATATATTGATTGTGGTAGCGATGGTTACATGACTGTATGAATTTGTCAAAACTCCCAGAACCCTCACAAGTGTAGTTTTTTTGTGTGCAAATTTTACCTCGATCGACCTAAGAAAATAATTCAGTGTGGTAACCTGAAGGTAAATAAGAATTTCAAATATGGATATGCTTTTCTTGGATACCTAAAGATATAAACGAAAGCCTGCAACCTGACTCTCCCTGTGGCAGAGACAGGTTAACTGTTGCCAGCTTCAGATCAGGTTAAGGCTACCATGTTACCATGGATACAAGCTATCATTTCCTTTTGTGTGAAACCTCTAACATTAAATTGTGACTCACATGCAAGGCAAGGGGAGACTAAGAAACAACCAGACAAAGTCACCCGAGGCTCTTTCATTTTTCAGAGCCCTGCCCTTAAAGTTTCCTCCATGAACTCATGAGAAACCATGGGAAGTCAGTGAACATACCCTTCAGGGATGAAAAGAAGAAAGGTTAGAAACTTTTTGGCTAAACATGAAGGCAACTCTAAAAATTTTATGCTTGTCTTAAGGCTGTTAAGACTGTTTATATTCTTGTTTGTTGCAGAAATAATTTCCCCTATATGGATTGCTAAAGCAATGACATATGAGAGACCAGCCCTCTCCTCTATCTGTTGACTTGCCTGGGAGACGATGCTTTTCTGATTTATAAAGTGGACAGAGGGCAGATTGAGGGTGGGTTTTAAAGTCAGGAGAACTCTTTGCAGTGGGGCTCAAACTGGCAAGTTGTGGGGATTCGCTCAAAGCGGGTAAGGTAGAAAGATGACTCTTAAATGAGCACATATATTTAAAAACTATATTAAAGATGTGTTGCCACAGTGATCGCCGTGCATCCAGCTAACCACTAGTGAAAATGGAAATCATAACTGCTGCCTTTGCACTAGTGCTTTCCGCGTGCTAAGGAGGTGCTACACGGACCCCTAGGGCATCACCTCTCCCCACACCCTGCCCTGCCCTTTATGATCCAAGAATCCTAAACAACCCAGAGCTCCCCGGAGGCACCAGGCGAGTTCTTGCCTCTGTGCCTTTGTCCATTCGTTCCTCCATTCAACAAATATTGAATTGTGTCCCCCCAAATTTATATGGTGATGTTCTAAAGCCTGTACTTCAGAATGCAAGCTTATTTGGAAACAGGGTCACGGCAGATGTCATTAGTTAAGACGAGGTCATACAGGAATAGTGTGGGCCCCTTAATCCTATACAAATTGTGACCTTATAAAAAGGGGAAATTGGGACACAGGCACACACGCGGGGAGAAGGCCATCTGAAGACGAAGGCAGAAAGCAGGGTGATGCATCTACAAGCCAAGGAAGGACAAAGCTCGCCAGCAAACCTGAGGAGGAAAGGGGAAAGTCCGGAGCAGACTCCCCCTCGCCGCCCACAGAGGGACCAACCCTACCAGCACCCTGCTCTTGCACTTCTAGGTCCAGAACTTTCTGTGGTTTAAACCAAACCAGAACAAACCAAAACAAACTTCCAAACAAAATTCCCCCCAAAACAAAGCAAACACAGTGAAGTACATTTCCTACGGACAAGGAGATTCTGCAAATGTATGAGAAGCCGCGAGAACGGAACTGCTCCTTTAAGGGGCTGGAGCTCCGTGGGGATGCACAGCGGGGGGCTCCAGTGTGGACCGGGGCGGGGCGCTGACACCCCGCATGCTTCTTCCTGATTGGCTAGCTCACCCTCGCCTCCTGACTTCTTTCAGATTTGAAGCTTCAACCAGCTTAAAGGTTTTTTTTTTTAATATAACATCTTTATTGGAGTATAATTGCTTTACAATGTTGTGTTAGTTAGTTAGTAACAAAGTGAATCAGCTATACGTATACATATGCCCCCATATCCCCTCCCTCTTGCGTCTCCCTCCCACCCTCCCTATCCCACCCCTCCAGGCGGTCACAAAGCACCGAGCTGGTCTCCCTGTGCTATGCAGCTGCTTCCCACTAGCTATCTATTTTACATTTGGTAGTATAAAGACGCAGACGTTGAGAATGGACTTGAGGACATGGGGAGGGGGAGGGTCAGCTGGGACGAAGTGAGAGAGTGGCATGGACTTATATATACAGCTTAAAAGTTTATATCGACTTTTCATGCAACCAGAGTCATCTTTCCTGGAGGAAAAGAGGGCCCGACGCATAAGGTATGAGAGACGGCGGACGCTCCTCCTCCTGGCAAGGGCGCCACTCACCCCCAACGTGCGGACAGATGGACAAGCCCCGGGAGCTCCCGGCGGCAGCTGTTAACACCGATTTCCAAGCGCGGGGGGCCTGAGCCCCGCCTGTAATGACACTTTCCTGGCTGGGTCTGACCTCTGAATCTCGCTGATTTGTCTAACACACACTGTGAGCATCAGCGAGTTAGGACTCAAAGCCAAGACGCCAAAATGGCTTTTAAATGGCAGGAGATGTTTAAGACAGAATTTCTGTGACTTGGTCATTAACTTGTTTGTATCCCGATCCACGCTTTCTTACATCCCTTCCTCTCAATTATTTTTTCCCTGCTTGGCGGAGGTTTTAGCCGCAGCAGTTACCTCTAATCATCGCGACACTTTTGTAGGCAATTCAGGCTCCTGCTCTTAGAGAGCAGTCAATATCGGTGGGGGAATTCGAAAAAATTATCCTACTCACTATACAATTGCCCATCACCTTGCTTATATTTTCCTTGTTTATAGAGAACAATCTTTTTTTTCCAGAAAAGAGTGGTTAGATTTATATACTCAGAGGAGTAATACAAATAACCATGTGTGATGATAATTCAGGCTATATTATTCTAAGATAATTCACACACCTTAAGAGTATCACGTATCAGTCAATGTCTTCAGATACAAACCCAGCTATGACTCTTTGATTCTACCCTCTGCTGTCAGTGCCCAGTCTTTTCCCACCCCCTCAAGCCCTCATTTCCCACAGTCCACGTTCCTTCCGCTTCCTCCAAAGCCCACAGCTTCTATCTCTTTCTTACATGAGCTGGAAAGACCCAGCTTTAACGAGAGTGTGCCAGGATGAAGCCTGTCGATCTTTAACAAAAGCAGAGCTGCTGGCCTGTTTCTGAAGTTACCTATCGCCCCAAATTTTAGTGCTTCATCCACCCCATCAACAAACATTTCTGAAATACACAGTGTGTTCAGAGAACCGGTCTACATCCTAAGTATCATCCAAGATGAGAAATGGAAATAATACAGTTTACGTATTCATCTATCTCAAAAACAAACTCGCCACGCTTCTGTAGAAATCAGTCTGCCTGCTTTTAAGTTGAGAAGTTCTAAGATTACAGAACACTGGTGTCACAACTGGCAAGGATTTTCTGACCGTTTGCCATGAGGCTAAATTTTATATACGGAGCTTGCAAACTCCTAGCTTCTCTTCCTTTGCTTCCCACTTCGAGGGTGTAGCGCTTCAACCTATTTCTTTAGTGTGGCTTCTCCCCTGACCCTCCCCTTCCACGGTCATCGGCACTTTCCTGACCTAGCCACTAAGCTTTGCTGCTGTTCTTTTTTCTCCTCCACCTTTCCCAGCAAATAGCCGCCACTGCATACGCACGTCCCTTTCTCTAGAGAACAAAGACACCAATGCGGGCGCAGGTACCTGTTGCATGCCTTGCATGGTCTGCTGCAGGAACTGCACCTGCTGGTCCTTGGTCAGGTTTTCTTCCGTTCGAAACAGCTGCTCTTTCTCCTGCTTCAGCAGCTCCACTTCGTTCCTGTAGGCGTCCAGCTGCCACCGGAGGCTGTCGTTCTCTTCTTTAAGCGCGTAGGCCTGGGCGGCCAGGGCTGAGGGGCAAACAGAATGAGTTCAAGTGAGTGACCTTCTCGCTTAGATGGACAGCCTTCAGTGCGAAAGGGATTCTAAACCGGATTCTTCACGTTTGTACCAAACCCAAATGAGCTACCCTGGGGGGCTTTATTTTGCAGCTGGTGAGCATTGCTTCTTTGGGAATTTTTCGCTATTCTATTTGTCCTGTCTTATGTACGATTGTGGGCACAGGATTGACTCCTTCCAAATTCTTGTCTCTTGATCTCTTCCCTGATCCCAGGCTCCCTCTCAGAAGCTGATTCGTGTTGCTAGGTGATGAGAGTGCCCAGAACTCCAGGGAATCATCGTTATCTACCTCGTGGCTGCCCTTTCCCTTTCGGCAGGAAGGCAGGAAGGCAGGACGGCTTAGCTCCTTGGAGGGCCACTTTCTTTCAAATTATCAGCGGCCCCCCAATGGAGGCACGCAGCCGCAGCCGCCCAGGGGAGCTGGGGATTGATCCACACACACACTGTTCCTTCCTGCTCTACTGCCGGGTCAGACTGACTGCATGAGTCAGTTAGTTAGCTAGTTAGTTCCCTCTGACTCCTATCAGAATGCTGACCTGATTCCATCTGTTTCACCAACAGATTCCTACCCTAATACTCCTTCCTGAAACCTGAAATTCTCTATGTGCAGATTCAGAGCTCACTCACATCTCCACCTGACTGAGAAACCGAGACACTTAACTCAGGGTCTTACGCATCTCAAGGCTCCAAAAACAGCTGAAATGGAATAGAACAGAGTGAATGGTTCAAAACAAAATTGAGGATGGCGACTCCCTTCCCTAGTTTCCAGCTTACTGCTTGGTGGTCTCTGCAATAATCACAATAGCTTCCGAAGTACTCTCTGTACGACAGACACGGGACCGTGAACTAACTCACATCATCCCCCCATCAAGCCTCTGATGTGGGTGCTGCTCTTACCCACCCCCTCTCTAGAGATGAGAAAAATGAGGCTCAGGGAAGTTAGAGAACCTGTCTGATCCCACAAAGAGAGTAGCATCAACAGCCTTCAAACCCAGATGGGGCTCCAGAGTCTCTGCTCCCTGTCACTGGGATATTCTGCCAGCCAGATGAGTTTAGTTCATACCAGACTGTTTGAAAAGAACTCCAAATGCTCCCCCTCTACTGTCTCACCAGTTTCCCATGCTTTCTTCCCCCCTCCTTCAGAAAATCCATTCTCTACTTTTGTAAGCAAGAGAAAAGTGTAGATATTTTAAAAGCTTCTTATCAGAAGCTTCTTTAAAGAAGTAACTTCCGGTTGGTAAGGGCATGGCATGGAGTCCCTGTCCAGCAGGTTCTCGGTCCAGGATCATTTCCGCACCCCACACCATATCCAATACCAATCCTAGAGCCAAATCCAGGTCAGCCCCTCAGATGTTCCACCCACACATTACCGTGCAATGGTGACAGATCTGTACGGAGGTGCCCTGAAACCCCAGTGAGTTCTCTCCTTAAATATCAACCATCAAATTATGTTAACAGTAGTTTTATAGTTGAGTGTTTTATGGTATTCTACTTTGCAAAATGATTATGTATAGTACACACTGAAATACTAATCGAATAGAACATGCACTTAACCAGAAAATTCCCTACCTCAAACCGTCAGGGATCAATTAGTTGACAAGCAGTTACTGCATATGTACTCCATGCCCGAGCCTGTCTGGGCATCTTGGATCACAAGACAGAGAGACAGAGTATGTCTCTTCTCTCAAGGAGCTTGAAATATAATAGAAACCAACACGTTTGAAAGGAACACACTCAAAGCAAGAGAGAAGAGCCTGATGCCTGGCATATAGCAGGCACTCAATAAATGTTGGCTGGCTAAATAAACAAGTGACTAATTTAGTGTCAAGGTTTATTGCAAGAGAATCCATCCTACAGGAATTCAGAGAAGAGAAAGGAAAAGGCAGACTGGATTAATAAAAGAGGGCTTTCGGGCTTCCCTGGTGGCGCAGAGGTTGAGAATCTGCCTGCTAATGCAGGGGACACGGGTTCGAGCCCTGGTCTGGGAGGATCCCACAATGCCACGGAGCAACTGGGCCCGTGCGCCACAACTACTGAGCCTGTGCGTCTGGAGCCGGTGCTCCGCAACAAGAGAGGCTGTGACAGTGAGAGGCCCGCGCACCGCGATGAAGAGTGGCCCCCGCTTGCCACAACTAGAGAAAGCCCTTGCACAGAAATGAAGACGCAACACAGCAAAAATAAATAAATTAATAACTTAAAAAAAAAAAGAGGGCTTTGAAGGGTGAAAGCCCAAGAACTGGGGAAGGGCACCTCACTCAGGGGCAAGAGCAGAAGCAAAGCCCAGAGATGAGAACTGAAGATAGAATATTTGGGGCAGGAAGCAGAGAAGCTTGACCAAAAGGCAAGAGTCTGTCTGGAAGCAGCTGAGAGAAAGCTGAGCCACACCGGGTGATGAGAGAGGATGGAGGTTCAGAAGTCAGGCTGGAGAGGTAGGGTCAAATGGGGAGGTCAACTGAGATCCACTGAAGGTGCCCAGGCGGCAGAAGGACGTGATGCGATCGGTGATTTAGGAAGATTGGTCTGGCAATGGTGCGTGGAATGAACTGGAGGCTGAATAAAGGAAATTTTATTTGGTGTATATGTGTGTGCAAAACAGAGGAACTGCCAATTTTACAGTTTTCAGGGACATAAAATCGGAAATGGGGCTTCCCTGGTGGCGCAGTGGTTGAGAGTCCGCCTGCCGATGCAGGGGACACAGGTTTGTGCCCCGGTCCGGGAAGATCCCACATGCCGCGGAGCGGCTGGGCCCGTGAGCCATGGCCGCTGAGCCTGCGCATCCGGAGCCTGTGCTCCGCAACGGGAGAGGCCACAAGAGTGAGAGGCCCGCGTACCGCAAAAAAAAAAAAAAAAACAATGGGGAACGACCCAGGGTATACCCAGGAGTATGAGCTAGTGCTTTTTCAACACTGCACAGCCCAACTTCAGATCTTGTCCACACCCTGAGGTACCAACTCCTGACAATTCAGTTTACCAACCCCTAAGGAAATGGTTATGAGGCATCATTTAAGAGAGGGATGTTGTAATAGGGCAAAATTACAGAAAACGCAAATGATGGGAAAAGTGTTGGCGCTACAGAAGCACATTACGACATTGAGTAGCATTCAAAGACACTTAAGTCATTTCCTTAGGAAGCTCTATCTGGCCCTTTCTCAATTCCGAGTGGCATTTTTATTGTCATATCTGATAGCAGGTGTTTGTGAAGAAATCGGTTAGTGTGCAGGGATGGAAATCACATTTTCCAGATGCATTGCATGGTCCGCAAGATACGCTGGAATCTGTGTAGCCAAATGCAAGCAGCTGTAAAGCATGTGACAGCAACGTTTCAGTACATTTTCTGAACAGAAATACATAGAGGGAAGTGCACCATCCGTTATTTTAGGGCTTCTCTTATAAGCCTGTGGGATGGCACTGCTGACATTTCTTATTCTTGGCTTAAGCCGACTGACCACTGTTCCTACCGAGTAGGATTCAGTGTCATTTGCATTTCTGGAATACGAATGGGATATCATCATATAAAAAAAGATTAAAAAACCCCAGCAGCTGTAACTCCATCCCCCCCATCCCCCGCCCCCAAATCAATACCATAGCCAATCCCATCAACGTTTTTATAATTGGGGCATATAACTGATTTACATTCCTTATTAAATAATTTCAAGCTTGATAGTTGCAAAGGAAATGTTGGTTACTCATGGGGCAGCAAAGTGGTTTTCTTCTAAAGGGTGAGAAATTATGTATTGACTCCACTTAACTTGTGGTCACCTGTCTGTAAACAGTATTCAGCATCATCCACCCCTCAGATGAAGCTTCCTGGAAGAAGCTAGATTAGTTTCTTGGACCAGAGCTCTAAAGGAAACAAAATCCTAATAATTTCTAACGTAACATCATTTCTCAGTGTACTCAAAATTCAGAAACTTAAAAGGACCACCCTTTCATTTCTCTCTATCATTCTTTCTAGGACACTGTATCAAAGTAAACAGTTTCGAACAACGTATAATCAAGCTTCTGTGATAAAACTGACCCCTGAGAGACAGCACAACGAATCCACTGTTCAAACAAGAAGGATTAAAAATAAACAACGGTATGCATCTTTTTGTAGGAATCCCTGTGGACTGCACTGTGTTCCAATAAATAGAATATTTAGCTAACACGTGGATTACCGATTTTCAATAAAAATTTTTAAAAAGGATACAGTGAAGGCACTTTAAATGTAAACTATTCTGAACACAACTGAATTTTCCTTTGGTGATTTTAAAGGCACTGCTGAATCCAGGGATGCCTCTGGATTATCATTCATTCATTCACCAATCAGCTATTCATAGTGAAGCCATGTGAGGAGAGCTGTGGCCTCCACGAGGGCAAGGCCAGTGCGGGCATCAGTTTATACTTGCTTAGGACCTTAGGAAAATTCGGTTACAGGGATTTTCTGATTGGATCAAAACCAAAACGACAACGCTGAAAAAACTCTGCTAAACAAGATTAAATTCCATTTCAGAACTTAGCACTAGGCTACTAAAATGACCAAAGTGTATATAAATTGATCCAAAGATTAAATTGTACTGCTGAAGAAGAGGCTTAAAGGCATTACGGCACCTTGCTGCACCCTTGACTAGATCCTATATAAACCATTAGTCTTTGTATTAATCATGGTCAGAGTGACCTCCTCCTCTGTCTCTTCCATTACTTACGGTGTTTCCCTGGGAACAGATAATGGCATGCTTACCTTCTTTAAGTAAATACTCTGCTGAAAGCCTTGAAATCTCTCGCTTAGCACCCTGAGCCAGCCTCAGAAAAATAATTAGCCCTATATGAAAATGTGTAAGCTATTTTGGGTTACGTCCCTGTAAGCTGACAGTATGTTAATGTCTCTTCCATGCTCAGGCAAGATGCAACTAAATAATCAAACACTTTAACATACTGTTTCTAACAATATCTGAATTTCTCGAAAACTGTTTGTCTTGGTGTCGTTGGCGGGGGGGGGGGGGTCCTCCCTCCACTTTGCCAGATGTCCTCCTGAGATGCTGGGAGGACGCTGCCCAGCTGCGCATTTCCTCCCTACGCGCAAAGAATGTCTTTTTCAAGGTTTCCATCGGCTGCTGCCCAGAAAGGCACTTGTGCTGAAAGGTCCAGAACCCAGGACGACTGGATGGGTCTGAGACCTGGAAGACATGGCCACCACATCAGCGCGCCTTCCAGCCCCCATGGCCTGGGCACCTAGGGACCGTCCCCAGGCTCCATCTGCCTTCCTGCATTCTGCTCTTCCTCCGGCAGGGTGCCTGGGGTGGGGGGCCCAGTGGCGCTGCTGCGGCACAGACCGCACACTGTGTCGTGCTTCTCTCTGTTTAGTGAAGCTTGTTCCTGAGAGGTGACTGGCCCAGGGGCTGCCATCTGACTGGTTCTCACCGATGCAGCGTGAGGGGGGCGTGAGGTGTGCCTTCTGCTCAATCCCTTGTTATCTTCCTGCTGCCGGAGTCGGCCTGGGTCTCTGAGTCATCGTTTGGAGGAAAGGTGCCCACAGACCAAGAATATCTGCTTTGGACTCTAGTGTGCCCAAGAAATGAACTTTTTTTCTTTGGTAAAGACACTTGAAGATTTGGAACTTATTTGTAAAACAGCTGGCCTTACCCAGAGTTTCCCAAATATTGGCTTGAATCAGAAATTCCTGGTGGGTGTGCTAAACACGTATCTCTGGGCCCCTTCCCCAGTTTCCAATGGGGTATGTCTGGGACGCAGCCTAAGAATCTGCATTCCTCCAAGCTCCGAGTGGTGCTGATGCTGCCAGGGCCGAGACACACTTGGTGAGCGGCAGCTCAGGCCACGGCCGCTTCTATCCCCCGGCTTCTGAACTGGAGCTACAATTGGCTTGTTTGAACAAATACGTCTGACGGCACCACAGGCTCAGCTTGGCATTCTGCTTCCATTCCTCGACCTTCTGAATGAGCCTCAGCCCCATGTGCTGCACCTGTGAAGGCAGTCCCGTCCCAGCCCTGTCTCCATGCCCCAGCCACCTCCTTATGGAGGGAGGGGGAAATATGGGCAAAAGGTACAGTCACTGCTGTTTTCCTTCCCTGTTTTCCCCCAATAACAGTAGCAGTAGCAGCAGGAGTAGCTGTAGTCATAGGAATAGTAACAGTGGTAGTAATAGCTAACAATTTTGTGTGCCAGGCAATGTTTGCACAATCTCCTTTCACCTTCACAAAAACATGACATAGTAAATACAACTATTATTTTTATTTTCCAAGTGATGGGACTGAGTTTGAGAGGTGTGGAGGTTTGCACAGGTGGCTGGAGGTGCAGGGTTTATCCTCCGCAAGGGGGACTCCAGAACCTACACTCCCCGACGTGATGGCACCGGGGTGGCCCCTCGCAGGTAAGCACTGCAGCTCGAGCACGAAGGAAACCAGGGACCCTGCTGTGGGACCTGATCAGCTCCTAACAGAGGCAAACATTCCCTTGCTGGGTCTTTTTGGGGACTGTTCTGCAGGAGAAGGGCTCCACTACGGAGGCAGAGAGGATAAGCCCATTTTAAAACGAACACACATAGATCTTCTGCAGGAGGAGTCTGGGAATGAGCCATACAGAAGTTAAACTCAGGCTCCTGGAGCCTTGAGGCCTGACTTGATCCGCTCAGGGATCCCGCCTTCTATGCTGTGTCCCCCTCCTCTGAAATGGCTTCACTGAGACCACCGACCACTGAGCTCCTGGGCCTCGGCCGGTTATTAAGGCTCCATGAATTGACCATAAGTGCGTGGGTTTATTTCTGGGCTTTCTATCCTGTTTAAATCCTATTCCATTGATCTAGATGTCTGTTGCTGTGCCAGTCCATACTGTTTTGATGACTGCAGCTTTGTAGTATAGTCTGAAGTGAGGGAGCCTGATTCCTTCGGCTCTGTGCTTCTGGAGAAAACTCTAATTTGAAAAGATACATGTACCCAATGTTTACAGCAACACTATTCACAACAGCTAAGACATGGAAGCAACTTAAGTGTCCATCAACAGATGAAAGGATAAAGAAGATGTGGCACATATATACAATGGAATATTACTCAGCCATAAACAAGAAATATTGCCCGTTTGCGGCGACATGGGTGGACCTAGAGATTCTCATACTACATGAAGTAAGTCAGACAGAGAAAGACAAATATCATATAACACTTATATGTGGAATCTAAAAAAATGATACAAATGAACTTACTGACAAAACAGAAGTAGACTCACAGACATAGAAAACTTATGGTTACAAAAGGGTAAAGGGAGAGGAATAAATTAGCAGTTTAGGATTAAAATACACACACTACTATATATAAAATAGATAACCAACAAAGACCTACTGTATAGCACAGGGAACTATATTCAACATCTTATAATAACCTATAGTGGAAAAGAGTCTATAAAAAAGAATGGATATATATATATTATAACTGATTCACTTTGCTGTACAACTGAAACTAACACAACATTGTAAATCAATTATATTTCAATAAAATTTTTTTATAAAAGGCTCTATGAAGAGAGCGGTGTCCAAGGACTCTGCCTGGTCTCAGGAGTCCCAAAGGACCAGTGTTCCAGTGCCTACCCCACCCAACTCCTCTATGTTCTGCTTTTCTAGGTGTCCTGTGCCTTCAGCTGGAGTAAAGGCAGTGAAAACCCTCTTCCACAGATTCCCCAGGGTCTGAATAGGCTCAGGAAGGCCCAGGACAAACATCAGATGACCCTCAGGTGACCAGACAAAGCACGGGGTCCTTGGAATGCTGTCATGTCGGTGCCCCCAGCGTCCAGGCACAGAGCTGGAGAGCATCAGAGACGCCTGCTGCAGTCTCTTGCTAGACAGCCTATCGTGGTCCGGATGAACTATAATCAATCTGTTTTCCAGCAACACCTGTATCGCCACTGAAGCAGCGATCTTCCTCCAACTGCTGGCGGAAATTCCTTCAGCTACGGTTTTGCAGGATTATTATTATTACAACTTAGCACTGACATAACATTTTCTATTTGTAGTGTGTATTATAGTCTGCGCATTAGCTATGATTAGGGAGAGCTCACCAGAAGCACAATGCAGGGTCTATTTCCATCTTTGTGTGAGGCCAGTGGAATAAGGGTAATTTCGAGAGTGCAGGTAAGCTGGATCTCGTTATTATAATGGCTTAAATGCGCGTCTGCGGGCACAACCGGCAGCAGGTGACTCAGGAAAAGAAAATCCTCTGTCGCCCTGTCCACAGAGCTCCTCCTCAGGAAGCGGTCTGCACCGGTGGCCGTGACCGTGCGGTGCCTCTGGGCCACTGACGCTGCTGAGAATTCACCTCATTCACGCCTTACCGCTTTTCCATTGATGTTATTGTATCTAATACCTCCCCCAACTCTCTCATTGTCCTTGGAGGAAAGTAAGTGAAGGAAAGAGGCATGCTCGCTTCTTCCAACAGCAGGGTGTCTGCCATTTAAAAGGTTGCAGGATGCTCTGCTGGGTGAGGGATGCCCTGAGAGTCCTCAGGGAAGCACAGCTGCAGTGAGTCCCGCAAACGTTGGCTCAGAGCCTGCTCTAGGCAAGCACACCCGCCTGACTTCGGGGGCTCCACGCCCAGCGATGGGGAAAACGATACAGGTATGAACGTGCGGAGGCCGCTTCCCTCCTCTCCCCACCACGAGCCGTGGTGGTCAGACCGAGGAAGAGACTGGGAAAAGAAAGCTGGGGGTGGGTGAGGCTCCTTTCTGAAGAAGGCGGGGCGGAGCGGGGCGGGGCTGGGCCTTGAAGTCAGGCTTACACTGTGAAAAGCTGCAAGGAGTGGGGTGGGGCCGTCCCACGGTGAGGACCGCTTTCCCAAAGGACCCTGACGATTCCAGAAGGAGCCAGTGCCCAGGAGACAGGGCAAGATGGGTGCAGGGAGGAGGGGAGGCTGGGTTGCTAAGGGCCCGACGACTCGGGTCGCGGCGGTAGACACATCCAGAAGGGCACTTCCTCCCAACTCTCGTTTTTTTTTTTGTTTGTTTTGTTTTTGCTTACCCTTCAGTTTTCTTTTTCACTTGCAGTCCCCATTCCGATTTCCAAGATGCAGGTACAGTTTTTTCTCTCTGAAAGCTTCAGAGAGTCTTTTTTAGGGCCATCCGACTTAGACCAGGATACATCACAGAATGACACGGGTCTTCAGGAACAGTGCCCCCTCCCTGGCCGTGTTCCCCCCTCACAGATGGCACACCTCTCCGGGGGACCGTGCTCCACCCTCACTAGTGGCTGGTCTCATCCAAACAGAGTAGCTTTAAACAGCAACCCTTCCCCCGAAGGCATTACTCCTCTATTTCTCCTCTGGCTGCAATGCCAGGGCCGGGCCGACACCTTTCTCTCCTCCCAACTGGCAGATTTCCTTCCCTTTTAACAAATGGTCACTTCCAATTTCCTTCAAGGAAACTTCCCCTCAAGGAGTGATGTTTTTCTACTCCTTCTAAGTCCCTACACACACACACACACACACACACACACACACACACACACACACACACTCTCTCTCTCTCTCTCTCTCTCTCTCTCTCTCTTTCTCTAACAGCTGGTTTCTACTACATAAAACATATCCCTCTGAAATGTGCAGCGGAGGTCAGCCCACACCTGAAGTGTGTTCTCAGTCCTAGGCATTGCCCTTTGCAAGGAAGAGTGACATTTCCCACAAAGCTTTTCTTTTAAGACACCAAATACTTGGGATAACAAAGATGAGTTGAATAGAAAGGCTTTCTCTTCCCTTGGGTTTCGTGCCGCACACAGACTCTATCCAGTCCACGGAGTGGGAACCAAGGCTGGCGGGAAGTAGTGGGCAGTGAATTCCCCTCCCTACCAGCCTCCTTACCAACGCTGAGACTGGTTTATTTAAGCCCACATGTTTGTGCCTGGCATCAGGGAAAAAGATTCCCATCCTCTCTAGATACGTAACCAAGGTAGAATGGCACTGGTATGAAAAAGTAGCTGGTGTCTCCAGGCCAGCTGTCCTCAAAGTTTGTCCACACACAGCCTCCACCTGTCCCACCATGGTATCTCATATGTGAGAATTCCCAGACCCATCCCAGACCCTCTGAATCTGAGTTTCTGAAATGGGGGCCTGAGGTTGTACATTTCAGCAAGTTTCTCGAGTCATTCTAATGCACACCGAAGTTCTGGAACCTCTTCACTAGCCTTTAGAGACCACATCCCCACTTCTTCATAACCTTTTTCCAGGCTTGTGTTTCTTTCATTGTTTTTTGACGCCTGCTTTCTCTCAGCCTTTTCTAACGGCTTCTCTGTTATTGAAAGGACCTACTCTTCTCCAGCCTTTACCATCCAACACAGCCTTCCAGGGTTCTCTGCCATCTGCCTTGCCTTCTCGCATTTCATTCATCTATCTCCCTGCTCCTCTCTGAATGCGGGTTACTGCCTTTCCGTGATGATACTGTGACTGCTTTCACAAATCCTCCAGGCAGTGTCTCCAAAACACATTTTTCTGACCTACTACACGTGGTTGTGTATTACTTTTCTTTGCAGCCATATTTCTGGGGAAAGCTCGGCTACAGCAGGGTTGTGGCCTGCACCCAGGAGAGGCTGAGCTATATCTCCGTGCTCTGTGGGAACTAATCACCCTTGACCAAGGGCGCTTGGACCAGCCTCTCAGTGGAGGAGAGGAGGCCCTTCCTGCGTGCACACTCTCCCCAGACCAGTCGCTAGGTCCTCTGAGGCGTTTCTCTTTGGCAAATGCCCAGGCACCCCTGCTTCTCTCTCTCACCACTGATGGATGAGAAAATAGTTCTTGGCTATTCTCCTAGCATGAGAGAAAAGCAGGGACTCTGTCTTTCTGCATCCAGGCTACTTTAATTTTTCCTTTCCTCCCAGCTAGTCTTTTTTCCAATTAACCAAAGGATACTTGGATGCATCTCGCACAGATATGATGAGGGGGGTTCTCCATCTGTGTCACGCATGCCGTATTTAAACGACTAAACTACCTCCCTTTCGTTTCTTCTTTCTTTGGTCCTTTAACATTGCCCATGTCAGCCACTTCCTCTCCACTAATCATTTTTATCTTCTCCTTCATTTTCATTTTCTTCTTGTTTTCATATTCTGTTACCTTACCTCTATTTGTTTTTTTTTTCTTCTTTCCCACCTATAATTGACAGCCATCAATCTTCATGTCACACGCCAGTGGTTCCCAATCCTTTGTGCATCAGACTCGTCTGCGGAGCGTTTTAATAACACAGATGCCTGGGCATTAACCCCCAGGCATTGGTGTTTGTTGTATAAAGCTTCCCAGGTCTTTCCTGTGTGCAGCCAGGGCTGGGAACTGCTCACTTTACCTTTGTTACTGCTTAGCAGTATCCATTCCCCACATTGTCACAGCACCATTTGCAAAATGCCATGGAAACCCTTAATCGGTTATTTCTTACAACCTCGAGGAGACCCTCTTAGGATGAGCCTTATGTTACTGCTAAGAAGGCTGAGGCTTAGGGAAGGGACATCATTTGCCAAGCCACGCTGGAAACAAAACGACGATCCCTCAAGGGGCCTCTGACCTCATCTGGTTCAAAGTTATTTCTGCACTCTGTTTGGTGACTCTAAAACCTCGCTTCCAGGGACACCAATTCTCACTCATGTAGGCCACTTTCTCAGAGCTTTTCTAGTGGTTTGACCAGCCCTCTTCAAAAGAGCGTCAAGGTGAGCTCGGCGTTCCTCAGTCAGGCCCGGGAAATGGGGAGGAAAGTTGGAAGGAAGGCTCTCAAAAACTTATTTTCGGAACTCTTGATTTCTTCTCCACTTGGATGGCTCCAGCTCACATTTGTCAACTGGACACCTCTTCTCATCACTTCTTCCCATCCCCAGAGCCTGAGTGCGACAAAATCCTGCTTCGACAGACTCAGAGTCCTTGGGCAGGGAAAAGTGGGTGCATTTTATAAACCGTCTGGATGGCTAAATTATAGCAAGTTTTCCCTGGGAGAGAGTTGTTCGGATATTAAAACCCGCTATATATTGAGTACAATCATCTTTCTCACATCCCCATAAAAAAAGCAGTTTTTGCCTTCTTCATTAAAATGATTTGCTTTTGGTTTCTGAAGAGGACACTTTTCCAGGTAGCAATGAATATTCTTACTGGCGACTCCTCAGAATCCCTCTGCAAGTGCTGAAGCCCCAGTTCAGCGCTATTAATCAGATGCTAAATGCTTTAAAACAGCTCTACCCCTTTTTCTAATTGAGAAATAGTGCTGTCTGGGCAAGTTTAGGAGGTGACCTTGATGGAATTAAAGAGGACGGGGATGAAACAGACTTCAAATTCATATTCAATGATTTTAAAGAAATGACTTCCCTCCAATTAAGCAGGAATTAGCATGAAATATTTTGTTTCTGAAAGGTGAGAAGAATTCCTCTGAGAAAGCTAGTCTCAAAGGAGCAGATTGGGTAGAAGGTCCTCCATCTCAGCATGTGTTCACCTTTATTTGCTTAAAACAAACAAAGAACCAAACAAAACCTTCTACAGGGTCGGTAAGAGCTCAGATGAACAGATTTACACAACTTCTTCTCAGATACTCTCAGCTCTCACAGCTCTGCATGTTAGAGTTTATCTGCTAGTTCTGGCTCTGACTTCTGAGAGCGAGAGCTTTATGGACCCACGATCCAGCGCTATTCCAGGAAAAGGAGAACTCTGGGGAGCTACAGGGATTTTTCAGAGCAGATAAACACCACTCTCAGATCAAAGACTGAGTCTCAAGTAGTCTTACAAGACTTGGTCTGCTATTTTTCCCCCTTCATATGGCACTGCAAGACAAATGATATCACGGTCCCATACATGTCATAAGTAAGAATTCACTAAATATTTGTTTTCATTTTATCATTGCTTCGTATTATGGCGTTGCTTAAGACAATTTCATGGAAGCAAAGAGCTAAGGATAGAGAAATGGATGGCTTTACGACGTTCGGATTATATAAACTATATGAGAAAAGTCTAGTATGGCAGGTGGAGACATTTCTTAATCAACCGACTAGGAAGTCACTAAAAGAAGAATTAAATCTCTTATCCTACTTCCAAGAGATTTGCCAAATGTGTGTTATCACTTAAGTTTTACGTGAAAACTTGTAATTACAAAAAAAAATATCCCCAATACAAACTTGCAGACATTATTCAGCATTCCAGCTGATTATTGTTTGGGGATAAAAACCACATTTTTCTCATTAATTTTGAACATGGGGTAAGAAGGGAGAGGACACGTTACTTCTAAGATCTCTTCCCGATCAAAACTTCCCTGAGTCTGTGCATCTCAATAACATTGATATTATTGTAGGTGCTCTCGCTCAAACTTTTATTTTTAAGATTGATTGAGGGGTAGATCTCATAAAGAAAAGCCTCAGGAACAAGGAAGGATGGAGAGCGCTTCAGTAAGTCTTGAAATTAGATGGAGAGTCAATGAATGATTTTCAGGTAGGCTCTCCCAGGCCCTGGGGATGCAGGGGAAACATGGGATGAGATGGGAAATCAAAGAACTAATATTGTAGCTCAGATCATTGCAGATCCATCATCACATCTGTGCTTGTGTTTAGAGAAGTAGTTTTATTTTTCTCTTTACCTTTTTGGAGAGTCAGGGAATGGAAGACTCGGGCTGTGACAGTGTGCCTGGTTTACCAAAGGAATACATGATATGGCATGATTCCTTCCTGATACACTTTGCCTCTTCAAAGCAGTTCTTCTTCTTGCCCAAAGCCATAGAGCTGGTTGTTTATGAGGAAATAAATATCATTCAGCTAGAAAAGGGACTGTGCCAATTTCCTGAATATTTTTAAAAGCTGGCATTTCTGTTGGAATGGGCTAGAAAACAGTTTGCTGGATACACTGCCTATGTTGAAGCCAATCTCTTTCTAGTCAGTAGAAAAATCCAGAAAGTAACGGGAAGACTACGCAAAAGCCCCAGTCAGCCTGGTCTGGATTAACATTTTAAGGTAGTAAACATCTCCGGCCTACCTCTGTTCCAGACGGCATCGTGGTGCCATGCACGTAGCAGGCATTCAAAATCCTTGGTTGATTTTACTGACTCTTAAGATGCCACTTAACGGCATTTGAGGGATATTCTATTCTGGAGCTTTTTTCCCCACAACATTTAGTAGTGCCATAGAAAGGTCATTAACGTGGAAAGAAGGAAATTAGTACCGAGTTCTAGTACTAATACCTAGTATTAGTATTAGCTCTAGTTCTAGTACCTTCCACTTACTATCTTGGGCAAATAACATTAACTGCTCAACGTGGGACTGCACATTCCTGTTTGTGAAGAAAGGAGAAGGTTATTTAAGGTGCTTTCTAGGGGTCTCTTCATATCTGAAGAGACTCATGGTTGCCAGTCTCCTCGTGGGTAAGAATTCAACATGTCTGCCTGGATCAGAACTTGAATTATTTCTTGGATCCTTAATTAAATAGTCACGCAAATATGATCATATTTGGAAGAGGAAACTGCAGGACGATGTGGTCTAGGAAGGTAAAATATTATGGAAAATTAAAGGTGATTATTCCCCAACTTGAAGCAAAAGAGGGCAATTCAATGAACTTCTATCATCTGATACCAGTTATCATTCATGACTACTTTCAACTTTCCTGTGATTGAAAATGGCCAGGTAGTATTCCTCAATCAATACAAATTTCACCACAGATTCTCCTGGGTAATTTTTATATTAATATTTGCTGTAGTCCAATTATTTAAATCATACATGTATGTGCTGTAGAAATTTTTGAGATGCAAAAGTAAGAAAAAAGATCACTGGTAATCACACAATCTAGAAACAGTCACTCTGAATATTGGACCTATCTCCTTACAGATTCCCCCTAACATACACATTGTGAATACAACACATCCACAGACACACAACTGGAATGATCTGTACATTGATTTGTAATTGCTTTTTTTAAAATCACTTAGCAATATACAGAGAGCCTTCTCTCATGCCATTATATAGTTTTCTAAAACATGGTTGCTTTCAAGGCTGCTTATGGATATATGATTAATTAACCGATACCCTAGTGTTAGATATTTACATATTCCTAAGGTAATTCTGATAACTGAAAATTTGGGTAACTGCATCAGGCGGCAATGACCCACATGCAGGACGTGGAATGCAGAGGTCTCTGGGACACAGCGGCTCTAGAAGTTATCAGTACAATGGGCTCATTAAAGAACCTGCAACACCTGCCCTGAAGCACTACGATGAATCGACTGCTCCAGAAATCTGTCTCCCTACTTCTCTGCTGGTAATGGGGAGCCTCAAAATAAAATGTCCCTTCTCTAGCCCCTTCCCAGAAAGCTTCCCACACTGTGTCCTGGAGCTGGGGAGAAGGTCTGCTGAGCATTCTTTGGGATCAAGGACATGCATGCCAGTGAAAGAGAGGAGTCTCTCAGCCATTTAGACATGGGAGCGCTCGCTATAATAATAATTGTTAAAATTGCTATAAACTTCAACGTGCAGCGCTTCGAAGTATCACAACTGGAAGGCGGAATTTCTAAGAAAGGGGAGAAATAATTACTGCTACTTCTGGCAATTACTTTCTCCATCAGTTATGGGGCATTTAACTGAGTGTGGCTCACTGGAATTCAATTGGATATCTGTCCTCACTTTCTGTATTCCTTCAGTAGATCTTCAGGTCTTGGATTAATGAAGCTTACAGGCAACAGTGTTAGGAGTCAAGGTACAATAACTTTATGTCGCCAACTGTGTCTTGATGAACGATGCAGTATAAAAGCACAGGAGAATTAGGACAATGGTGTTCACAAACAGTACATCAGGGCCAAGAAGCTGGTAGCAGCATGGGTTTTAATATAGTCTGGTATCGATTCTTTTGGCCAATGTCCCACTTTCACAGTGTTAAAGTCACACTTTAAGATTTCAGATGGAGAGGTAGAGAAGAAAATCAATAGATACTATCTTTCCACTACTAACCAGCTACGTATCTATAGTTCCCTGCCACACTCACATTTAAGGGACCTAAAAGATGCTTTGGGGAGGGCTGGCCCAATTTTCAGGCTTTAATGACCTCAGGTATCTACTCTGACCACCCCAAAGATTACAGCTTGAAGTCCTAAAGGTTCACGGGAAGGAGCCCGTGATCCAGAAAGGATACACACGCATTTGCTCTATATTTTCTATTTCATTAATATATTAAAAAAGCTTTAAAAAAAACCCCACTTGTTATACAAAAAGGTCTGACTAAAAACGTAATCATGTATATATTAAAAAATACATACAAAAATGCTCATATAGTTAGGCTGTGAAGAAGAAAACGAATCAGAAACTAAAGAGTCTTTTGTAGTGTTATAACTGACTTTTATCTTTTATTATTCTTAATCATTAGACTTTCCAAAATGAATAGGTATTTTTTATATAAAAAATAGATTTCATTATCAAAAAGTCACATGCTGCTGGAGGGCAATGAGCTGATCTACTAAAAGTGTTTTCTATAAGCGCCAGCTAGAATCATAGGTGAGCACTTAAAAAATTACGTCAGTGTCGAAAAGGATAATCCTCATTTGGTAATCAGAAATTCCGACTCATTAGTTACCAACTAAGAGAAAAAACTAGGAATAAATGGCACTAAGGAATTCTTTCGTACATTTAGGAAAGAGAAAGAAGAGTTACAAACTTACCCAGATTCTGTCATCTAAACTCCCTCGAAAATATTCTGCTTTTTTCCAGAAGTTGTGCAAACCCCACTTAAATTCCAAGAACACTGTGTTAATTTTGCTCAGATGCAAGCTGAAAACATATTTTAACATCCTGTCAGAATGAGATACTAAGAGTGTCGATAAAATGACACTAAAATAAATGTAAATTTAGATTGCTGTTATAAGTGGCTCCTGGCTCTGCGAAGATGTTAGGTTGCTATAGTATTTTCCATAGCAACTTTGCACCTTATTACATAAATATTCCCTCAGTGTCCTCAGAGCCTGCTAAGAAAACAGGATTAAATCTACTCCCCTACGGAATGATCCTGCATCAAAACTTATCAGAATGAAATGCCCCGAAAACATGATAAACTGCAATCTAGATCATGGCGCTCCTGGCAGTTGAAAGGCATCACAGCGCCGCAGGCTGGGCACGGGCGGCTGTGCCGTGACCTCGTGCGGCCCACTGGCCATTTGTCTCCATTCCTCCTGGGTCAAGGTCTCCGCACTTCTCCCTTTCTGAACATTGGCTGCTAAGTTCCTCGCTTTTCTCCTCTGCCTGCCAGCTACCCATCAGCTCAGGAGCCCTTCACCACACTCCAGGGGCTCCTGTCACCAGGCCAGAAGCCAGGGCTTGATAGAGCCGGAGTCCTCTCTGCAAGGTGGCTGAGCTGGGAGAATGTGCTGGGCTGGCACACAGAAAACTACTCAGAGAACCCAGCCGGCTCTAAGCTAGTACTGACCAGGTGTGAACTGATGCAGACCCTCAACCAGGGCTCGCCTGGGTTTTCTGGAGGCGCCGTTCAGCTGAATGGCTAGAGCATTAGGGAAAAATCTGTGGTCTCCGAGACACAACACAATGTCAGCAACCCAAATCGATTTGACACGAAACACACAATTCTGGAAAATCTGTTTATGCATGAGAGCGATGTTGGGAATACGGCACTGTGGAGGGCTACAGAAAACTACGATTATAAGGGGGCTCCGCGTAAGGACAGTTTAGCCTCCAAATGTGAATTTACAGAACAGGTAAGCACGGTCTGGTTGGACAGGAGTGCTGCCGTGACAGAGGAATCCTGCTGCATGGGGTCGGTTTAACAGCATCTGCCTCTTACGTTTAAAAGGTAAAGAACTGATTTCTACGCTGTTCAGAAACATATCCATTACGAAATGGGAACTGTAACTGCACGTGAAATCAAGGAACCAAAAAATCGACCCCAAATAAACAGTGATTGGATTTCCTGTGGCGAGATGAGCAAGATTTAAAAAAATAAATAAATAAAGGGAAGAAACAGAGAAAGAAGCCTTGTCTCCTTGCAAATGAAGCTCTCTTTCAAGAGATTAGGAATGAAGCAGGCTGCTCAGCCCGCCTCGGAAGACTGGTTTCATCATCTTTAAGCCATATAAGTTTTAATTAATCACACCTCCTTGTTTGGCCCTTGGGTTCCCAGAAGACATTCTGTCACGGTTGGAAATACAACGCTTGTCTTTACCTTGGCGGTGACTGATGGACACACATCACTGTTCTACTTCTCCTTCAGACGCTCATCACGTGTGAAAACAGAAGGTCTACGAACAGCCTATCCTTCTCACCACTGGTACGCCTGCCTTCGGGAGTCTGCTGGGCAGGGAGCACAGTCCCAGGCATGTGAGACTGAGCCATCTCACTTTGCACGTCTGAAGGCCCTTGTCCCTCTGCCCGGTTCTCAGCGACCCCAGAGTAAGCCTGCTAGGATCACACTCAATGTTTCCTAAAAGGAAGCTTCTACCAGCTGCGAGTGACATGGCTCCCGTCAGGGCCCCATCAGTCGGCTGCAGGACCCTGAACTGGAATCCAGTAGCCCTTCCCTTCTGTGCCCAGGCTGGTGCTGGGGGCTGCAGTGAACCTCTTCTTGGACTCGTGCCTAATTGTAATCTGTCTGTTGGGCATTCTTATGTCTTTCAAAAGCACTCCCATACTGGAAATAAACTGAATCAGAAAAATGAAGGCAGTCCTGGTGTTCAAAGAGATCAGGGTATAGCCCGAGAGAGCCTTACTATTAACTTTTTTAACCTAAGACTTCCAGCTATATATGAAACTGTTTAGACAGACTGAATACTGCTGATTCCAAGTGAACTTAATTATGAGTCCCTAATTTGACTCCATTGGCTGAAAGAGCTGGAAAATCTTTGACTTCTTACTGGAATCAAAAAAAAAAAAAGGTCCGTACCTATTTTGTGGTGAGTTTCCATGGAAAGTTAACAACCCAGAAAACATTCTTCATAATTAAAAGAGTATTTGCTCCTATAAGGAGCTCAGAGTTTAAATAAGGTGTAATTAAAACCCAAGAGCATTTGTGCACATGGAATAGTTTAAGGGTCGTCTATTAAGCAAGGGCCGTTTTAGATTTACTCTCTTCTAAAATCTGTGTTCAATGTGCAATGTATACTCACCAAATATTGGGTTAGGTACATACACTGGAGAGGGACGTTCATTCCGTTTTATCCTGAATTTAAATTAACGGCTTAAAATATATTTGGCATCAGGCACTGTATTTCTATTAACTTAAAATGCTTATTTATCTCTTGCAAAGTATCTCACACCTCAGAGCGCAGGGTAGGCTGTGTCTAGCTCTCTCCATACCCCCTGGGTCCACAGTGTCTTGAACACAAGATGCTTGACAAGCGTTTGTCAATCATCAGAATGACGCTGAGTTTCAATTCTCTGGTCTGTCGTCTCTTCAGCATGTGGCACTGAATTCTGGGCGTGCAGAAGTTCTGAACGTTGTGGAGAAATGAACCATTCTTGTCTGAACACGCTGCTTAATGCCTGCCATTTCAGTTTAGCCAGAGCAAGGGCTACCGTCTTCTGATCAACTTACACGACGGAACCATCAAAAACAGGGACCAGAAGAAGGGGATTATGTAACTGAAGTCAACCCCCTTTTATTGAGCACTTACTTGGTGAAGGGCCCAGGACTAGGCGTTGGGGGATGACTAAGACGAGAAGCACAGTTACAGTCACTGAGTTACCTGTTACATGCTCCACGCTAAGTATTGTTGGAAGGGCTTCATACGCACCGACTCACTGAACTCACAATACTGACACTGATCAGGTTCTGACAGGGAAGCCTTACCGTCTAGGACAGACTTCTCTTCTCCCTTCCTTCCTGTGCAACTCCTGGCCCTCCCCCACTGCCAACCTGGAGGGAGGGAGGAAGGAGAAAGGGTGAGAGGAAGGAGTGAGGGAGAATAGAGGTGAGGGGGGAGAGAGAGGGAGAAGGAGGAAGTGATCTGGCTTTGAAAGTTTGGCTTGATTGCAGCAGGAGACAGACTATATGCAAGAATACGTTTGAATTTTTATCAAAAATTATCTTCACAGACTTTGGAACAGGATGCCGATTTTCTTGAACGAATGCTTCGATAAATCTGTCTTGATTTTCAAGTGTATTAGCAAAACTCATTTTCATTTTTATCAGCATCTTAGTTTGGCTCCAGCAAACTCCTTTTTCCCCTTTAAGAGTCACCGGCTGAGCAGCGGTGACTGGCCCGCCGCCCAGAGGGATGTGGAAGTGACAGCCGGTCTGGCGGAACTCTGGCCAAAGACACACTGTAAATTACTATACGTGGTAAACAGCAAAAGTACAAGGAAGTATTCTTCATAATCAGAAAAGCAGAGATGCCCTGAGAAACTCTGATTAAAAAAAAAACATTGAACGCAAGGTATCATACAAGTCCTCACACAATAAACCTTGCTTTTTCTGAAAACCAAAGTCAATTCTCTCCACCTCCCCCTCAGAAATGCAATAAAACCTGCGCAGGTTTTTGTTTTAGGAGGAAGATGGAGGGCAGGGCAGGCCCGAGGCTCCCCGGGATTTCCAAGAATTCCTGGGTCAGCTGCTGCCGGTGAGGCAAGGTCTCATTGTTTCGGCAGAAAAGGAGGGGGCAGGGATTCCTTAAAGGATGGAGAAGTTTACTTCTATTTCAGGTCTGGCAATTCCTCTGTCCGTTCAGTAGAGCGCTCTGTTTTCGGAGGTCTGCTTGGAGGTGACTAGATTAACACATGCAGATTTGTACCTAAAAAAACGAGTGGCGGGTCGCCTATGGAGATGCTGCTGGAAGGCCTGTTTCCCTCAGGCTGTAGGGCCTCAGTCCCCCCTTTCAGCAGTTCACACGATCTTGTCTGAAGCTTGGTCAAAAGACAAGATGGGATTCTTGCTGTTAGGCTGCCCCCACCCCGAATACGCATGGCTGAAAGAACCACCACCACCTACCTGCCTTTAGGCAGGATCCTGAGGGCCCAGCGGAATAAGGAAGGTCAGTTGCCTTCCCTTCCCTCCAATCAGTCTTGCGCTTTCCTCATAAACCACACACCGCATTCTCCGGGTCCGTCTCATTTCAAAAAGCACAAAAGACTTTGAACCCCTCAGGGCCTGGCATTCGAACCCTGGTTCTTTCATCTCTGCCCTCGGCCTGGTGTGGAACACATACTGTATTGTGTTCATTAATCCTGCTGACCAAGGAACGAGCCTGGAGAAAGCTCTGCAAGTTCAAGTCCTACTTCAGGCTCTTATCAGACGTCTGGGAGGAAAACCACAGAGGTCTGGGAAGAAGGCTCTTCAGTCGAACTTCCAGGGAGGACCCCTGTGGTCCTCACTGAGAGGAGAGGTCCTTGGTATCCCTGCGGATTCTTCCGGAGCACAGATCAGGGGCCAATCCTGCAGGTATATGCTGGCTGCCGTGGTCTGTAAGATCTCCTCTGTGGCTTGTGACTATTCCTGAGTCATTATTATTCTTGTCTTATCCCAAGCAGGCTATGGAATTATACATAATTCTTACTTGAGAAATTGACAGGTTGTTTAAAAAGAAATGCCACTCCCCACAAAGGGGGAAAAAAGCCACAGGTTCAAATCAGAATTCCTGATTGATTCCATTCTTTTCTTCTACACCTACCTTATAAAGATGTTAAGGATCCAGGTTTTGTGTAAACTTGCCCCTCATCTAGTCAAAGACACACTGTAAATTACTATACGTGGTAAACAGCAGAACTACAAGGAAGTATTCTTGACAATCAGAAAAGCAGAGATGTCCTGAAAAACTCTGATTAAAAAAATGATGAAAACTTTTTTTGAGGAAAAAAAGTATTTATTTATTTATTGGAAGAGCTCCTTGAATTTAAGAAAAATCACACCCAAAACTCACTTTCTTCTTCTGATATATGAAGGTCTGCAGAATAGAAACGCTGCGTGGAAGGTGGTTTCCTCAAATAAGCAAATCCAAACCCAATAATCGAGCAGTCCTGAGAAATCTGATATCAGTTTAGTAAGAGACATACATTGACACATAAATGCTCGGTTCATTTTTCAGACAAAGGATAATATATGGCTTCAGAAAATAGTGGTGTGGTGCCTGCTTTTATGCTAAGCTTCTAAAAGATTCAAATGAACGGAATTTGAGGATGAAAGGGAAATTGTCTAAGGCCGTGGTTCTCAAACTTTAGCCTGCATCAGGATCCCGCCGAAGGCTTTAAATCACAGATTCTGAATCTCACATCCCCCCCACCCCCACATCCTCTGGAGTCTGATTTAGTAGGTCTCGAGGAGCACCCCCGAGAATTTACATTACCAATAAGTTCCTAGGTGATGCTAACATTGCTGGACTGGGGACCATGCTTTTCAGAACCACTGTTCTAGGGAAATGAAACTCCCTTCTGTATACGTCTGGATGCAGGAGCTTTTTCTTGTGATCATCTTGTGCTTCTGGCATTCTCTTCTAAAGCCCTGGAAAAACAGAGCATTCTGACCACTATTTATTTATTTATTGAAGTAGAGTTGATTTACAGTGCTGTGCCAATCTCTGCTGTACAGCAAAGTGACTCAGTTATACACATACAGACATTCTTTTATATATATATCCTTTTCCATTATGGTTTATCCCAAGAGACTGGATATACTTCCCTGTGTTCTACACTAGGACCTTGTTGTTTATCCATTCTAAATGCAATAGTTTGCATCTATAAACCCCAAACTCCCAGTCCATCCCTCCCCCTCCTCTCCTCCCTCTTGGCAACTACAGGTCTGATCTCTACATCTGGGAGTCTGTTTCTGTTTTGTAGATAGGTTCAATTGTGCCATATTTTAGATTCCACATATAAGTGATATCATATGGTATTTGTCTTTCTCTTTGTCACTTACTTCACTTAGTATGGTAATCTCTAGTTGCATCCATATTGCTGCAAATGGTATTATTTTGTTCTTTTTTTATGGCTGAGTAGTATTCCATTGTATACATGTACCACATCTTCTTTATCCAATCATCTGTCAATGGACATTTAGGTTGCTTCCAGGAGGCATAACTCTCCCAGACTTCAGACAATACTATAAAGCTACAGTAATCAAAACAGCATGGTATTGGTACAAAAACAAACGTACAGATCAGTGAAACAGTATGGAGAGCCCAGAAACAAACCCACACACCTACAGTCAATTAATCTTCGACAAAGGACGCAAGAATATAAAATGGGAAAAGACAGTCTCTTCAGCAAGTGGTGCTAGGAAGGTTGGACAGCTGCATGTAAATCAATGAAGTTAGAACACACCCTCTCAGCATACGCAAAAATAAACTCAAAATGGCTTAAAGACTTAAATATAAGACATGACACTATAAAACTCCTAGGAGAGAACACAGGCAAAACATTTTCTGACATAAATCGTACCAATGTTTTCTTAGCTCAGTCTCCCAAAGCAACAGAAATAAAAACGAAGGTAAACAAGTGGGACCTAATCAAACTTACAAGCTTTTGCACAGCAAAGGAAACCATAAAAAAAAAAAAAAATGAAAAGACAACCTATGGAATGGGAGAAAATATCTGCAAATGATGCGACTGAGAAGAGCTTAATCTCCAAAATATACAAATAGCTCATACAACTCAACAACAATAAAAACAAACAACTCAATTGAAAAATGAGCAGAAGACCTTAATAGACATTTCTCCAAAGAAGAAATAGAGACGGCCAGTAGGCACATGAAAAGATGCTCAACATCACTAATTATTAGAGAGATGCAAATCAAAACTATAATGAGGTACCACCTCACACGGGTCAGAATGCCCATCACCAATAAATCTACAAATAACAAATGCTAGAGAGGATGTGGAGAAAAGGGAACCCTCCTACACTGTTGGTGGGAACGTACGTCGGTGCAGCCACTATGGAAAACAGTATGGAGGTTCCTCAGAAAACTAAAAATGGAATTACCGTATGATCCGGCAATCCCACTCTTGGGCATATATCTGGACAAAGCTATAATTCAAAGAGAAACATGCACCCCTATGTTCATAGCAGCACTATTCACAACAGCCAAGATGTGGAACTGACCGGTCAACCTAACTGACCGCTCTGTAATCTTGATGACTTGACCATTTTGGAATCTTGATTTTGGCTTCTACTAACCAAACCAGCAAAGATCCTCTGTTCCTGGTCACCCGAAAAGGCCTGGGAGAGGTGAGTGTTTTATTCCCTTTTTGCCAAAGGTGGCGACTGTGGTTTTCCCCAGGCCCTTTAGGAAACACCCTTCCCCTCGGACAAGCAGTCTCCCTTGGTGCCTCCTACGTTTGAGTGAGCACTTCTGCTTGCTTTTACAACATCAAGGGAATAACATACAATTTGAGAAGAGAGTTTTAAATCAGCATCTCAGATTAGGCAGAGAATATCAATCAGGGTTCTCTTTAAGCTTCTCTCCTTTTTATAACTCAAGGATTGATGCCCCTTTCTTGGTACCAAACAGGACCATCCCTTTAATTACAGGTTAGGAACTAAAATTGATCGGAAAGCAGTCTAATTCTCCAGCACATTGCTTCGGAGGCTAGAAAACTTCTTTAGGGATTAAACGTTTCCCACGTAAGAAGTACACTGACTGAAACCAGATTTTATCTGTATTTCAGCATCAGAGGTGGCTGCCACACTGTGGAAAAGGATTTTTATGGGAACAGGCAAATATCCCTGAAAGTAAGTGTGGCCCCGGACCCACATACAGAGAAACAACTGGAACAATTTAAACCATTATGTTCCCAAGAAGGAATTTCAAGTTCTATTAATACAAGGCAGAGTCAGTCAAAGATGAAAGTTTAGTTTAACTCAAATAAAAGTGAGTTCTGTGGCCATTTCTCAATCTGTATGCCCCATCTCAGATTAGGAAGATCATTAAGGTATCTCACAGGGATGTGGCAGTTACCCACGTTACCTGATTCATCAACTCTCATTTTTTTAGTAGGGCTGTCACAGTTCTCATCATCTGACATTTCCATCTCTTCTTCTCGGCGGATGCCCATAAGCTGCTCACTCTGAGCGTTCCGGAGCTCCTGGAAGCAGAGGACCCACGGGCGTCAGAGTCAGCGACACATGACACACCTTTCCCAGTGGTCTCTCCGTGTGTTATGACTGACGTAGGAATGTCTTCACCTCCCAAACATTGCCCCACCTAATCTAGAGTGAAGTTCTGAGGGGTCTGGGGTGTGGACCAATCGAGGGATTCGGTATCAGACTTGGGAGAAATTCCTGATCACCAATGGTGAGTCAAGGGCTCTTCAGCAAGTTCTTTAATCTCTGAATTTCCTCATTTGTAAAAAGGGGGACAACAACGTCCAACTGGTAGGGCTGTTGTGAGGCTCCCATAGAAATGTCTATTACCAGAACTGGAACGTAGGGGCAGCCAGGAATGTGAGCAAGAGAGTTTTTTTAAAAGGCCGGTCTACCACTGACCCACTGTGTCACTTCAGGGAGGTTTCTTCATCTTTCTTAGTGTCAATTCACTCACTGAGATAGTGCGACAAGGAGAGTTTTGAGGATAAAATAGTTAATGCATGTGAGATACTTAGCATCACGTGAGAGACTTGGTCCATTAAGTTGAAAATGTTGACCACTATTATTATTCATGCAAAATAGTGTCCCTGCATGTGTATGTGCCCATGTGTGATCACATACACACACACACACACACACACACACACACACACACACACACACTTCAGATATCCAAATGGTGAAATTCAAATGATGTCGGAGGACAAAATGAAAACAGATGCCTTCTTTGTTGGTGTTTTAAATTATCACGTGGGGTTTATTGTTTATGTTGTAATGGTTGTTTTAGCATCCCTTTAAGATCTAAGGGTCATTTCTTTCTCCACTTCCTAGAAAAGTGACTGCAATCAAGGCATTTAATTTCCTGAGCCTTTGTCTACTCACACAAAAATGGGGTAGTAGTAATACAAGGCTGTTTGACTGCAAGAGTATATGTGAAAACTCACTGAAAAAAGTGAAGAATTACACAATAAATTGTTTACTACTGTGCTTAAAAATCAGGACACTAATTGCTTACATTAAATAATTATATTATTATTTTGGATCAAGCTGTAAATTATATATTTGCAAATCCTTATCCATTCTGTTCTTTTATATGTTCTGTCCTCAAAACAACAGAAAAAAAGCGGGGTGGGGTGAAAAGAGCTGCATTGTTGTTTTTCTCCCCATTTAAATTGGAGTCTAAAAAAAAAGTCAAACAGTTAAAATAATTTCACTTTATAATAAATCTATGAATAAGAATAAAACTAAATTACAACACCTAACGTATTAATGGCATGACTTTAAACACAGTTTAAAGTGCTCATTCGATGGATGGATACGTCTATATTATTCTGTTATAGGTGCTCTCAACTCTCTTCTCTCCTTAGCACACAGATTTTAACTGTAGCACGATGGGAAGGGAATTCTGTATTGCTAACCACATTTGCATGGTCAGCTCTGAACTCTGGGAACCACAATTGCAGAGACAAAGACAGGGAAGTCACCAAAGACAGGGAAAGGGGGGAGGGCAGAAGGCAAGGTCCCTGGGACAGGGCCACCCATCACAGGGCAGTCCTGAGAGGCACCAGGATGACAGGCAGTGTCCCCTCACTTGCCCATGCCACCCTGTAGAAAGAGGTGCCTATTCCGCCTTAAGTAACACCATCGGGTCTTGGAGGCGGATGTGATTAGTGGGGAAGTTTTTAGGTTGTGGACAACTAATCTTTCTACCGACAAAGAGCCCAATTCCCGAGGAGGTGGCCTGAAAATACTTGAAGCAAAGAAACTTCAGGTGGAAAGAATAAACGAGGCTAAAAGGGCCTGTTGTTTAGTTCCTACAGTTAATGACAAACTGTCATACATTAGCTGTTCTCGTGGGGAAGGTTGGCAGAAAGGAAAAGATTGGAGGAAAAAAAAAAAAAGCTGAGGCTGTTTCCACAGCGTGCCTCTGGTTCAGCAGTAAATCACGTGGACACGCTAATAAATCTGTAAAGGTGCTGCAGGTAATTAACAGACGCTGTTCACAGGAACGCGGAAAAATCAAGCCAATTATCAAGCTCACATGCAACTGAGAAATCATCCACAACGTTAAATCGCCAACTGGTATTTAATCAATCGGGCAACACGGAGGAGAGAAAATCAAAGGTAATTTAGAATTCTATTTCCTCCTATAATCAGAAGAGGTGGTGGTGGGAGTGGCAGGGAGACACAAAGACCCTTTACAGAAGCATCTTTCTGGGCTGTGTCCCTTTCTACCTCCCAGTAGGGAGCAAAGCAAGCAGGCTTCCTCGGGACAAGGCTGGAAGCCTTCGCGGGTCCTGTTCAGCAAGGGAGGGGATGGCCCTGCAAGGGGGGAGGCAGGGCTGGGGGAACGGGATACGACGTGGCAGGAAGCGTGATTTAGATCAGTAACGGACAGTTGCCGCCACTCCCAGATTAACGACAGTCTTCTTTATGCCCGGGTTTACTCAGCGTCATGCCACCTGCCCTTCTCTTAATGTTTCTTTTAATCATGTCTGGTTTTATGTGAAGCCAAAAGAAAAAATAAATAAACAATTCACAGGCAGATCATTCCCAAATCTGAATCATAGTCTATGGATTCCAATTAGTGTTTCAGAACCCTCGATTCATGAATTTCATCATTGATTTTTGGGACTCTTTCCTCATGAAAATCAACCTTGACATGGGGCTCAAGTCAGTGTCTGGGAGAGCACTGGGTAAGCATCCTTTCGTTTTCTGACCCCCGAAGAATAAGAGAGAAATCCCGCCTCCTGCATCAGTCACCAAGCACCTTCTCGGTATTTGTGAACAAAATTAAAAATGTCCTTCTTTTTTTTTTTTTTTTTTTTTTTTTATGCGTTACGCGGGCCTCTCACTGTTGTGGCCTCTCCCGCCGCGGAGGACAGGCTCCGGACGCGCAGGCTCAGCGGCCATGGCTCACGGGCCCAGCCGCCCCGCGGCATGCGGGATCCTCCCAGACCGGGGCACGAACCCGTGTCCCCTGCATCGGCAGGCGGACTCTCAACCACTGCGCCACCAGGGAAGCCCAAAAATGTCCTTCTTAATAATAAACTGCACTAGCCTTTTAAGTGTCCCATTATTGCGCATTCAGTACTCACCATAATAACAGTGATAATAAAGAATTCACTTGGTATGCATATGGATGCTACATCAAGTGCCATTGGTATTCAACTGTAATTTAGCATTAGTTAATGGGCACTTAAAACGCTACCCAAATGATTGATACTGCCGTACTCTGTGGTTCCTCAGACTCTACATAAAACACTTATTTTACAAGTGTGAGCCAAAATCATTACATTAATAAACCTTACCTTCTATAAGTTTGGGATTTGGAAAGAGGGGATTATCATTTAGAGAACTTTAATACTAACACGCTAGAGACGGAGAGGCATCCAAATGAAAAACATTCTCTCGTTAAAAAAAAAAAAGGAAGAAGCAAACAAAGACAGTATACTTACTTTTAAATTACAGGTTCAAAGCGTACACTACACTGAGGAATTAAAAATAACAGCTGGACCACCAATGACTAATGACACAATCTGGTCCTTCTAGGTGGCAGCGAAGGTTAAGTTCTGAACTCTTGCCTTGGGGTAGATACTCACACTTCACACATGCATTGATGCAGAAGGGTGGACAGGGCTAGCCTGGACATTCACTTCCCTGAGGAAATCTGCCCTGGGGAGAGGTCTGATAGGACCTGCTGGCTAGCACAGGGGACGGAGACATTGCTTAGGATGAGAAGATGTGGATGAAAGGCATACTTGCCATTTCTAGCCAAAGAGCAAACCGTCACCATCATGCTGTAGAACACTGAAAAGAAACTCAGTAATTTAAAAACTAGTTTTCTAGTTTACGTTACACTTTTTCGTTTTCTTGTTTTGCACAGTGATTAGGCGAAGTGTCTTAGCTTATTTCTGAGCTCTTTACTACGAATGGGAGAGATGCTTTTCTCCCTTTGCAGGGGACACAAGCACTCCGTCCTCTAAGCATTAAGTCAGCTGCTTTTCTGGATAAGGAACAAATCTGAGCTGGATCTGGAGCTGACAGCGAGGGGCAGGATGCCCGCCCACTGTAACAAAAACCATCATGGCTGCAGCCACACTATCCCCTGCCAATCCAGCTGTGTGACGGTGGTTAGAAAAGTAATAATAAAATCACCAACCTCAGAATGCTTTCGCCAAATGTCTATGTTCTTGCGTTGAGCTTTCGAGAAATGGTCCCAAGCTTTTTGTCTGGTAGAAGCGTTGAAAACGGCCACAATCTGCTCAACTTTGGTGAACAAGGAAGTCAAACAAGACAAGTAATTTATGTTGTGATCACTATAGGGAAGCAAAGCAAAGACACTAGGAGTCTATGGATGATGTCGCAGCAGAAATAACATCATCAATATCCATCCCATTTGTGCCTTTTTGTACTTACATGGCAGCAAGGTTGGGGAGGTCTCCCTTCATGTCTGTGTCCATAACTTTAGGTTAAAACAAACTCTAAATATGACTGGGAGAAGTTCATGGACATCTGCTTCCAAGCATCTGTTACTTCTTGTCTAAAAACATGACTTGGTACATCTATACACCTAGATCTATAGATATACAGGCACTGGTGTTGACACACAAATATAGATATACGGATCGAGTAATGCCTGGATTGGAGCCTTAGAAGTGAAGCCCGGGGGGAGTGGCTGAATGAGGAAGAACCAAACACATCTCTTTTTAGCTTTTGGTCTCCATCTCAAGGACCCCAGTGCAGCCCGCTGAAGACATTACCGTGTCCGAGTTCCAAGTTGGGGCAATGAGTAGTTTGTGTCATATCTCCCTTCAGTCTCAAGGCCATTTTTACCCCTTGGTCCCCTCTTCTCCCCCTGTCGCACCCATTAAAGCCAGCCCTCCAGCCCTCTGGCAGAAAATGGGAGCCGCTGCCTTCACCTCAAGACAGACCAAGGCTCACCCAACCAGCAGCACCTCGTGCAGATCTTATTCCAACACCATATGGCGTCCTTCGTAGTTCATCATGGCCACGTACTCCACTTCAACTTTCATAAGGTTCTCCTCCCTCTGGCTCCCGACACTCTGGAAGTTCTAACTCTAACACTTTGACTTAATTTAGCACTTCTGTGGCTTCCAGGGGAGGCGCTACGTCCGTGATCAACGTTGAAGGGTGGTGAACAAACGTAGACAGGGAAAGGGATGGGCTCTTAGTAGTGGATGTGAGAGGCGGGGGTCAACCAACTGCAGATTCAATCTTGCTTAAGCAGTTATTGATCTAGTAAGCACGGGATTAAGGAAATTACAGCACTGAATGAACCGTATGATTAAACCTGAACTCCTAAATATTTAGTTAGGAAGGCACAGTCAAAATGAGCTTCTTAGGGGTGCCAATGCTCTACTTAACATAAATCTTTCTAAAGTGATTCCCAAGGCTCTATTCTAAAAAAGGACATCAAAGCTCTTCCACATCTTCCAGGTGTCCGAGGAAAGTCAGAGAGTAATAGAAGAATCCCCACAGAAGAGCAACACCTGGTGCCCCCATTGCAAACATTAGAAATAAACAAGTGTGTGATGGAGGAAAGGAAGAAAGCAGATTCCCTTCACTTACTACATGGTAAATATCTTCTAACGCTAATAAGCAACTACTTCTCGGTCTACGGGTGATTTTCGCAGGGGTTTTACACGGACCGTTTTCTGACTCACGAAGATCGCAACTCCAAATCTCCTTATTTATCAAACTTGATCATCATGTCTCCTGATGAACTTGCCGCGCTCGCCTGTAACAGGAGGATTTAAGCTAAGCTCGCACTGCCCTTGAGCGCGTGCAGTTCCCCTCTCCTGCCTCACCTGGAGGAAGTAACGCTGCCAGACTAGTCACAATGAGCTGCTCCCAGGGCTGACTTTCCCCTGACCACCGACCCCCAGGGCTCTGCTTGGATGCACTGCCCGTGGCTGGCCGAGGAGAACTGGTTCAGCCCCACTGCCTGGGCTTCCCATGGCTTTGCCTGCGGGGAGGCTGGGATCATCTGGGGCCTCCAGATGCCTGCTGCACGGGCAGCACAGAGCACTCGGCCCAAAATGCCCATGGTGGAATCCACTGCCTGATGAGACTATCTGGCGGGGGTGGTGATCACGGGATTGTTAAAGAGTAATGGGTCTCATTGCTTTTGATAGTAGACCTCTTTGATCAGCATCATTTAGAAGAGTAACAACTGTGGTGTCCTGACACCAGGCCTGAGGAGAGAGGACAGGAAAGGTCGAGGCTGAGTTATCTGGGTGATAGAAGTCAAAATTCTGCCATCAACTGGAGAAGGCTGTTAATAGAGGGGATACACTAAAGAGAAAATTATGTGGTCATACATGCGTGTGTGGAGTGGGAGGAAGAGAGACCAGTAATGCACTTGGAGGAGTACAGAAGGGAAGGTACTTAGAAGAAAGACTCTGCACAGGTTCAAGGGCAAAAATGGATCCCCTAATATCTACTCAAGGCATGTACTCCTGCAGATATTCCCTGTTTGAGGATAAATGCCTCAGGTTTTTTTTTTTTTTTTTTTTTTTTTGCGGTACGCAGGCCTCTCACTGTTGTGGCCTCTCCCGTTGCGGAGCACAGCCTCCGGACGCGCAGGCTCAGCGGCCATGGCTCACGGGCCCAGCCACTCCGCGGCATGTGGGATCCTCCCGGACCGGGGCACGAACCCGTGTCCCCTGCATCGGCAGGCGGACTCTCACCCACTGCGCCAGCAGGGAAGCCCCAATGCCTCAGTTATTTAGAACATGTTATTACCATATTCCAGGGTTTAATTTCCATTCACTCATTCATCCATCCATTGAGAAAACATCTGAGACCCTCCTAGTCACCAGGCATTTGACTGATTCCTAGAAATATATGATTAAGACACTGATTGCTAGAAATATATGATTAAGACAAAGTCCATGCCCTTGATGAGACCATGGTCTCTGGGGAGCAAGAAAGACAAGCAGATAACTATCCTATGCAAGAGAGGTATGGATGACAGCTATGGGGACATGATAGCTAACTCAGTAGATGGAGTCAGGGAACACCCCCAAAGAGAACAACATTTGCTAAGTCTTAAATGATGAATCAATGCTTGCCCAGTAGAGAAGGCAGGGACATCCGGTTCAGAGGTGGCCATGGAATTGTGAAAGGACTTTGTGTGAAAGTAGCTGGTGGGGAGAGGGCTAAAGCTGGGTGGGAATAAGTCAGGAAGGACCGTGTATGCCGAGCCAGACTGTGACTTTATACTGTAGGCTAGAGGAGGCATATCCGAGTAGGATTTGTTTGGGAGAGATGATGAAGGTTTGAATTAAGACAGAGCACTGGAATGGAGGGAGGAGCAAGGAGTCGATGGGACACGGCGGCTGACTTGCTGTGAGGCTGGAGAGAAGAGAGACCAGGATGACTCAAACTTGAGAAGCACATCAGAGACCGAGAGCACAGGTGGAGGTCTGAGAAAGAAGATAAGGGGTTTACTTCTGGACGGGCTGAATCTGAGATGCCTGAAGGTCATCCAGAGGGAGCCGGAATACACACCGGAAGTTCAGAAAGAAGTCAGAATTCAGAGACTTATCTTGAATTTTCTGGGCCATTCTCAATTTCCTGTAATTGTATTCTTTTCAGTAGCGTAATTAATTAAAAGCAAAACTAAATATGAGAACTTTTATACTTCTTTTCTTATTAAGTTTTATACTTTCCCCCCACATATTAACAAGTTTAAAAAAAAAACCCTCAATCCCAAAAAACAAAAACCGTGTAACTCAGCTTAGGTTTAAAAAATACTCGCACAGTGTTTCTATGGTCCAGTTGACTTCTCTCATTTCTGTGCAGACTGTCCCTGAATGAGCCATTCGTCTTGCAAATGAAAGATCTTGGGCACACAAAAGGACTCAGAAGAGTGCTAGGATCAGCAGGAATTCATCATCATTAGTGAAAAACTACCTCCAAGAGTATGCCGTAATGAATGTGATTCAAAGACGGCATATTTTTAAAACCATAAATCAGGGTGACCGCTAGGACTGGTGTCCCAGGGAAAGACCATGCTCTCTTCACTGCAGCAGGAAACACCAAAGAGCAAGTCCCTGAATCCGACTACCACTCACTACTTCTCCAGTATAATTCATACTGCTTATTCTATTCTTAGTAACAGGGAGTTACTAAGTGGAATCTTTAACACTCTACTTCACCGCTCAGAGAAGACAGAAATAGTAAACAAGATGGCACTGGCCTTTGTTCAGAAAGGTAGCGTGCAGACGCTGAGCTGAGAGCAGAGCAGATTCACATCAACCGCCACCGGGGCCTCCACCACCCAGGGGTCTACAGAGTGGTGGCTGCAGGGCCCCATAAGAGCCTATAGCGATTAGAAGTCTTCAGCATTTGGGAAGTATTAACGACAGAAAGAGCGCTCCGTAAGAGAATTAATATTTACCCTTCACACCTTGCAAACCACCCTCCCACAATCCTCTGTATTAACTTTGCCGAAATTAGGTTATTTGAGAGAAACGGAAAAAATTAAAAGGGACTGATTTTTCTAAAGTATGCTGGAATGTCCGTCTTAGGTGTCATAGTAGAGTCCCTAGTACATTTCCAGCAGGTATAAGTGAACATTAGCGGAGGATAAATAGAGCTTTGAGGAAACTGCTAATCACTCTTGGCAGAGACAAACCTCTTGTTAAAAGATAAACTGAGGTATATTAAAATGTTTGAAGTTTATTTCAACAAAAATGGATTCCAGTCGAGCGGCACCAAACCGGAAGTGTTTAGGAGTGCACCGTTGACAGGAGTTGGGGAGAGACTTACAGAGAAAAGGCAGAAGCAAAGCCAGGAGATTATTGTTTGGTTGTCTCTCAAAACCTAGCTGGTTATTTGTGATTGGTTGTCCTTAGGTTTCCATTTCTTAACCGTGATGCATTTACAGGCTTAGGTTTTGATTTGCATACTTAGGCCACCACGACATTAGAGCCTCCTCTAATGCCCTCTGTGTTTAATTAATTGAACACCTTACTAGTGATTATTCATTCTCTTATGCACATAACATGCACACACATGTGTATAAATTCTTCAGCATTTCAACAAAAAATCCTAAGACTAGGTAAATAAACAACCTTTTTTTTTTTTGTACTTTCCCCTCACCTCAAAATGTCTGGACATCTGCTGACTTCAGAACAGACTTCTTACATGAGAGAGAATTTGATCAATTATCTTGAGAAGCACTTGTCTTCAGTCTTCTCAGAAAAGACGAGCTCAGAACAGGACATTCTGGGTAAACACCCAGAAATAGAACACACTCAAACAAGCTCCCTGGGAAGGGGCCAGGCACCAAGCACAAAACCTCAGACTTCTGGGGGGTACGAGGCTCCTGATTCTTGAGCTCTGGGCAGAAAAGCCTTGGAAGCAATGAAAGAGAAAGGTTAGGTTCCTCCAGAGAACAAACCCAGACCTTTTCCTCCATGTGCTCCTGAGTGTGTGTCTTGAGTCCCCCACACCTCCTGCATCTTTTGTTCCAGCTAAGCAGCTGTGAGAGAGCTTTCAATCCATTTAGTCTCCCAAATATCAAGAGAAACTGATTAAGTCCTTATAGGCAGTAGGCCTGCCTAAATAGAGCACCTCAAACAAATCTTCCAAGCTGAATTTTTGTTTTTAATGTTATCTAGGCTCCTGATAGAGCCTTAACTCTGTGGGGTTCAGAGGAAATTTTACTTTCCTTTAAGAGATTTTCAAAGGCGTGTAACAAATGAAAAGAGCTGAGTTCCCCCACTAGCGTTTTAGTGTTGTTTTTAAATACCAAAAGCTAGGGTGGGACGGATGAGCTTTGGCCCTGGATTGCAGAATTATAACAGTGAGTGGAATAAGTGATTTGGGCCCTCTGGACGCCCAGAGGAGTGAGACAAAGCCAGAGGGAGGAGCCGTTAGTGTTGAACATGACAGGGGAAGCTGCTAGAGTGATTCCCAGAGAGATTCCTGCGCCCTCACTTGTGTTCTGGGTCCTCACTCAGGAGCCAGTGAGTCTGGCGGGAAGCCCAGGAAACAGAATTAACTCCATCAAACCCATACATTAAGGAGGCACGGACGGGAATTTCAAGTCAAGGAGGAAAAAGGGCATTCTGGGGTTTTTGTCTTGAGATGACTAAAAAGAGCCATGCTGTGTAACCCTGTGAATCCATTCCAGTCCTGTTAAACCTGAGGCCAGAACGCCACCAGCAGGTACCACGGTTCTGAACTTCCTGGCTAGGTGAGGCCAGAAATCTGGTTCTTTTGGGGAGTGGGGTGCGGATAGGAAGAAAAACATGCTGGATCAAATTCCACAAAAAGAAACACGGTGCTTTTGGCAAATTCTGAGCAAGCAGGAAATGGTGACATTTTTCCAATAAATGGTAAGCTATTAGGCAGACAGTGACTTTTGAAGCTCTGTATAGTATAAATCCCAATACACTTCAGGGAACTGTAGATACCCTTATTAATGCATCTGTTCAAATATTCTGGAAAGTAATGGAACAAAAATCCATGAAGCTATTATAATTTTAATGGTTCCTTACAATATATAGCATCTATTAGGCTTTTGAAAATCCAATCAATCACCCTGTCTGGATGATCCCTATTGACTAAATGAAAGTAATATACGTATATAAGAAAAAAATGAATAAAATGAAAAGTAAAAGTCTATCTTCCCATCCTGACTACCGCCCATCCAGTGTCTCTCTTTAAAGGTAACCACTGTTAACAGAGTATCCCTCCAAAGAAAAAGTTATACATACAGTACACTATGTGTAACCTTGTTTTACTTACATAAAGTGCCAATATTATTGATATATACACTGTGCTGTATCTTGCTCTTAAGTCCTACGTGTATTATCAGTAAGGCTGCAGTGAACATCCTCAGACATACTTTCTGACACATTCTTACCTAAGTATCTTTATAAGAAATTCTCAGCAGTGGAAAAAATATATAAAAGAGTGTATGAATTTTTAATTTTTGAGAGCTATCGCCAAGTCGCACTCACATTTTATGCCCGTAAGTGTTTTTCAGATTGTTTTCCTATCCCTTGTCAACAGCTGGTAATCAAACGTTAAATTTTGCCATTCCTGATCAATGAGAAAAGGCCTGAATTACATGATGACCGATTCTCTGAACCTGAGCTATCCACATTTGCAGTTTCCATTGCGAAGCACGGAAAGAAGTCCACAGACTCATCAGAACTGCCCTTTTTTTTTTTTTGCGGTACGCGGGCCCTCTCACTGCTGTGGCCTCTCCTGTTGCGGAGCACAGGCTCCGGACGCGCAGGCTCAGCGGCCATGGCTCACGGGCCCAGCCGCTCCACGGCCTGTGGGATCTTCCCCGACCGGGCACGAACCCGTGTCCCCTGCATCGGCAGGCGGACTCTCAACCACTGTGCCACCAGGAAAGCCCAGAACTGCCCTTTTTATCAGTAACTGGCCTGTCGTGAAGACTGATCACCCAGCAAGAAGGGAAGAGACCTGGTTTCGGGGTATCCCTTCTCCTTCGTGACCCTGCTTTCCTCTGGGTCACCATCAACTCCACGAGTGGCGCCAGGAGAATCAGGCAACAGTAACTGGCTATTTCTGATTACTTAGACTTACTGGCCCGGGCACTACGCTTGATGATTTAAAACAGTGGCTTTCAAAGCGTGGATCCTGGACCAGCATCGTGGGCATCACTTGGGAATTTATTAAAATGCAAGTAGCCCCTAGACCTACTGCACAGAAACTCGGGGGGGCGGGGCGGTGGGGCCCAGCAGATCCTTCTCCTAAAAACATTTTTCCCAGTTTTATTGAGATAGATATAACTGACATACAACACTGTGTAAGCTGAAGGTACACAGCATAATGATTTGCAGTACGTACGTACCATGACATGATTACCACAAGGTTAGTGAACATCCGTCATCTCACATGGTTACAAGTTTTTTTTCTCGAGACGAAAATTTTTAAGGTTTACTGTCTTAACAACTTTCAAATACACAATACAGTACTGTTAACTATTGCTGTCGGGCCGTGCATTTCATCTCCGGGAATTACTTATTTTATAACTAGAAGTTTGTGTCTCTTGCCCTCCTTCACCCCTTCCCTGCACCCCCCAACCTCTGCCTCTGGCAACCACCCATCCAGCAGAGTCTGTTTTTCCAAGGTCCCCGGGTCATTCCAACGCATAATGAAGTTTGAGAACCTCTGATTTAAAACATTACCTCGTTTAAATTCCCCAACAACGATCTGAGGCAGGTGCTATTATTATGCCCATTTCACTGAGAAACTGAGATTCACAGAGAGGGTATCATTACCAGTCATATACTTAGCAAGTGGTGAAGCTGGGGATGGAAAATAGCATCTGTGCAACTTCAAATCGTGCATTTATACCCATTTGTATATGCATTTGTACTATGGGCCAAAGTCTTACGAACACTGTGGAGCATACCGCCGTGCCAGACCTTGCACTAGGCACTGGGGACAAAAAGATCCAGAGACGCTGCTGGTCCTTGCAGCCCCGGTGAATCCCAGCATGAGAACTGCCGAGAGGGAGGCTGCAGAGAGCGCCAAGGCGGGCAGGAAAGGCTTTAACAACGGCTGGTCCAAAATGTTAAGGTGACCAGAATTTTCTACTGCAAAGACGACAAATATTTGCGGCTGTGATGGGGCAGGAAGCTGCACTGAGCCCTCTCCAAAAGTGTACTCAGGAATGTGAAAGACAGCAAGGAAGAATCCCAGGGTCTGCAAAGAGGGCCCCTGCTCACCTGTCTACCAGACTGCAACTGACTCCTTTCGGGGTGCGCGCTCAGCACACGCTTTCATCTAAAATCCGTGCTGTCCTACTTTTGCTTATCACTGTTGTTGATACGATAAGGACAGCCGAATTTTCAGAGTAGGAAGAGAGCATAGGGGACTGTCTGGTCAAACCCTTTCATCGCAGAGATGAGAAAACAAAGACTTAAGGAGCTTCAAGGCCTTTCCTAAAGTCACCTGGCTAATTTATGGTCAAGCTGGGCTCACAACTCTCCACTGTCGGCTTTTTTCGAGATCTAAGATGAGGTTGATGCCATTTCCTATCATAAATGCACAAAACAAATCTGCATGATAGTTCTAACCTTCCCAATCTCCAGGTTAAAATAACATCAATGACAGCGCTCTAATACTACTTCTGCAAAATTCTCAACTAAAGTATATTCTATGTATTTCACTTTTAAGGAGAACGGTATATTAGATCAAAGCCAGTTAAGATCACGGTTTACCCCCCAAACCAACATTTACAATGTGTTTCGCAGTTATTAGGTTCCAGCCCAACTTCCAATACTACTTTCATTTCCACCTGTGACATAGGATCAAAAACCCGTATTTGTATACTGAGGTGCTTACAAGAATGTTGCCTGCAAGTGGGGCAGTGAGGCGGGAGAAGAGAACAGCAAACGGTCTCTGTCTCTGCTTAGCCTAAAATCTTGCTGGAGGAAAAAACCAAAACCCCAAACCTGATGCTTAAAAGAATAATCAAATGCCCAAGTAGACAGTACCGACTGTCTACAGAAGCGCTACAGAAGGGAGGAGAAAGGGAGGTGGCTATGCGTAGGACAGACAGAAAAGATTCACGGAGGAGGTGTGATAGGAGCTTTGGTTCTGGCCTGGGGAGGAGGGGAAATGCTTCAGACAAGGGATGGGGAGGAAGTACGAGTGCGGAGCGGGGATAGAGGGTCGTGCTAGAAGCAAAGACTTTGTTTTCTGACCAGGGAGCAGCTCTTATATTCAGTGTGATGTCAGCACACTTCTTCACACCCACCTGTAAACTATAAACTTATACTTATCCTCCTCTGATCATTTTCATTTTTCATAAACACACACGCACACAGAGAAAGCGAACTGTCCAAGGAGCCAAGAGTCCTGGGTTCTAATCTGCCCATAAATTGCTAAATGACAGGGGCCGATCAGGGCTGCTCTTGGAACTTCAGTTTCCTCCTCTATAAAATGAGGGGGCTTGGGCCAATGAGGGTCTGAGGTCCCCTCCAGCTCTGACACTCAACAATTTCTAGTTTTCCATCCTGCTAATACTTACGGCACATAATCCTTTTTTTTGTGTGGTACGCGGGCCTCTCACTGCTGTGGCCTTTCCCGTTGCGGAGCACAGGCTCCGCATGCGCAGGCTCAGCGGCCATGGCTCACGGGCCCAGCCGCTCTGCGGCATGTGGGATCTTCCCGGGCCGGGGCACGAACCCGTGTCCCCTGCATCGGCAGGCGGACTCTCAACCACTGCACCATGAGGGAAGCCCCACATAATCTTAAATTAATATTACTAAGTCCTTCTCCATCACCTTCTGCTTCCCGTTTGCCTTTTCCCCACTTTGCTCCCTTCCCTCTTTCCTCTCTTACCAGGAAGTGTGCTGGGAAATTACCAGAGTGGGATGATCATGGAGTGTTTAAATTTTCATCTGATGTGTGTGTGTTGTAACAAGGCATGGACAATTGATCAACCTGGCATGCACATTAATAATTGAGTGTTGTGGAACATGCTTCCACAACTTTACAAACAGCTCTTCTCTGAGCTTTGAAATGACAAGCTTTGCTCATAACTGAAAACCTGAATGTGGGCAGGCCTATGGGGAGTTCCTCTGACGTATCAATGTTTAAAAAGCAAGGAAGATCAAAACCTGAAAGTCTCTCGGTTGGGAAACTTGGGGGAGTTTCTGCCCAACAGATAGGCTGAGAGGTGACATAAAGATGAGATAAGGATGATATGAGAATAAAATGACATAAGGATGAGATGATTCACCTGTACTGAACTTTTTTTTCCTTTATATATAGTGAATGAGATCTATCCAGCTGGCCCAGAAAGGAAGGGAAAGCCCTAGGTGCCCCACCAGTTTAAAGGATGCTCTCATCTAACATCTTTGAAAACTGCACACCCATTGTCACAGGTGAAAAACGATCCAAAGTAGAAGTGAATGGATGCCATACTTCCCAAACTCGTGGTTGGGTTTAGTTGCTGCCCTTTGACACTTTATGCCAAGGCTCAGATGGAAACAATGCCTATTTGATTATATTTACATAGCCCATCCTGGGGTGAAGGCCAGAGATAGGAAGAAGGTTAGAACTTAAACAAATGTTGGCAGAACTGAACACCAACAAAGCTAGAAGGTAACTGCTGGCCTTTGATGTAGACCTTGAAATAAATCTCAACCTTTAAATTATTCATGGCTCTTGGGCCTTTTTTCCCTTTGAACACATGTTATTTGTTCAAATATGAAAGCAAGGATAAGCAAGGCAAGGAGATATGTGCATTTAATCCATTTTAATGGACTAACATGCACTGGAATTTCCCTTCTCCTGGTCAACCAGTTGGCTATTTCCAACAAAATCTATATAGGGACCCACACTTTTACTGCGCCTGGAGCTTTGTAACGTACCGGAATTTGCCTGGAAGTTGTTCAGTGGGCCCTCTCCTCAGGACACCGGGCCAGCCCTACTTGCTGTAATAAACTAGTTCAACAATAGACCTGCTTCCAAAACGCCTAGGAACGACTCCCTGAAACTTGACTCTCTAATGGAGAGGCTGCCATGGAATTCTAGGAGCGTAACATTGACATTGTGTGGATCTTTTACGTGGGAGGGAGCAACTGTCAAATAACCAGGAAATTTCCAGCCACTCTGGAGAAAGACAGCCGAGATGTCATTCCCGAAACCCAGTGCTTTACAATCCTAATCTAATTCTAAAAGACAAAGCCAAATGGGATTCCTGTGGTGTTTGCCAGAAATATGAAAGCTGATAAGTGGGGGGATGACTGGTTCTACTTTTGGAAAATATGGCAAGTACGTCGACTGCTGTGGACTTCCGCAGCTATTATTTTAGAGGTAGCTCCGTGTGTGGACACCAAACTCACCCTGAAGCCATCTGGGGAAGCAGAAAATGCGGTGGAGACGAACAAACATAACTCCACCAGACATGACATGAGATCTATTTCAAAATTCAAAGGATGAGGAAATGTACACACACCTACCAGGCTAGTCAGGTTACTGCTAATATTTTTATGGTGAATTTCACATTAGAATTTGGTTCCCCTTTGCATCTGGGGAATTGTCGTCTTTGTAAAAGCACATAAAAA